>NW_024468055.1:0-600000 GCF_001896365.1 Talaromyces amestolkiae
CCCCCAGCAAGTTCCTCCAATACATAATCCTCTGGTTCGATGCTTTTGCCAAGTACCGTCAATCTCTGATTATCCACAAGTAAGCTGCATCCCCATTCATCCTTGAGTCGGAATTAGCATCCGCATTCGAGAGGTGGAGATAGGAAAAATAGTGACTCACATTTGACCCAGGTCCGCAAGGGTCTTTCTTTATGACATCCCCGCTCTTCGGATCGGTGCCCACTGTACCAATTACTGCATATTGAGCTGGCAGATCAATATTGGATGCTTTAGTGGTTGGAAGAAGGTAGTATAGATGAGCAGACATTTCCTCGCCACATTTTCCTTGTGTCCTATGCTCTACGGCTGTACCATCTGTATGCTTCTTCAGGTATGTAGTTTGACACATTTGAAGAATTTGGAGCACTTTGCTGGGCTCACCCTGATACGTGACCGAGTTGCTTCCTTTCTGTGAGGACGCAAGGATGATCTCGTTGCCCCAAGCTAAGATTGTCAAGGCTCCGGGTTTTTTGAATCTTTTGCCGAAATGATACTGAGACATGTCCGCATCTATATAATCATGGGCATTGAATGCCATCTACCACAAGTGCTTCACAGGAATCTGACTGATTGGTTCGTTGAATGTGATATGGCTGCTGAAGTAATAGTTACGAGGCGATCTGGCATTCGAGTTGTCGGGCGTCCAATTTGCCAAAGTGTAGTTGAGGGTTAATCCCAGCTCGTTGAGAGGTTGTTGGAGTCCGGTAAGACTATAAGCATGCTGTAAGAAGCTCAGATAGCACGACAACAATATAACAAAAATTTTATAATGCATTTTGGAACCTCTAAGAGTAAAATTTGTGTTGCTAATTCAGCCGTTCACACGACGTAATGGTTTTGATCAGTATTTATTTAGATAGTCTAATTGTAAAACCTACGAAGCTAGCTACTATATCTAGTTTCCCCCAGCAGACTCTCAACAGCTAAAGTGTGATGCGCAAGATACACCTACATACCGCTCCCTCAGTAGAGAAAGTTACAAGAGATAAGGGGCCCAGGAATCAAAACTATTTGATATGTGGACCAGGGTCACATCCGTATAATTTACTTGAAATACAGGACCACCATGCATATCTCACGGATCATGAGGCTTTTTTTTCTTTTTGGTAGGATAGACTGTGCCGCAAAAATCTGGCGAAGAGCGATAGTAAGCGCTGAGAAATCTGGGGGGATGTGGTAAAAATCTTCCCGTTCAAGAGCTACAGGAAGCCTTGGTGGTGATTCGAGAGCGTAGATAGCATCTCATAGGCTCACGCTTGGAAAAGGTGGCGTCCCATTCACTAGCTCGCGTAGTTTACACAATATATTCCGTGCTCTGTACTTACGTGAATCAAATTAGCGAGCTCTTGAAAGCACGACTGCGCCGCATCTACGCATGGACATTAGTGCCAACGCCAAGACCGTGGAATTCCGCCAAGCCTAGATCTTAGCTATAACCGCTGCGCCGCCGGGGCCTGTTAAATATATACAGAATTAGACTGGACTATAAGGCTTCAATATCGGCGGACATTCAATAGATCCTCACGAACTTGGGGAGATGGGAGTTCTTATGCTTCGCGAGCTTGTTGAATTGGGGGCGATTCCGAAGTTTGTGATATTGCCTTTTTGGGAAAGTCTATATTGGGACTAGGCGCTCAATGTTTCGGCCAATCGAATTTACACGTGTATATAACATATGGCCGTGTGCCTTTGCTTCACTAGTGTAAAACACATTATGTCGCTTATTTAGCTATCGTGTGCCGTCTCTCACCATGTTGGATTGGCCGGACCATGTTCTCTACCCTCATCAAAAACGACAACATCGCCCTGTTTCATTTGAATCTGTCCCCCTCTTCAATCACATTTCAATATTTGCCTATGGATGCAATCTGACTTGCGCTTTGTGAAACTTCCCTGTTGCCGGCGCTGTACCCACTCCTTTCTTTGTAACTATTATTCCGCGCCACATGATTATTTATCTAACTGCATGACCTGGTAGGCTGCTTGAGGCTCCAGTATTTCATAGCATGGGTTGGGTCGTCTTGGCAAATTCCGTCAATCGCTTACAAATACTCTGTTTCCTGTGCAAATTTGACATATGGTCTCAACTAATGCAATGAAGGACCAGCTTTGTCTTTGGCAACCCCGTTTTCCCCCTCAAGGATCGCTCTCCCTGCAAGCAACAGTTGAATGATCTTCAATTGTACATCTGCTCGCTATGGATTATCAACCTGTGAGAAGATCTCTGCGTCTATTGTACACTTCGATGCCCACTAATCTCTCTACAGGCTCACTCTTTGCTTGGATGTCCAGTGGAAGTATGTCAGTCTGTTTTCTCATATTTATCCCGAAATGACCTCATCAATCTTTGCCTTGTGCACAGTAATTTGCGCATTATTGCGGAGCGATACTTGTATAGAAGTATCAATTTCACATGGGAGAAAAGATTGCAGCCTCATCCCGTCACATCACTACTGCGCAGTCTTTTACGCCGCCCTCAATTAGCGACGTATGTCAAAACAGTCTCACTGACTGGATCTCGGTTTCACAATCCTACCATGGAAAGGAGGGCTCCTAAAATAGAAGTGACGGAGAACGAATTAAATGAGATTCTTTCCTTCGTGGAGCATACTGCAGTCCCCTTCCGCTGGACATGGTTGGAAGAGCTACGGACTGGGACGATGGACGCATTTATCGCCGTGCTACTATCCCAGCCATTGACTATTACTTTTCTCTTCATTGGTGGTGACTTCCTTTGGGAAAGTCATTTTATAGGTCTCGTGTTCCGGTCGACGATTCTTGATTCTGATGCCTATGAGTGTGGTTTAAGACTTCAATTACGTCATCTAGAGACAGTATCATTACAATCACCCGTCGATCGGTTTCGGTTCAACAATAATGCGAGGAATACAGCGGACATTCTCCCCATGTTCTATCTGCCATCTCTTAAGCGTCTTTTTGCTTCAATCGATAATCCACTCGAGTTTTCGTGGCCAGGCATGTTTCGACCTTCTTCGTGGCCAGGCATTTTTCGACCTTCTCCATTGAGCCTTCGAGAATTGAAATTGGAGAGAATACGGGAGCCTTTTCTTGGGCAGATACTCTCGGTAACGGATCAGCTCCGATCACTTCATTGGAAATGGTACTATTATGAGCACATTTACGACCAAACGTATCACACGCGCATTCTAGACTTAACACAGGTTGCCGACTCAATATCATACGTTCGGGAAACCTTGACTGAACTTACTATTTCGGCTGTTAATGAGAATGATCCCGATCCACTACCATTGACCATTCGAGGCTCTGTGAAGGGGCTTGCCAGATTCAAAAGACTAAAGAATCTCACTCTGCCGTTCATATTCCTTATTGGGACATGGTCCACGAACCCAATAAACAGAATGGAGGATTACCTTCCTCGAAGCCTCGAAAAGTTGATTATTACTGATAATCTAGCCACGAATGACGAGTGCAGATGGTGGGATGATGATGACGATCTATTAGCCGTAGTAGAAGCGTGGTTGAAAAATTACCAAGCCTCTACACCCCATCTACGCGAATTACAAATTCCAGTTTGTGACATGGCGGCTCATGCCCAGAGATTGAGTGGCATAACAAACAAAGTGGTAACAATCCGCCTTGAAAAAGTGTAGCCTGAACTCAGCAGTAGTGCCAACAACCTGAGAGGCCATAGCCCGCGGTAGATGTTCTGAACATGTGGGTGTCGATTCAAGAACTCTTCTAGATTGACAATATAAATGGCTTGGGAAGCATGGATTCGACGCGTGCTGTCTTGTGCGGAATTAGTATCTCTATGGTATTGGTCTTCAAGCTCGCTCAGGTTGCTTTAGATTTGTTGACAAATCCCGAAAGTCTTTGATAGAAGGAGGATGTTTGTCAAAGCTACTCCATTCTAGTATTTGCATCAAACGAGCTATCGAATATTTTACTAACATGTTCATGCATCAAGTCACTGGACTGTTTGACTGACTGTGCCGCATTCCGATCCTGAGTTTGTTGTAACAAGCTCCAACGCCAAGACCGCGGAAACCCGCCGAACCCGGAGCTAGCGTAGGTAACACTAAAGTCTTGGCACCCATATATGGTCCGTGCACCTGCTTATGCCTAAGGAGTTATTTCCCTATAAAAGAGGGGTAGTATCAGCGACATCACTCTATAGAAACTCCAACGACTGTCTTCCAAGTGTAAAGCTGGCGATCATGGCTGCAGAGTCATTGGTTGCTGCTTGCTCTGACGGTGATGTGAATAAAGTGTAAAAATTACTCGATTCTGATTGGAATCCATCCCAAGCTGAACTGAATGACACACTCTACGAGGTTACCTTGAAAGGCCACGCTCCAATTGCGGCGTTCCTTCTCTCAAACGGCGCTCATATTACCTACAAGACTTTTACCGCCGCTACTCGAAAATATAATCTCCCTATTTTTCAAGAATTTCTCAATCACGGCTGGAATATTAACTCGACCGAGTTTGGCGGCCCAGCGCTAAGGTATAAGCTCTCGTCATCCCAGGCAGACCGGTCAATGGAAAATTGTCTTGGTCGGACACCAGTGGAAATGGCAAGATCCAAAATGGCTAGGTCGGAAGATACTAAGAAAATTTACGAGATACTATCAGAATAGTACTACCTTCCAGGTTTCTTGGCTTTTAATATTGTTTCTAGGTATCGGTCCTATGACCACAGAGCTATTTGCAAATTTTTTTGTCTTATACAGACATGGGAATCATTCGTAGGGACAAAACAATAAATGTATATAGAGTTTATTAGATCTATATTTACTGTAACCCAACAGGTTCGGAGGTTTCCCGGGTGGAGTTTAATAAGCAATACACCCCACTTCACAGGTCGTCGTATCTCCGCAGTATGAGTAAGATTAAGCGTTTCTTAATTGGTTTTAATTGATCCACTCATCACACGTGGGCTGTCGCGAGTCATAAAAACTGGAGCGTTAAGTTTACAAACCTTGGGACATTTTTCTGTTTTCTTCCATAGACGGCTGCGGATGCCGGAGAGAAGTCCGCCATGAGGGCTTTCGGCGCATATAAACCCAATCTAATTCCAAGAACTTGGAACACTTGGCTTTTTCTTATTCTTCTTATCTCATCGCCAATTTGGCTGCGCATTGATCCTCCGATTGCGAGTTTAATCAGCCACCCGACCATTTGAGTTTGTTCGCACAAAACCCAACCCAGTATGGCGTCGCAAGAGAAGAATGAGCTTCCCAACAGCCAAACCATAGAGACGGGAATGGTCGCAACGGACGACAATCGAGATACATTTCTTCCAAGACCATCGGATGACCCCAATGATCCATTGAATTTTCCACTTTGGTTGAAGGTGGGATTACACGCTCTTTCTGGGATTTCGTTTACTAACGATTCTCTCTAGATCGCTATTTTAATTCAAGTTTGTTTACTTGCCAGTCTCGGAACGCTCAATACCGCCATTATAAACCCCGCATACGGCCCTCTAGCAGCAGAATTCGGTATCACCACAGTCCGCGCCTCCTACCAGACCACCGTAGTTATTGCACTCAACGGAATCGGACCCTTTATCTGGATCCCGTTGGCAAACGTATATGGACGAAGACCCATCTATCTCCTCACGACCCTCATCGGCTTCGCATCTGCTTTGGGATCGGCATATTCGAAGAACTTTACACAATTAATTGTTGCCCGTGTCTTCAATGGTCTCTGGCCGGCAGCTCTGGGTCTTGGACCAGCCACCGTGGTCGATCTTTTCTTCTATCACCAGCGAGGAAGGGCAATGGGCCTCTTTACTGTCATTCTTACCACCGGAGCACATATCGCACCGATCGTAGGTGGACTGATCGGCCAATTTCTTGGCTGGAGATGGACTTTCAAATTTGCTGCTATCTTGGACGGTGTGATGCTTCTCGTGATCGCATTTGGGCTTCCGGAAACTCTATACATTCGTGACCCGACCCGACTTGCTCGTACTCAGTATGAAAGAGAAGTTGACTTCACCCCGCGAAGCTACTTTTCTCGATTGAGGCTGTACTCATCTTTCCCGGAGCTCAAACTGCAATGGAACCAATTTGTCATTCCTTCATTGAAGATGGCCAAATACCCCTCCGTCCTGTTTCCAGCAGTGTACTATGCCGCACAATACGGATTCGCCTCGATTCTCCCTGCGGTCACCGTCGCAAGTATCTTCTCCGAAGCCTTTCATTGGAATACACTCAAAATTGGTCTCGCATATGGTGGTGCTCTTTCTATCGGAGGTGTTCTCGGTGAAATTGCAGGTGGTGTCGTCCTCGATGCGATTGTCAACCGTGCTCGTCGTAATGGCGGAAACCCACCGCCTGAAGTGCGTCTCAAGGCAATCTGGACCGGTGCAATTCTAGTCCCTACTGGATTGATCATCTACGGTTTTACTCTTCAGTATCATGTTTTCTGGTTCGTCCCGCTTCTCGGAATGGCAATCGCGTGCTTCGGACTTCAAGTTATTGCGACAACTTGCTACACATATAGTATCGATTCGTACCGCGCACAAGGTTCCGAGACTTCCCAACTCATCAATCTCATCCGACAGACATTTGGTATGACGTACGCTTTCTATGTGGTTCTGCTTTGCAAGAAGATCGGCTACCAATGGGCTTTTTTCATGTTTGCTATGCTAGGTAGCGTAGCGGCCTTCCTACCTATCGTAGTACTCATGTTCAAGGGTGAAGAAATCAGACAGAAACTGGGTGTTCCTAAAAACATCAGCCAGTTGGAAGTTACTGAGGAACGACAAGCTGCGGTGGATAAGCTTGGTGAAGAAATTCATGAGTAAACAAAACCACGTATCAGCATAGACTCGAGGTAAATGCAACTCTCGTGACCTTATTCCTGCCTGAGGGCTAGACCTATTTCTGTACTGTACATCAATTTTTCTTGAGTACTTTCTCAAATGTCTCAATCGATATCTCTCACATATAGTTCCGATGCGATCCACAGTCACCATTTTGTATGATCTCAATTTCAGTTTAAATGTCAAAACACACAATGTGCTTAGGAGCATACCTCGCGTTTGGGACCAAATCCGAATTATGGTGAGCAGAAACTCATATATAGCATTCAAGAAGAATGACAAACAACGAGAGTCAACTTTAGTCAACAAGCGAAAATATGCGATACCTCGATTTTCAATAGCGAAAGGCAGAACGTTCGATCAGTATTCTAGTCCCGGCGGAAACCGTGAGGATTGTGCTTATCGACGGGTTCTAGCGACTCGATTCTAACTTACCATATAAGGCATCTTATTACGTACAATCTTTGTTGCAGTCAATTGCTGTATGTTTTAATTGCTTGTATCTTAGAAACTATTAAATGTGTGTTTGCTTCTTCGCAGTCAATAATAAATCTAAGCGAGTACAGAAGAATAGCGAAAGCCATGCCCGAAATCACTTTACACACATCGGTACTATTCGATCCGACATTGAAGACGAATCGCGACAATGTTTCTATCACTGTAGACACTGCTAGTGGCCTTATTGTCAAAGTATTCGACCGCGATGATGCGAATGTACCTTTTGCGGAGATCATGAAAGATGGAGATATTGATTTGCGCGGGAAATATGTGATGCCGGGCCTGGTAGACGCCCATACTCATGTTTTCTTACACTCTTATGAGTATGCTCGGAGCCCCGTTCCTATTCCAGGTGAAAATAAAACTGATCGGCAAGTTTAGCGAGGCTGGCGCTCTACAACAAAAAAGAGATGAAAGCACGACTGAAAGAGTCATTCGTGGTGTGAACCACTGCCGGACTGCGCTCCTTGCGGGCTACACAACATATAGGTAGGCTTTCAGAGAGTTTAGAAGGCTTGGATGAGTAGAAAGAGTGTATGTAAGCTAATTTCGATCAATTACACAGGGATCTGGGATCAGAAGGAATGAAGGAATCAGATGCGAATTTGCGAGATGCCATTGCTCGTGGATTGACACCGGGACCCAGACTATTTGTGGCTACCAAAGTGCTTGCCAGCACCGGCTCGTATGAGTGCCGCACAGAGAACAGCGCCGGTGGACATTGTGTACCAGCGGGCTGCGATGCTGTAGACGGTGTGGAGCAATGTCGGCAAGCCGTCAGACGACGAATCGCGGCCGGTGCGGACATCATCAAGTTCTTTGCAGACTACAGACGAAGAATCATGAGAGCACCGCCCAAGCAACAACATCCTTACATCCCTGGTGTCTTGTATCCGCCAAAAGACCCGAATCCAGATTATATGGTCTTTTCTAAGGAAGAGATGAATATGATTGTTTCCGAGGCTGCATTGGCTGGTGCCCCTGTGTCCGCACATTGTTGCACTCTTGAAGGAGCACTTGCTGCTATCGAGGCAGGTGTTAATACCATTGAACATGCATATTACACCACGGATGAGATGTTCAAACGTATGGTAGAGAAGAATGTTATTCTTGTGCCGACGCTCGCCATTGCCGAGAAGCTGCACGCAAAACGTTTTGATCAAATTCTGCACAATGTCAAACGCGCCCACAAATTCGGCGTTCGTTTAGCTTGCGGCGGAGATACTGGGACATATTCCCATGGTGACAACGCTAGGGAGCTGGAACTGATGATCGAGGCTGGTATTCCTGTTCCGGATGTATTGGAATCATGCACTGTGGGCGGTTGGGAAGCGTGTGGAGGCGATCTGTGTGGAAGACGATTTGGATGGTTTGAAGAGGGAAATCAAGCAGATATTATCGCTTTAGATGAAGATCCTGCACATGTTGTTGATGCGCTCAGAAAGGTCAACTTTGTTATGAAGGATGCCCAGGTGTGGAAAGCTAAAGGGCAGTCTCAAAATATGCCGTAAGAGAGTTAGGAAAGGAAAAGATCGTCGTTTCCTCTCATTCAATGCATGTAATGCTATACAGATACATCATCTATTGACAGAATTTGATTTCTACAATCGACGATCGTTATTTGATATTCCAATTTTGAGAGGGCCTGCCTTCAGTCCAGCTCTTATTGACCTATGAAATCTCCCAAACACTACTATCACCTCAACAAAACCTCGGCCGAGTCTTTAGACATGAAATCGGCCAAATTGTCTTGAGACTCGCCAAGGCACTTCTCCAAGCTCTCATGCGACCTTGGTGTAAATTTGACCTTAAAGTCCGAAGCAACTGCATTTGATGCACTTGGATCCCGCTTATAGTTAATGTAATGAACGTCGGCCGGCATGGATTTGCTCTCCGTGATGTTGAATGAGACGATCAGACGCAGGAAAATTGCGTAGAGTACCCTGTTTGAAAAATTCACAGCAGTACACATTCGCGCACCGGCACCGAAAGCAAAATGATATGGTGGAGGAACATCATAGGTCTTGTCAACCCAACGTTCGGGACGGAACTGGTCCGCATCGGCTCCGTATGTGGTGGAATCTAGAAGAGTCAGTCAGGGTCGAAGATTGCCAGTTCGGGAGAAAAGTAGTTTTTACCTCTATTGATTGCTTGGGCATTCATATAAACCAAAACGCCTTTGGGAATCTCCGCTCCATGGTAGTTGAACTCCTTATAGGTTTGTCGAGCTGGTAGAAGCTTGAGTGGGGGATAGAATCGTAATGCTTCTTTCACCAAGCCACAGATATAAGCACACTTCTCCTCGGATACACAAGCTTCGAAAGCCTCTTCAGCCGTATCATAAAATGACATGATATTCTCATATGCTTTCTGCTGAATCAACTGGCCCTCGGCTGTTGACAACATGCCAATAGTGATAATGGCTGTTGAAAATACCGTTTCGAAACCTCCAGACATGAGACCACCAAGGATAGTCTTGATATCAACTGCACAGATTAGCTTCAGTCTATTGCAAGCGAATATAGTATGAATACATACGGGGAGTCAACCCCTCTTGATTATCAGTAAGTAGCATAGCAGCCACACTTTTCCTATCTCCCGAGAATAACGTTACCGTGTCGCGTACCTTGTTCAGAGCTGTCGCTAACCACTGATCCCTGCGTGCTCGGACTTTAATAGCTGTTTCATTTCGTCCATTCCTTGCAAAATATCTCAGGTGAGGGATGAAATCCTGCGTAGTAGAGTTTGTGGATCGAAAACTAAACACCATCAGCTATGCTCATCGAATAGGAATTTAGTGGCTCSACCTCGCAATGGTGCTGGCATCTGAAAGAATTTGGAGGAGCATTGGATCGGTAGTAGTACTGAATCGTGTTCCGTAACAGAACATGGTCATCAAATTTAATGCCAGCCGCTTCTGGTAAATATGAGGCATAATCTCATTGGTACCCTTGTCAGAGCCATAATATATTGCCGAAATCATAGCGCACGTTTCCATATCCAACATATTGCGCAGCTTTTGAATGGATGGTCCTGTAGTAAATGAGCCTATCACACGTCTCTGCTTCTTGGTCCGTTCATCCCAGGGACTGGTTCCAATCGTTGCAGCTATACAAAAAGAAAATCAATATCGCCCTGCCATGCACTTCCGTAATGTTTCTTTATTTTCAAATACCTGAAGTTGCCGAAATGACTCCATGAAACGTATGAAACCATGGTCGATCCAGGGTCGCAGTCTGATTCTTCACCATCCATTCCCGAGCAGCTTCAAAAGAGTTGAGTACAATTGCCCGCCGTCTACCCATTCTCAGTTGGAAAACTGGCCAGCCGTATGTACGCGCCCATGTTTCTGATTTGGTAGCGTGATCATCATCAAGTTGATACAAATGGCCAGCAAGAAGGTCCCCGTTTGGTATTTCCGGAATTCCTTCAATCTTTGGGAAATCAATATAAAAGAAGCGCAAAAATATCACAACGGCGATGCCAATGACACAAGTCGCCAGGCCAAGCACAGCAAACCCATTAGGCACGATTATCCCGGTCATGAAGTTGGTTGATGGCATGACTTGTTGGACAAACTTGTTAAATTGTAAGGACCGGAATGTTTTGTGAAAGTGTGCCAGTTGTTCTACCATATTTGGGATTTATCTTTGGAAGTGAAGTACAATGAGATAAATTACGCGCTAATAATATTTAACTCTAAGCCACGGCGATAAGCAGCGAGACAAGCTTTCTGACGATGGAAATTGTGAGTGTCGGAGTAGAGCGTCGCATTGATACGAGGCAACGGGCAGATGCGCCGGCACTGTGCAAAAGATCCACCACCCTTTATAGCTGATCGCCGACTTATGGGGAGAACAATTGAGCCAGAATAAAAAATCAAGTTGATCATTATTAGCTCGTCAAGTAATTGGGTAAATTTTACGCCTTACTGAAGACCTTTACCGACTCTCGACGCGTTGAAAATATCTGTTTCGTGAGCAGCTCTTTAATGAAACAATCGCATTCTATCTTAGTTTCACAATTCTTCTGTAAGCCAACATGAACGATAATTTGAGGATAAACCAGCTCTTTGCCGTTAAGGATCATTGGGTCGCAATCACAGGAGCAGGTAAGACCTATGTGTAACGAGAAGAATTAGTTCCATAATCTCTAACAAACGACAAGCTAGTGGAATTGGTCATATGCTCGCACGAGGTTGTACAATCAATGGCGCCAACACCATTCTCATAGATGTCAATAAAAATGCTTTGGAACAAGTGAAAACCGAGCTACAAGGGCTCGCCCCAACATTTGGCTGGGTTTCTTTAAAAGTTCAAACGTGGGTTCGATATTATCCCCACAGATTTTTGCTCTAGATTGGACTAATGAGTGAGAAGAATCCATGGGGATCTTTCAAGTGAAGAAGGGGTCAAAAAAGTAGTTGAGACTATCAAATCCTCCCATGGTTATCTCGATTGCTTGATTCATTGCGCTGGAATACGCTTCATGAACAATATTACCTATACCCCTGGAGATGGGCTCAGCAAGCTCGAAGCCGCCACTCTTTCTGCGCCATATCAAGGATGGGAGATAGTCTTCCGCGTCAACGTCCTTGCCCCATACTACTTGACAGCTGGTTTGGTAACCCTTCTGGGAGCAGCTGCTGTGAAAGGCGATGGGAGGGGTAGTGTTATTATGTTTAGCAGTCCGGCCAGTGTTCATAATCATCAATTTGTTCCTATTTATCAGACATCCAAGGCCGCGGTAGACCACCTTGTGAGAATAATGGCGGCAGAGTTTGCAGATTTCTACAGTAAGTCCCATCATTCGACGAAATCTTCCCAACTCCACGATCTCCATCTAACCTAGGTATCAGTCCGTGTCAATGCTATTTCGCCTGGAATTGTTCCATCTGGGATGACGCCAGATGATGGAACATCTAATCTTCGACTTGCGGAAGAAGCCCCCGCTAGGCGAGCTGGCAATGAGGAGGATATGGTGGGAACTGCACTCTGGTTGATGAGTAAAGCCGGTTCCTTTATGGATGGGAAAGTCATACGTGCAGAAGGTGGTCGATTACTGGTTCTCAAGGGTGTGACCTCTAATTCCGACTAGATGAGACAAGCTCAATGAACTTACTTGGTTTATATTCGTGGATACATTTCTGTTCTTGGAACCATTGAAACTAATCACATGTTATATATTTGGAGTTGATAACTTAGAACGATATTGCAAGCCCTTCCTGTTTCGTTCGTGTTTGTTTGGAGGAAACACAGGCTTACAAATAACTCTTGAGATTGACAGTAAACCAATCTAAATATAATCACTTGAGCAGACTACATATAAGACAGCTACCTACTTATGGCCAACAAGCTTATGCTCTTAGACCTATACAGTGTACCTTCTCGTTTATACCTATACTTCGTAACCCTAGATACTGATCAATCTCTCTCTCGTATTCGCAACTTCAAAAAAGGTGGACCCCGACTGAGTCATCTACGTCTTTGGTTTCATGTAGAGCTCAATCAATTTCATTATCTCGTTGCATGACATTTCCTTCCATCTGCCACGGTTTAGACCGTCTGTGGATACCGAATTATGGCACAGGTCCGCGGATTGACTTATGAAGATACATCGTTCTATAATACTACAATTACAAGAATTGGTCGTTGACTAACTGTTTTGAAAAATGATATTACAGTTGTTCGCGACTCAGTCTGCCGAGACAAGCCCGCACTTCTTTGACACAAGGCTATAATGACGAAATTCAGTATCCGAGAGGTACAGGAGTCCACCAAATCAAATTCAACGATTAATGACGAAATTTCCGAATATAAAACTGCAGTATGGATCAACATATACAAGAAACCCATCTTGAAAGTATCGAAGCAGGTTGATCGACGCCTAGACCCTGGACAACACCGTGTTTGTCTCCTTGGAGTAAAATGGGACATTTTTACCCGTTGGATACAGAAAAATGGCCAGTCATGGTCATAGTTCTGCCATGGAGTATTCTGCATGATACACCTTGCTCATCATCAATGTTATCCAGACAATCAAAGTTCGCTTGGTACAATGAGCGGGAGGAGCATAGGAAATAGCCATTTCCTTCGATCTTACCGAATCAGCCTTGAAAATGCCTATTGGGATACACCGAGACTTGTCACAAATCATTGGCTCGCGTCCTTCAGGTTTCATGAACATCCATGACACCTCATAGCCTGGGTCACCAGATGTTCCCAAATTAGGACCGTCGAGTGTTCAGGATTTCGGATAAATGTGGCGAGTTTCTAGTGAGTCGTGCTTTAGACAGTTTTCGAAAGCATCCCCGACGAATTAGGCGGTGCTAAGTAGCGTAGAAATCGTGCCACAAAGAAGGGATCTTGCATCTACGTTTGATTCGTGTCGAGAATGTCGATGATATTCCTCCATATTTCCAGATATCGATGTCCACCTTTCCAGTGCGGTGCAAAAAGAGTGAGTATTTCCGTGCATCTAGCTAGGTCTCTGATGTGGGATTGTGGTGTTGTCCATCTTTTTGTTATAGCAGTTGCGATTGAGCAGCCAGAGACAAAGGCCCGTGCGCTTGCTATGAGAGGGGGGACGAATCCGTCTCGAGCTATCGCCATTTCATATACATTTGAGATCAATTTCGATGCAGCAACCACCACTCGGTGTCTCAGGGATCGCATGCCCCTGGCAATGGGCTCGTCTGCTTCTTGAAAACAGAAAACACACTGTTTGTGTCTAACACAGACAGGAAGAAATAGTAACCACGTTTCTAGTACCACTGGCTGCTGATCTTTGAACCCTTCCATGACCCCCATCAACAGATAGATTTCTCCAGTAAACGGACAACTTTCGTTCTCGTAATGCTGATCTGTATCGTATATCTCGTGAGACAACCGCATATAAGTTGAAAGTATATACTCGGTATCAGATGTTGAAGGTAGTTGAGATCCATTCAACATATTTGGTCGACCGAAGATTGTTCGTAAAGATCTGCGAAGCGTCAATAGGCGAATGGGCCAAGGTGATTATTTTTATTGTACCTACCCGTCGATGCTCTTTATTACCGACATTAATTGGACATCATCTGGTCCACACGAGATCGAATTTAAAGGGTTCATGCCATCCATGGAATGAGGACTACTTTGTTTACCATGATCTGTACGATGCCAACCCAACTGCAAACATATTCGTACAGCTAGGTCAAGCAACTCCCAAGTCGCCCCTCTACTTGAGTCTGCGAGCTCATATATGAGGAGCAGTAACGTTGCTGTCAATGATTCTCTGTCTGCTGCCGAAAGAATACTTGTTGTGAGGTCGTTAGCCCACTCCCGGCAGATATATGCAATTGATTTCCAGATAGGAGCCTTATAAGATTCGCAAGCAGCGGCGATAGCGCAAGCCATGAGAATCTTGAATTTTGGATCGGCTGGCACTTTCTTCAAATTTGCACCATCGTACGATGGGATCTCCAAAGCAATCGCGTCATATTGGGGCCGAATGCAGCGGTCATAGCGAGCGAGAAGATGGCGCACTATGCTTGGAGTGATAAGAGACCTATCAGACTGAAGAATCTCCGGAATAACAGACTCAACATCAGGGAAATCTGGTATTTCAACGTCTTTTGATTGCAACAACACCTCAAAAGTGACATTTGTGATGCGTGATGGAAACGAAGTGTCCAGATACAGATCCTGTCTAGGCCCGGGCATCAAGACATGCATCGGCTTATGGCGAGCTCCGATTGAAACGGGCGATACTCCATCGTGTTGAAAAATGCTTCTTTGATAATTTAATTAAGAGAGCAATTACAGGGGATTCATCTCTTACTTTGGTATGGGGCTTTCTGTATGCAGGGCCAGTTGAGAATCCAACTCTTGGATCCGATCTTCAAGCGCTTTAACATAACTTGTTCCACGTAAGCGAAAATGATCAAGATCAAAGTCCATCTAGGCGAACTTGTATACATACCTTCGAGGAACGTCTTCTTGAAGAGCATCGTCTCTGAAGGTGCATTCTAAATCGCTTTTGGCGCAATTCGCGCATGCTGGAAGAAGAGAGTCACACTAATTCGTCGTAAATCGTCAAATCGCTGTCGGCCATCTCCACCTGGAAGACCACATACTTTAATGCGTCTAGACCGACATCGTGTGCATGTTTGCAACATTACGCTGCAGCTTCGACGAGCAATCTCGTCGAAGCATGACACGAATAGTGGAAGTTAAGCCTTGACTCAGTCAATCAAGCAGATTCGTGTCCTATGCTTTACCGACAAGTATAGACTAAACAGTTATGAACCAGGATGAGCTTATAGTGAGTCTTGCTTCAGTAAGTCTGCATTCAAAAATGGAGCCAACTTTTAGACGGAGAACCCGAAAGAATGCACGTGAATCGACGCGTCACGGGGTCGTGGCGCGGCTCGGGTTTCTTTCCGGCCGGAAAAGGGAAAGAACTCCCCGTTCCTCCTCTGCTTGGGATCACTTCAATTTATGCGAAAATATCTGTTCTTGATGATGCTGTAGATAACATTGACTATATAACAAACCCGAGATGTAGGAACATTCAACCATAATACAATATACCGATATAGCCCACAATGCAGCGATCTCAGCGACGGTCTACCAAGGTGTGCGTTCGCTGCCGGAAGCGCAAAACCAAGGTATGGTGTTTTCTTTCAAAGGCTTTATGTAGTACCTCCACTTATTTAAATAACGATTAGTGTGATTTCAAGTTTCCTGCTTGCACGACATGCAAATCAGCAAACGCGACCTGTTTGGGATTTGACCCTGCAACGAGAAAGGCAGTTCCAAGAAGGTAGGTCTTCATGAGATTTCCGCCTTTACTATCTCAAAAGACCACTACTGACTCCCTCCAAGCTTAGTTAAATCACTTGAAGCTCGTGTAGCGGAACTCGAAACCAAAGTGCTTGCAATTCGAACCGTCCCTCAAAATGTACCCTATTCCATGGCCTCTAGAATAGCACAAGCTACTATTTCCTTCGGAGTTCCAAGCGCGGGGTCCTTCCTCCGCTCCAAAGTCTCACCAAATCTTTTCTTTCGGCCCTCATGCCCACCGCTTGCCGTTGTGCGAGAACGAGGTCATATCTCTGCCGAAGAACTAGTATCCAAAGATAAATCTTGGGCTTCGGATCGATACAGTGGACACTCTTCAAATACCCTTATAGATATTAGCAGTGTGCCGCATCTGGCTATCCAGCAGATGATGGAGAACTATGTCGAGACGCATCTGCCACAGTACCCCTGTGTGCCGAAAGCGATGTTGGAGAACATTGTGATGAACTCGCAAGAAATACAATTGGAAGATACCAAATCCTCACCTCCTCAAGCGATAGCAAGCAGTTCGGGACTAGGCCACTTCGAATATTTTGTTTTCTTTATTGCCCTGGCTATCTCGGCATTAACCCTGACCTGGAAAGCTGAGGATCAAGCCCGAGCGGCATCGGAATCTTTCTTTAATTCTGCGCGCAATCATCTACAAGCTTTACAGGAGCATAGTGAGATACAAGCCCTGCAGATATCATTACTCCTAGCTCACTACGCTCACATGTGCCCGGAAAGAGTGGACAATTGGACATGCATAGCTAATGCAGTTAGAATTGTCCTAAATTTGGGACTATATAGAGAAAGCCCGGACGGCTTGAATTCGGAGCAAAAGCAACTACGCTCAGACCTGTTTTGGGTTACATATGGGATGGAAAGATCGATGTGTACCAATCTTCGACTCCCATTATCGTTCGCAGAAGAAGCAATTTCTAATAAGGTAGGCGAATATTCGCTCACTCGTTCGCATTTCGCATTACTTACTATTGTAGTTGGAAATACCCACGGGCGATGTACCCTCCTTTCTATCCACCGAAGATGACGTGAGAAAAAAGTCATCCGCAACTCACATCTACTTATATCGAGCGCTAGAAACCGAAGTCCACCGAGTCCTCCATTTGCAAGAGGACTTGCAGAACTTTCGATGTACGGATTTTGAATCTTGGATTCAAAACATCTCAGACCGATTATCGACGTGGTACGAGAAGGCGCAGTCATGGACGCAATACAATATGCTAGAGTTTAAGCATGTGCAATTCTATCATCTCCTAGTGCGAATCCATCGGCCTACACCTCGACTAAGAACGAGGACTCCTGAAGACCACCGTATTGTTCTCGAATCTTCTTTTGCACTAATCGAGGACTATCTAGGTCAGGAACGACGTCGAAGGTTATTCTACCCATGGCACGGTGTGCACATTCTGTTTGAGACAGTGGTGATTTCCTTAGAGGCCTGTTGGTCTTCTCGCAACTCGCCTTTGCTTGTAGATCAGATCAAGGAGATGATCGAGAACTCTCTTCCGAAATGCGTTCAAACTCTCGCAAAAATTGGCCACCGTTGGAATGAAGCTGCTGCATGCGCTGATCGTTTGAGACCTTTGGTTCAAAAAGTTGCTTCCGCTATCGCCGCAGGCACAGACCCACTGTATCTTTCATTCGAAGACATTGCGATTACTGAAGAGATACACGGTTTGCTCTTTTCGGATGGGCCACTAACGTGGAACCAAGGAGTGGATGCTGACTTTTCCTTCGAATTCTTTGATGGGTCGCAATTTTTGGAAAACCCTCTGTTTGACGGTATGGAGGTTTTCCAATGGGACCCAGAATGGTACATCGTCCCAGGTGTTACTTGATCTTGTTAAAGCAGTATTAAACCACTTTTCATATTGCTCGAACCTATTTCTACAGATTTGTCATTCGGCTATTTAATTGCGAAGGAGTCGTACAATATCTTTACATGTATTGTCTCAACCCTGACTTCCTCAACATTTAGCCACTATCGGAAATACCAATTTTCAACAAACATCCATCTGACCTGGTCCTTGCAGATATAGTAGCTTCCAGTGAAAATATCTGTCCGAGTCGACCTAATACGAGTACACAAAATGCCGCTGCTGCTTGTCAGTCATATCGAAAAATTCTTCGTTTTCAATATGGATATCTGCATCGCCCATCTCTTGTAGCTTCTGGGCCTTGCGCTTGTTCAACCACATTGCATACATGGCATATAGACCTGGAGTAAGACAAGCGACAGCATACAAGATCATCATCTCCTTGAAACCGGTAGGATACTGAGGAGCCTCCTTGGTCAGAAAGAATTGGGGGCCAATTATGAATGCAACAGAATAACCTAGGAACATAATAGCGCTGGCTGTAGCGCGTTTTGTTTGGCCAGCGATATTTGTCGTTGTAAGAGAGAACATCATGGGAAGAGAGCCGTTTGTGAAATTAGTACAATAGAAAGCGATGAGCCGGCCTACTTGATTAGATTTCGGCAGGGTGTAAACAAGCACAGCACCAATGACAGAAGGCACGTTGCAAATAAACTGCATCAAACAGCGAGTATTGCGGAAGTAAAAGGTGACATAGCCAGTCACCAGCAAACCGATTATTTCCGTTAGGCCAAGTGGTGTATTGAGGAGTGATGTTTCAAAGCTGCCATAACCGAAGCCTGCCATTATTAAGTTAGAAGGTGACTTTGATGACGCATGTCTAGTTTAGAAACTTGCCTTTAATAATGAGGCCACCGAAATTGGCCACTGACGTTGAAGGGGTAACGCAGGCGATTGCGTACAAGAACCCATACCAGACCTTTAGATCAGTCAGAGCTTCAATGAATTGATCCTTCTTGAAATCCCTGTTGGCGATACCGGTGCGGTTTTCACGAAGACGCTCCACAGCGATGGCCTTTTCACGATCATTGAAAAATTTGGCAGTTAGAGGAGTGTCTGGCATATACTTCCACAGGACAGCGGCCCAGGCCAGACCAAGAATGCCAAATATAATAAAGAACCATCTCCAGACTGCAATACCGGTGTTGATATGGCCGATACCATAAGCGATGAACGACTGAATTATGATTGCGAGCCCGTTTCCACAGTACCAGTATGTGATGCGCAAGGGAATTTCGTTCTTCTTGTACCAGGTGCCTGTGATCAAAACATAGGCGGGTGAGATACCACCTTCAGCCATACCTAGGAAGAATCGGACTGCCATCATGCCAGAGAAATTATAAGCACCGGCTGTACAGAACAAAATTATTGCCCATACGATTGAAGTGTACGCGACAAATCGTCCTAGGGGCATCMAAGCCAGTAAACGAGCAGCGAATGGCTGAAAAGCGAGGTACCCGAAGTAAAAGATGGAACTGAAAGTGTCAGTTTAATGCTCGTGTTGAAAATCGGAGGTTTTTTTTATCGGAGAATAGTAGACTCACCCACACCATGAATACTCTTGGTTTTTTAATCCAAGGCTGGACATCAGGTCAAAAACAGCTGACTGGGCCATGACACTCTTGTCCATATACTGAATCGTGTAGCTGATGACCATCTTTACACAATTGGTCAATCGTGCAGTCCGATCAGAGGAATAGCAGTCATTGCTGTATGGCGTATAGTTCAACTTTCACTCACTAGCGGCATTAACACTCGATCAATCTTCTGAACGACCTTTCTTTCCTCTTCCGGAGTAAAGACCACTGGTTCGTGTGTCTCAAGGAAACCAAGAGCAACGTCACCATGTTTGGCCAAAGCCGCAACTTTGGGGTCTTGATCATGGCTCATAACCTGTACAGCAGGCTGCATTTGGACACTGTCTCTCATGTTGAAATTTAAGGCACAATAATTTTGTTTGGTGTTTCTAGTCAAGATGGCACATCATTCAACCAGACCTTAACGCAGTATATATATCACAATATCTATAGTTCAATTCCATTCGGCCAACCCGGTGTCCGTCAAAGGATAGATAAGCTTCCCACATGGTGGTCAAAATCGACCAGGAAACATTCTTGCAATCTCCCTAAATCCAGACATCTTGCTGTGAGCCTTTGAGGTTTTCGAGATTTCTCTAATCGAGCTGTGGGGCCTAGCTACATGTAAAAAGTATCCACTAATTACACTCTTCCCAGATCGGAGGACCGCGAACATTTGTATAGACCGCATGCATTGCGCCTATCCACCCCAGATAACCCCGGAAAAAATAAAACCTGTCCTTGCTTTCATCGACCAAATGCCGGAGCAGTAGATTAGCGATACTGTGCTGAAGGTAATCACGGTCCAGCGATAGAGAATGAGGGCTAGGGCTTCTCGATCACGTGACTCAAGCACTTGCTACATATCACGTGGTAAGGGCTGATTCTCAAACTTCCTCTGAGTCGCAAATGCCAAGGCGTGCTAGTCCATGTCAGGCAAGATCTCGGGTCAGCAATAATCCGGTGTTGTTAAGGCTGATCAGCTCAAACGTGTTTCAAAATCTTTAAATGACACTGCCATCAGAAGAAAGTCGATAATACACGATCTTTCTAACAGACTAGGCCCGCATACTTTATTTATCGTGTCGCCGTTGATACCTTGGCATCCAATTTGCGTTCCGTAAGATATACCGGGTCAAGGCCCCAGGCGTAGGAATGAAGCCGAAATGTCGCTCACGTCACGAAATGGCTCTATCAAGCCCCTGAAATCAAGACTCGGATGTATAACCTGCAAGTGAGTGTCAGTTTCTGTGTTGTACTTGGAAATGTCGCTGATATATATCTAGGATACGAAAAGTGAAATGCGGAGAAGAGAAGCCACTGTGTTTGCGATGTAGTAGCACAGGTCGCAAGTGCGAGTACGCAAGTACTATTATCCGCACATATACCTCCACACCTCCCTTGACATCTACTCCTCATGTATCTCTTTCTCCATCACCGAATACAGGATCACGAGAGCGTCGCGCTTTCGCCTACTATTTTCAACACGCTGCCACATCCATCGGCGGTGGACTTGATGCTGATTTCTGGAAGACCACAGTCCCGCAGATTTGCCGGAGCGAACCTGCCGTGTGGGATGCTATGATTGCAATAAGTTCTTTATTCGAGAGTCCCACCTATGACTCGTCTTCAAGTCTCACTTCTTTTCGCCAGGGTCAATCTCGTGCTTCTAACCAACCCCAACAAGATGCATTGGACTGGTATTCACGCTCAGTGTCCGCTGTTCGTCAAGGAATCGAACGTGGTGGCGTTGATTCATTTGTTTGCTTGATCACATGCGTTCTTTTTATATGTATCGAGTCCATCTTGGGCGGTCTGGAAGAAGCGACGCACCTCTATGGACAAGGCGTCCATCTTATTCTTACTTTATGGGCACAAAAGTCCAGCGGGACCTTAACAGCGACGCAGGCTTCGTTGCTGAGGGATACAATTATCCCGATTTTCATCCGATTGGCATCATTCTCCCCCCGGAATATTTGGAGTTTGGCAATCACCATGGTGCAGGAGACTGAGTACACGTTGACATTGCCAGAGAAATATCCCACTCTGAAGTCCGCTCGGGAAGCGATTGTCATGCTATCCGCGGAGATCTCGCTATTCGAAATGACTTGCGAGCAATATCTACAAAATTCACGTGCTTGGCAAATATCAGAAGATATGGCAATTCAACAGAAAACACTATCAGCCAGGCTAGAGAGCTGGAATATTGCTTTCACTGATTTGTTGGGTTCCTTGCGCAAAAGAGGCGATTTATCACCATTGCATGTCAGCATCAGCGCCCTTCTTTCCTCTTACTACGAGATGCTATACGTCATCCTCGCGGTCTGTGGGTCTCCATTACGGATTACGACCGACAACTACATACGAAATTTCCAAGCTATAGTCGAAAAAGCCGCTGTTGCTATCAATCATTCGGCGCGGAATGACGGCACGCAAGCGCCGTACACATTTGAACTCAGTCTCGGTCTTCCGCTTTGGTTTACTTGTCTGAGGTGTCGTGAACCAACAATTCGTCGTGCGGCACTTGCTCTATTACGTCGAACACATCAAGTGCAGGGGCTCTCTCAGCGAGACCAGGGAGCTGCTCTCATCGAATTGATTATGATGCTAGAGGAGACATCTGCAACAACGACGAATGCAGCCAAAGGCATTGACAATATCACGTCACCACAACCATTCGACGAGTTTACTGATTTTGAGTCCTACTCTCATGGCAGTAGTGTATCAAGCAGTCCCTTCAGCATTTTAGAGTCCGAAGTTGCCACAGGCTTATCATCCCCACTAACAGATTTGGAAACCGAAACAACGGCAGTTACCGTCATCCCCCAGGATGCCCGCATCCGGCCACATGGTGCTTTCCGACTAGGCGACAATCTTCCTCCTGGATTGACGGAAGAAGATATTGTAAGGTCCCATCTTCGACCTGGCCAGACCTACCTACATATATCGCGGAATGAGCACGATTTGTCCAATGAAACCTGGAGAATGGTCCACGATTTCATACCTATAGGCCTGTGAATGCAGCTACAGCCTTGTTAAGCCGAAGAATTACGGTTGAAAGATATCAAAGGTGGACAGCATAGCATACCTATGTAGATCTCAGCGTTCCCAATGATGAAGGGATACGAGCGCGCTCGAGATACTCAGGAGACATCAACCCTCTGATACTTACGTCTTCACTCACAGCTTGATGTAAATCGGGGGACATATATGGACTCTTTTCCATATGAAGCTATCCCGAATACATTTCGCGCAATAAACATGTGAAAAGTCACGTGGATTAACGTCATTGACGGAGCTGTAATTTCTCTTTACGAAAAAGGAGATCCCCTTAATAAAGGCAATATTGTAACGGACTTGAATGTATTCTATTATGGCTGCTTGTGACGCTTCGTATCACGTGATTTCTTGTTCAACAGCCATCTTATCTCCGCGGCCAACTAAGCGCCATTCTCGCCCGACGCGTACTCAACATGAACAACTCCTCCTGATTTAACCAAAACACTCTACATCAGGCCATGAGTTCCGATAATCCCGTTGTAAATGGAACGCTATCTCTCATTGAGAACGTTGAATTGCCGTATCCTGGTGGTCCATTACTCGCATCTTTTGTCACCGAAGCTCTCAGCCCGGTACATGCAGCCCACTATTTGAAGGAGAGGCTATCGACCGAAGATCCTTCTTCTATAGTAGCTGATTGGACCTACATAATTAACTGCAGTATGTGCTTTTCAATTTTATTAAGTAACTCCCGCTAATTATTGCATAGTTACTGAAAGTGGTTGCCCTCCGGCGCGGCCCGAGGAATCAGCTAAAAGTGCTATTATTCGAAGGGATGGACTGAGATGCTGTGCGACTGGCAGAAAAGGCACATTTTGGGACCCTCTTGTAGTTGCGTCCATCCTTCCGATTCCCTTGGGATGGGATACGCAAAAGGCATGTGGCTAGTACTTGGATCTTCCGGAGTGGACGGCTAACGAACTCGAAAAAGGCACATATCTCTGAGATGCTTGGAGCATTCTTTGGTCCTCAATATCGAGACTGGTGGCTTTCTTACATTAGGAGTGCCAGTCGCATCGGACCATATTCCAACCATTGGTTGATTCGACGATCCGTGACAGATGTTTTTGCGCGGGGATTTATCAGGCTGGATAGACTTCAACCATCTCTTATCGAGGTAAGTACCATCAGCTTTCTTCAAGACTTTTTAACCCCTGACTATATCCGATAGTACGAGGTTAGACATGTGCTCATGGGGCCAGAGGAACCTATACCTCTCGACGGTGTCTACCCACTACTAGGCGACCATTCACGGTTGGGCACCGAGAAGATAGATCCCAGATTTATCGGCACTCATGCCCGACTTTGTAAGAGCGTACGGTATCTCGAACTGACTCAAAAATTTGCAGCAGATCGCCTGCCTCGTGTCTCAGGTTCATTACTATGGCGATCTGTCTCGTTTTTCTTCCTACCCTTTCAACGATTACGTAGAGGGATCTTCTCTATGACAGGTTATTTCGCAGGTGTTTTTGGTGCAATCTGGTCAGTATTTCCAGTGAATTTGCGATTAGCTGGCTATGGCGTCATGCGACGACTTGGAGAGCGCATATACGGTACACCGAACAACTACTCAACCGTTCAGAGGCTTCCATTCGGACTATACCTCAAATTTCAGGGAGACGTTGAGGCGTTTCGCAACGAGTTCAATGCATTGCGAGTGGTTCAAAAGAATACCTCAATACCAGTTCCACGCTCTCTCGATTTGGCAATCAAGCCCGCTGTTTTAGACGATCCATTCTCTTCTCCCGAGGCGTATTTACTTACTACACGACTTCCTGGTCAGCCCCTATCGCGCTGCCTCGAGGTTCTGTCAGATTTCGACCTCGAACAGATTTCTTATCAGCTGAAAGATTACTTATCCCAGCTACGAAATATTCCTAGAACAGTCAATCCAGAGATGGCAATCTGTAACACCCTTGGTGAAGCCTGTCATGACCCACGGATCCAGGGCGGACAGCCAGTTGGACCTTTCAAGGACGAAGCAGCGTTCAGTCAAACCTTGCGATTCTCAGACGAACCTGCTCGACGTGGACACGAAATAGTATTTACACATGCAGATCTTAATCCTCGCAATATACTCGTCGATCGAGTAATCCAGCCGGATGGAAGCCGTGGATGGGAGGTGACTGGGATTGTGGACTGGGAAACATCAGGATATTATCCCGAGTATTGGGACTACACCAAGGCCATGTTCGAAGGATTCAGAGGATTCCGGCGATATACCGATATGATTGGAAAAGTTTTCGCAGAATTCGGTGATTATTCGCGAGAGTATGATGTTGAGCAAAGGAGCTGGGAGTCAGGCGACGGAGTGTGACCTGGGTCGTCATACGATAGGCACATTAATGATACCACGTTCGCAATTCTTTGTGTCTTTTTTCGCTAGTTAGTCTCTAGAGTTCGGCATTGACTCGTCTTGTTCGCCTGGTCCTACAGCCGATAGCATACTATGTACACTATTAATAGATTAATACCATGCCCCGCTGTGGGGTCGCCTTTATTTACTACGCGCCCTACTATATTTTGTAAGTATCTGCAACATCTAACATTCTTTTCTCGACGCTTACACTTCTTTTCACAGTGACCAGTGCTCAAAATGGCGGACTCGACGGAAATTCCGTGCATCGCCATCGCCCCCAAGGCACCACATACACATACTGTCGTCTTTCTGCACGGCCGTGGCGACAATGTACACAACTTTACTCGGGCGCTAAACTTTTGGCGCGATTCCCAAGGCAAAACACTAGCTGATAGGTTTCCTTCTTTCCGCTGGGTGTTCCCTCAGGCCCCAAAACGCCAATGTGCGACGTCTTCAGACATCTGGCCGCAATGGTTTGATGTCTGGAATGTCCGAAATTTTGCCGATCACGAAGGACTCCAGGCTATTGGGCTCAAAGAGGTTGTTCCAGCTATACGAAACATTTTAAACAGCGAGTCCTCTCTGTTAGGAGGGCGGTTTGATCGCATCGTCCTAGCAGGAATAAGTATGGGCGCAGCCACTAGCGTCCACACACTGTTCAATCTAGACGTGCCAGCAACTCAAGGCGGCAGGCTTGGAGCGTTTTTAGGATTCTCCTGTCGCTGTCCATTTGCTGGTAGAACATTATCCGAGATGCGAGATGTACTCGATTTGGATTGTGTTCCCGATCATGACAATACTCTACGAAATACACCAATGTTGCTTGAGCACTGCGTTGACGATCCGCTAGTATTGGTTGAAAATGGCCGTGGGTTACGGGACATTTTGCGTGGGTATGGTGCACAGGTTGAGTGGAAAGAGTACCCCAGGGGAGGACACTGGTTCAACTCACCACAAGGAATGGATGACGCTGTAGATTTTCTCAATACTCACGTATTAGGCAATTGAACGATATCAAATCACACTTCTAGAGTCGGCCAGGAGTTCTCCTTGTAGATGATAGGCCTTTTCCAATCCGCTATTTCACTTCGTGTAGAAATGCCACCGATCGACGTTCGCCAGCTAATAGGTAGGTACGCAAAAAAAATTTGATTAGCTAGGTACATTCGCCTCTATCCATGTCAAATCCAGGGACTCGGTTAGTGAACCCTTCTCTTGGGGGACTACCATTTATAAATAGGCACATTTAACTTGAAACTCTTTGAAGTTTCATGCCTAAAATTACCTAAATATCAGTGCATTTTCTATTTGGCTCGCCAGTGACGAATTTTATGATAGCCGCCAACTTAGCCGCTGAACCATCCCAAGCCACTGTAACAGCGGCGTTGATTTGCCAATTTTGGCAGTAGCATAAAAAACTAGTATTGAATGATTGGATAAATTGGGTTCGTTCTTAATGGCTGTTTGAGAGACCAACAGAACCTTGGATGTCTTGAGCATAACATCCAATAGTTTACATAATATTCGAGTCATATCGCCAATCGACCCTAGTCAGTGCCGGCGTCAGGGTTATAAAAAGTGATGGGTGTGTTTCAGGTCGTTCGAGGCATAGGCGGATATTCGAAATGAAATATAATATAATCGTAGCCGTGAGAGTCCGCGAATTTCACGTCAGAAACATATCGTTAATAGTCATCCACAGCAATTCAGTTTATAGGTACCTATCACAATAAGGTCATACCTGCTCAAAGATTCAATTTTATATACCTCGAACAAAATCCGAGACACATTCATCATGACTACCCAGAATTCTCTATATATCACCCTTCAATATTTACGTACTGTGGACGGACGGAATAAATATGTATGTTTGATTATCGATTAGTTCCGCCACATTGGAAACTTGCATTTAGCAGATACTAAGGACGGCATTAGCATTGGGCTCTATATAATACAGGAAGCTCCCCGCCGCAGGGTCATCTACTTCACGCCACAGATACAGGAAAAGCTCCGCTGGATCTCTACAAAGAGGTTCGGAAAGTAACAAATCCTATCAAATCAAGAACTATGGTTGTGTGTCTGAAGATCTCAAACTCGCCCGGTATTCAAGTTCTTGAGCATTATGCCTCGTCTATACGACTCATGGATACCCGTTACCTCCCTCGAGGAGAAAGGCAATGGACTTGCCGTGTTTGGGTCAAGCAGTTGCTTAGACTTTTGCACGACAATCGCTACATTCAGCTACCATGGAGCACAGGTATGACGTCCCAAGTTGATTGACGCCTGTTTATGTTCATCATTAATGTTATTTCAGACGCGATTGAACAATGCTGTCAGACTGTCGCAGATAGGAACATTCGCTCTATGGGTCAAGTCAGAGTCTTCAATGACATGAGTTGGACACAAGTCATCGCACTGAGCCCCACCACGCCCATGGACCTTGATCGTACCGCAGCCGTCGCTCGTTATTATGGATCATCTCCTATGGATATCGATTCAAGCGGCTTCCGTACAAAGCCCATGTCAACTGCTTCCTACACTTCACATCGCTATTGATTCGAGGCAAGATCTGCGAGTAAGTCAACGAGGCCCTGTTTGTCTTGTGCCACTATGTATAACGCATGTCTATTCATGTGTCCTTATTTCTTTGCGTTATCTGTCTTTCAATAAGGTGTTCAGGCGTCAATGTATTTGCTTTAGATTTTGTTCTGGGCATGCATCTCTCCTCAGCCTGGGCCTTAACAATGGCAGGATGATTGACCGGACCGAATTGGTCTTGTTTGACTAGAGTATTCCTATCAATAATCCGTTTCTTGCGTGATTCTCATACTTTCTTCTACTTATTTGCGGCATGACACTGGAAATGCGACAGAATGGCGAGCATATTCCTCACTCCACGTGCTTAACACTCTCTTTCTAATCATCGGGGTTGAACATGGCATGAGCGTCGTGATGAACTTTTTCAAAGTCGATTGGTCGATTGCTGTCTTTGCAAAGTTGAACACTAGGAGAATTTTTTGTTAGCCTACAAAGGGGATAATAAATCTACCTTAAAAGATGCTTACCCTTGCTCCATATCCTCGAGAGATTCGACTTTGGTCTGTCCATGTCATCTGGGAATAGATCTACGTCAGATATTCTTCTTATTCTGACAAACAAGTTTAGTTGGCTCGGCTTACCAAAGGACATCGTACAGCAGGACCAATTGCTAAGCCAAGCACGAAGATAGAAACTGCAACTATAAAACCTCGGTGCTAATGAAAACTCATCTATGACTTCTTGTATGACTCAGAGTATGCTGAAGAAGTAAATGTAACGACGAAAACGGACCAGGTTACGATGGCCGTAAGGAACCACTCCTAGTTGAGCACCAATTTATTAGATTTTCTGACTCATCCTTCTGAAATTTAACACAAAAGGGTCCCGTTTTGTGCCTTGACCGCTTTATCAATGCGTGCGTGCGTTTTCTCGATGTCGGGATCCTTTGTCGTTTTGCTGCTCATTTGTGAAAACATGTTACATATTCTATCGATGCGGCCAATGGCTAAATGTCCACTAGTTGATATCAAGCTCAGATGGACAAAATTGATACTGAGAATAAGCGTAGCCTGAAAAATTAATTACATATAGACCGATCATATTCAGGAACAGCCAGTCTACAGGTTATCGACTCTATAAGCAGGTTTGCTGATAACCCAAAGGCCCAACTTGTTCTGTCGGGGGACGGAAACTAATATCATTGGCTGAGCAGCCGACGTCGGCAAGAAGTATGATTGGCTTAGAGGCTTTTCTAAAAGAAAGCCAATAATATTGATTTCCGCAGTGGATCTTGCTCCTTCCTCAGCAACAACATCCGAACCGAGCTGACGAAGTTCATCTTCTCCAAGTATCGCCGTCTCCTCCCTCGTTTTATGGAAGTCAGCAAAGGAGAAGTCATGGATACATCCTTTCAGCCGGATGATGACCACGATGCACCGTCCTCATTACCGCATAGGCCACGATTGAGGATTGCCAATGCTTGTCAAGCCTGTCGGGGGCGGAAGGTTAAGTGCGACGGTGTTCGCCCACAATGTTCAAGGTGTCTGGAAAGGAGGAAAGAATGCATGTACAAATCCGAGCCTCTTATAGTTAGGCGCCGAACAAAACGCGTATCCGCAACAGGATATGAACCACCCATACGCAGTCATGTTGTCGACCGACCGTCTACATCTGTCTCGAACTCTCAGTCAAACGACCCACAGCTTGCTGAACCTTTATACTCACTGAATCATGTGGAGGATACTCAAAATCCGGCTCCGGAGGACGATCGCGCGTACTACACCCCGTATGGGCAGTTTGCTGGCGACATTACAGCCGCAGTAGACGACAGAGCGGGCCTCGCTCCGTCGCCAGTCATTACAAGTCTAGTCCCCTTTGTGGATGCACCACTATTTGGAGAAATAGAGTGGAGCCATTCAGGTAGTGGTATTGGATCGCCCACAAAGTTACCTCCCCGTGCATATGCCGATAGACTCGTGGGTGTATACTGGCAACATGTCCACCCAATCGAGTCAATCCTTGACAAAAAACAGTTTTTACGCGACTACGAGGGTATATGCAACTCGCACAATACTTCTGTCGACGGCAATTGCACACTTAAACTCAGTATAATTAATCTTGTCTTTGCTTTAGCGGTACAGAGGCAGGAAACGATCCCTGTACAACAGCGTGATGATGAGGCCAATAGCTATTTTCTGCGTGCATGGGCGCTTCTTCCTCTAGAAAGAGTTTTGTGGGAGTCTGGCTCGCTCGAGATGGTTCAATGCTTGATGCTTATGAATAGATATCTTCACTGTACCAACAATCGACAAAAGACCTGGACGACGGCGGGTTTAGCAATGCGAATTGCTCAGAGCTTGCGCTGCTTTCTCGCCTATGACTCTTCGTCCAAGGAGTCTACCAAGGATCGGAAACTGAAACAACAGATATGGGCAAGCTGTGTTGGACTCGATAGGTTGGCAGGTTATTAGACCTCCGTCGTGTACTTTACACTGACTGAGGTTTAGATGCGTGTCGTGGTCACTCGGCACGATATCCACTTCATTCCCGGTCCTTCCATGGCAAAGCACTGAAGGATCCGATCCCACACCTTTAAATGACGGTCAACAAGACAAAAGTAACATGGAACATCTGTACTTGGAAATTTATGAGATTGGAAACCAAATCCAATTAGCACAGACGCAAACTCGGAATACTTTTGGAGCTAAGTTGGGTCTACCACGTCCATACCGACAAGAACAGTACCACTCTGTGGCAGTGCAGTTAGACACTTGTCTTGATAGGTGGGAGAGTAAACTTCCTACTCACTGGAAGTTGCAGAATCTCCCACTGGTCATTGATAGGGTCTCTCGGACACATGGGTATCTGTTGCAATTTCGGTAAGACATACTCGTTGCCATCTTTGGGATGAATAGATCGCACTATCTCGATTTATTTTGCTTTCTAGTACTGATTATAGTATATAAGACTTCTTCTACAGCGAATTTTCCTCTTCAGACCGCTCTTGGCACGTGTCTACTCTATCAACTTTGACATGGTGCAAAATCAAACGTCAACTAACCCATCGAGCCTAAGTGATCGGGTTATCAAAGACTGTGCTACAGTTTGTGTCGAGGCAGCACAAAAGCTCACAAAGATGATCATCGAGATACTAGMCCCTTACGAGCCAATGGGTCTCCTGCCATGGTGGTATCGCATCTACTATTTGCATATCGCAGGAACCCACTTTTTGGCAGCAATGTTTTCGGCTGAGCTTTTCACCGAGTCGGTGTCGAAGTCGTGGGATGATGTTTTGTCGGCCCTCCGAGCACATGAACATCTGAGTACATACGTATCACAATGTATCAGGAAGTTTGAGGCTCTATCAACGAGGATTGCTCAAACAAGAAGAAGTAAGGATGAGGGCAACAGCGATTTTCCCCTCGAGTTTCAAGGTGCCGATATTTTCAGCAATGATATCTTCCAGGACTTGGGCTGGAACTTTGACGATTTTCTCTACGATAGCGGAGCTATGATGGACGGCTAGCCGTAGTGAGCAGCCTCACGATTCTAGCTATTCGAATCATCCAGGCTACCTCGGCACATTCTAAAATTAGGATCCTGCTTCCTGAAAGCTTCATGTATACGCATTCTAGCTGGATCGAAACGATTCGCTCAACGTTCTACTTGTGTTCTATGATCTTGAAACTAACTGGCGGTTTAATCCATAGTGACAGCCTCTACTAACGCACCACGTCCCGATTGTACATGTTTAGCGGCCTCAACCAATTTCTCTCGCAGTTCTTTGACCGTTGTGACTCGAGATGCTTGCATCCAATCAGACTGTGCAGCAGCAGCTTCGGCCAGTTTCGAGTAACTCGGAGACGGGCTGATGGAAATACTTAGCTCGTCGTCTGTGGCATCTTTGTTGAGTCCTTCCGGATATACCAGCTCCGTTGATTTGCGTGGTGCTTTCCAGCCTATCGCACAGTCAGTACATCATGCAATGGCAACAACTTGGCCTATACATACCCCCATTGTTCAGCACTATTGTCAGGATAGGGATATTGTGTTTATACCCAACCCATATGGCACTTGTCGGAGATGCACACATGAAGCTTCCATCACCAACGACTTGACATACTATACCGGGTTTCCTTTCATCGTGAAGCGCCATTCTCACTCCCAGGGCTGCCCCGTTGCTCCAGCCGATACCAGTCGCACCGCAATTAATCCAGCCTCCAGGAAGACTGGGTTGGAGCTGGTCGGCAATTAGGGTAGATCCGGTTACAGCTTCCACTACGAAGGTGGTATCATCCGGTAGACATTCTCGCAAAAGCCGGCCAATGTTGTGCGCATCTAGTGCCGCGTTGTTTTCAAGATGCGGTAGGCTGTCAATAAGATCCAATCGCTTTTTGTGCTGTACTGCTAAAGCTTTCCTGCGTGCGGTATACTCTGGATTTTTCCGTACATCAACAAACTTTTTATCCAGATGTTGAAGCAGCTGTGTGAGCGCAGTGTATGAGTCCGACCTCCAACGCCCGTGTGCGGGAAAGAATGAGACTGGAATCTGCTGGTTCAATGGATCGACGTCTATATGGTAGAAAATGGCATCTTTGCGCGGCGGGTTACGTGCTGGAATCCACGGCACGTCGCAATCGAGCATGAGTATAACGTCTGCATCGTTGGCATCTTTATTGTCACCCAGACGGAATCCAAGTGATGCTGGATGATCGAAAGGGAAAGACATATCMCTCCCGCCAGTGTCATGAACTCGAAGACCTGGAATCTTGTCGGCAAGTTCGACCAGGAGTTTCGGGGTTCGACGATCACGACCTGAATATCCAGTAATCACAAGCGGTTTCTTCGCATTGACTAAAGCTTCTGTAATATCGCGAACCGCATCATCCGGCAACGCACTAGGTCCGATTGGAGCCCATTTAGCTTGCTCCAGTGAGTACGGCTGGATTTGTTCAGCTAACACTTCTCTGGCTGCAGCAACATATACAGGACCTTTCGGAGAGCTAGAAGCAAACTGCAGTGCACGTCCTATCGTTTCTTTCGCATTCAGCCCAGTTCGGATTTCTCCAACATACCTACAATACTGGCGCACAATTGCCTTTTGATCAGCAGGCTCCTGGAGCCAGTGCATATATTCCGTTCGGGAGCCCGTCAATTCTCCAGATTCCGTGTACGGACAGAGACCCGCGAAGATGAAGACGGGCGCACGGCCAACACTGGCGTTGTGAACACCATGTGCAAGCGCCTGAGTACCAACGTCTACATGGACAATTACTGCCTGCGGCTGCCCAGTCACGCGAGCGTAGCCATCAGCCATGGATATTGCCGTGATTTCACTTGGGCATGTTATAAATCGAGGCCAGTTGTGTGGTCGCTCTCGTTTGCCTCTGATAATAGCTTCAACGATTGGTGGATGGTCGGAGCCAAGATTGACGAAGCATGTTTTTACACCGGCCTAATAAATTAGATTGTATTATTATTGTCGCTTACAATGCTATTCTTACCTCCCACAAGCCTTCAAACAGGGCGAATGCTGTAGTGTATCTGTATCTATTAGCATAACAATATGGCAACTTTTAAAGAAACCCTCACTTTTCAGCTTCAGCATGTTTAGCTGATTGCGTTGTAATTGTTCGCCTGGGCCGAAATTCAGACCGATTTGCATATCTCGGGCAGACACGGCTGGTAGATAAATGAAAAATTGGTGTCAGACGGACGCTTGTAAGTCGATTTGACTTCGGAATCCAAGCGGACGAGGCCCGTTTTGCAAAGCCGGCTCTGGAAAGCATCGCGAGGTCGGAAATGGATGATTTGAACTCACCGCGTTAAGAAACAAGAGGGGTCGAATTAATGATTTGTCAATCACTCTATTACTAGTGCTGACTGGGCGACACTACTTTCGGAATGGCATGCATCATCACATGATTCTGGTTCCTTCTTCTTGCTTGGAGCCATCTGTTAAATGCCTAGAAGAGGTCTGTAATTTGATTAGGCTACTTGTAAATTTTCGTTATTGAAAAAAAATTATTCTGTTCTTTGGTCATTTGGTAGGATAGTCTGCAGGAGAGGAAGCTGGACGCGGACCGCGTGGCCAAAGCGACATCATTGAGTCATTTACCCGGCTCAACACGGCAATGGTAGCTAGCTCGTTGCGAATGCGGAGATCCCCAGGTTTTATGATTCATTTGCTCTATGTTAGCTCTAGCCGACATGATAACCTGCATAGCGATCGGGGGAAAAGAACAAGATAATTGTCAGAAAGTAGGTATCGGTGATTGTGATTCGATATCTTGATGTGTACGTGGTTATTAAAACCACTGAATCGAATTTCTAGTAGAGTACATGGAGGACTTATCTAGCTTCTTTAATATACAAGATCATAGTTTATTGCGCAAGTTTCAAACCTCAGGAATCGCGGATACCAACTTGGACAAAGATTATTATCAGTTTAGCTCATGTGATTAACATATATAATAAGCTACACACCTCGGAAATTAGCATCCCTTTGAATCTTACCAAATATACCTTCATTTTTGTTGCCCGGATAGGCGACGCTGCCCAAGTAGGTCGCCGGTTTATCAAATCTCCGGCCAATCGCCTCGTTGGGACATAGTTTAATGGCTGAGCTTTATCCTCAGAGATACAAATATCTGATTTATTAGTGATTAAGAATTGGCCGGCATGGTACCTCGGTTGTTGAAGGCATGTTCGGCATACTTTATTATTTCAAGTTACCTAGATGACGATAGCAATCTATTCTCCTAATTTATTTCAAAATGCACAACCTAGCCCATACAAATACTGCCAAAAAATGGAAGTGATTTCTGACATAGTACTTCGTCACTATAGCGACCAATGCAGATCAATTGTGGCTGCGCGAATGATTCAGTGATTCTCCGCAAATAAGATGACGACGCCTTCCCATGCCATATCGTTGATTTGGGCGTCTGCTAAGCTTTTATCCCGTTCCTGCATCTAAAGAGAGGGGTGTTACACTCGGACACGGAAATTTAGTCAAATCTGCATTTAAAGCTGACGAAACAAGTTTCCAGGGGTCGGAAAAACCGCGGAAAATTACCGGCAGTTGCTAGATGTATGAAACCAACAGAAATGTGCAAATTTAATGTGAAGGATTGGTCCATAAAGCTTGTGGCTTGCATGAGCTTAATTTTAAAGTTGGGATATACCGACACTTTAATATGGAATAATAACGCAATTATGCAATTATCATAGTTTGGACTGCTGATTGTCGACCAGAAAACGATATCATGTATCAATTATGAGCAATCATGGTGAACAACTGGGTTTTGAGTAATGATAGAGATTTGAGAGCGGAAATTGGTTAATGTTCCAAGCATATAAAATGATTCAAATTTCAGACATTCTAGCTTTCTTTCCTTTCTCATCCATGAGCTTACATCGATAAGAATTTGAACTGCACAACTGTAGATTGATCGAAAATGACTGGAAGTCTCATTCTAGCTCTGGCTGCCTTGCCTCTATTCTATGGAGCTCTTGCTTCTCCATCTGGGCTCGAGGCCAGGGTGACTGGTACCTTGGATTCTTGGATCGCTGAAGAGAGTTCATTTGCTTTGGAAGGAATTCTTGCAAACATTGGTTCATCAGGGGCCCTGGCATCTGGTGCAGCGTCCGGGATTGTGATTGCTAGCCCAAGCACGAGCAACCCGGATTGTATGTTGAACCTCTGATACGCTGAGCATATATTCATTTCTGACAAATGGCTTAGACTTTTATACATGGACTCGTGACTCTGCTTTAACAATTAAACAGCTTGTTGAGCTTTTTATAGCAGGGGATACTTCGTTGCAAACCATCATTGAGGAATACATTAGCGCTCAGGCTTATCTCCAGACCGTGTCCAATCCGTCTGGAGATCTGTCTACTGGTGGTCTTGGAGAGCCCAAATTCAATGCGGACATGACTGCTTATACCGGAGCGTTAGTATCACCCCGAAAAGTATCCTGAAGGGCTGCTGACAGTGAGGAATTAGTTGGGGACGTCCACAAAGAGACGGACCTGCGCTTAGAGCTACGGCTTTGATTGCCTATGGCCAGTGGCTAGTGGTAAGCTTACTGAATCTAAATCACGCAAGAAAATAAATTACAATAGTGTGTGCTGATCCTGCCCCAGGACAATGGATACAGCTCTTGGGCTTTGAGCAACGTTTGGCCGGTCGTTGAAAATGACCTTGCCTATGTGACCCAGTATTGGAATCAGACTGGATATGGTACTTCTAATCCCAAACCCAGGAAAAGTGACCAAGGTAGAGAATGTTGACTTTGAATAGATCTGTGGGAAGAAGTTGATGGCTCGTCATTCTTTACTATCGCCGTGCAGCACCGTGCCCTAGTTGAAGGAGCCAATTTTGCAACTTCCCTGGGAAAGACTTGCACCAACTGCGCGTCTCAAGCTCCTGAAGTGCTTTGCTATCTACAGTCCTTCTGGACGGGAAGCTTCATTCTTGCTAACTTTGACAGCAGTCGATCTGGCAAGGATGCTAACAGTTTATTGGGAACTATCCACACCTTTGATCCCGAGGCTGCTTGTGATGACACTACTTTCCAGCCTTGCTCATCTAGGGCTTTGGCAAACCACAAAGTTGTAACGGATGCCTTCCGCTCCATCTACACCATCAATAGTGGTATTGCGGAAGGCGAAGGTGTAGCAATCGGTAGGTATCCTGAAGATAGCTACGTCGGGGGAAATCCTTGGTTTTTGTGTACATTTGCTGCTGCGGAAGTCCTCTATGATGCTCTATATCAATGGAATCAAATTGGTTCCATTACAATTGACAGCACGTCACTAGCATTCTTCGAGGATGTATACTCCTCTGCCGCTGTTGGTACCTACTCTTCTTCGTCTACAGCTTATTCAAGCATCGTTTCTGCTGTGAAGACATACGCCGATGGATATTTAAGCATTGCGGTATGAACTCCAGCTGCGCTATCATAAGCCTGAGAATTTGGCTGACACTACAATAGCAAACCTACGCTCCGTCAAACCTCACCCTTTCAGAGCAATATGACAAGAGTACCGGAGTATCCATTTCGGCAGCAAATCTGACTTGGTCTTATGCAGCTTTCTTGTCAGCCGTCAATCGACGGGACTCAGCAGTACCAGCAGCTTGGGGCGAGACTTCTGCTAGTAGCGTACCTGCAACTTGCGTCGCAACTTCAGCTACTGGAACCTACAGCACGGCAACAGCTACAACATGGCCTGCTACACTTACCGGGGGTTCTACTGCTGCCACCACAACTACTACTACCGCAACCGGAACAACAAGTAAAATGACCAGTTCCAGCACTACTACCAGCAGTACGTCCAAAACAACGACGACAACGAAGACCAGCACAGCATGCTCAACACCAACCGCAGTCGCCGTCACATTCGACCTGATCGCGACTACAACCTACGGTGAAAATATCTACATATCCGGATCTTCTTCCCAACTCGGTGACTGGGACACCAGTGACGCCGTTGCGTTGAGCGCAGCAGACTATACTAGCTCTGACAATCTCTGGTTTGTGACAATTTCACTCCCGGCTGGACAATCATTTGAGTATAAGTTCATCCGAGAGGAGTCCGATGGAACCATTGAATGGGAAGACATTTCAAACAGGGACTACACTGTTCCTGCAGCTTGTGGTACAACTACCGCTACTGTTAGTGACACCTGGGATACAGATTAGGTTTGTGAGCTCGTTGGTACGATACTAAGTCTGTCCGATTTTGACGGGTGGGGGGAAACCTCTTGTTACTTTGAATATTTTATGACCTACTTGATAGCAAAAAAGGTTACTTGATATATCCGAATGTATTGGCGACGTTCATTTCAACATGTATTGTTTTTAAGAGTGGAACACTCGATGTATGAAAGTTAAAAAATTGTTCAGTTGTATTGCTCGACATTTACCATGAAATTGTCAGCTTTAAGACCTGAAAACAGAGCTCAATTCATTTGAAGGTTCTTTTGCAACGTCTTTGCGAGGCCTCTGATGTTGCAAAAGCATACTTGTTCCTTGAATCTGATGAAAAATCAAGTTCATCACCGGCATTAATATAGAAGTTCATAGTGGAAAAGTCGTGTAGATTAACTTAGAACTAGCGAGTCCATGATTGATACAGATTTGCAAAAGCAAAGTAATTTTTTGCAATGCGTTGCCGGAGAGGACGTGGAGGCTACATGAAAGTAAAATCAAGGTATTTACGCAGCATAACCTTGTAAGCGCAATGGTAGTCACCAAAAGTGTCCCAGCCTGGGTTTTTTTTCCGCACTGATTAGCAATAAATGAATAGGCCCAGCTTTGCGATAAAATATCAGATTTGCTATTAGGTTCAGATGAAGTCTTGAAGGAGATTTGCCGTATTTGTCCTTTATTGAATCTGACAAGAAGTATAGTATAATTCATTCTGTGTGCAACGGACGGTTCTACCACTACCGCTATCAGCGACCGCAGAGGAGTCAATCAAAGTGAGACTGAAAACACCTCCACAGACTGCAAAGTGGCCGTCCCTCCAATTACCTCCAAAGATAAGCCATCAGAAGAGTTACTAGGGAATATAAGATCAGATATAACTGCTTCTCCTTGTCCTCCAAACACTTCCACGGAGCATGTGTCGACTAAAACTCGCAAGTAGACTAGCTCAGTATTGTCCCGTGCTAATTGCGCGCTATGGATACCTCCTGCTGCTGGGTCATAGGAGATATCCCCACTCGCGGTTCGATCAACGGAGAGCGTCGAGTTTGATTGGGAATAGCGGATGACTGTCTGCTCAGATCCCCCTTTTCGGACTGCTAGTGACAGCGTAGCACCTGAATCAACACTAAAAGCGATCCGGACATCTAAGCTACTTCCGTGAATTGATGAAAGTAACGTCTGTTTTGGCGCAATTGTCTGATTCTGAATGCTTGCGAGAGTGCTATCGACTGTGCTTAATTCAGCGATTGGCTGCTGAAGAAAGTATTGCTTTGAGCCGATTTTCTCGAGTGTTAATGTCCTCGGAAAGGAAAGCATCCCTTTCCAGGTGTTGGTAGGAGGATTTGAACCATAACTGTTCATCACAGCGGCGATGATTAGCCTACCATCTGATGCAGGTACGTTTTCCCAACTCATAGCACCATCAAAATCACGACCGTAATCTAGCCATAACGTTGAAGAGTCCACAGGATCAGCCAGGAATGTTTCCCCATCAAAGGATCCCGTAAGTGCCACAACACCGTTACCACCAGCCGGAGATCCCTGAGCTGGTGTAAAGATTATAACCCAGGTGGTCTCATTAGTGCCTTGGATAGGTAGTTGAAACATATCCGGCACTTCCCATCCAGTGATACTAGATGGGAATCCCTCGATTTGGGAAGCTAGCAGGTCACTCATCCACGTCCAGCTTTTCGCATCTAGTGACGTCCAGAATGTTAATTTGTCCTGGCCACCATGCGCAAGGACCATAACCCATTTTCCTGACGGTTCATGGAAGAACACTTTAGGATCACGACTTTCGAGGCCTCCAGTCACATCATGAGGTGCTTCCAGAGCTGCCGATATTATTGGATTACCGGAGAATTTCAACCATGTTGTCCCAAGATCTGTGCTGTAAGCAAGGCGCTGATCCTGCGTTCCGTTCGAAGAGGTATACCCAGTGAAAAAGGCTAAGTACGGTGGATTGGTAGACGTGCCTAACCTCGATGTATTATTAGCATCATAATAAGAGGTGCCAGTGAAAGATTCAATTCCGTTTTCGACTGGAATTGCGACAGGCAGATGATCCCAATGGAGTAAGTCGGAGCTGGTTGCATGGCCCCAGCACTCATTACCCCATACATTTGCTGTTGGGTCAGCCTGATAAAATAAGTGCCATGTTGAATCAATCTTAATCAGCCCATTGGGCTCATTCATCCAATTCTCCGCCGGGCAGAAATGAAAGGTTGGACGATAGTCATCCGCCACCGCTAGCTCAACGAGGGCACAAATATATGAAAGGGCATTAATCGCCAAGGCAATTCTTAGGGATATCATGATATGGGATATGGCTCGCGAAGTGGAAAATTTGGCTCGTTCAAAGAGGAAGTGAAGATAGAGTGCCTTGGTAGAATGAGTAATGAACTAGGTTCTCAACAGTCGCAGACATGAAGTATTTATAATGCCATCATTGTAGCTAATTTCATCTTTCCAATAGACTTCTAGCGACAACCTTCATTATCAGAAATACTAGCGTGAACATATGGAAAAAATATGATGTGACAACCGAACCCCCCATAACAAGGAACTGTCCGGTAGTGGAAAAACACGATTTCGCCGAGATAATAGCAATGTAACGTAACCCATAAGCTCAGCATATGGTTAAACAGTGATTTTCATCGGTCGCAAACTTAAACTAAAAGTGTATATAGATAGGTGATGCATCGGGAGGTCTGGTATACCAATTTATAAATGTTGCCGATCTCGGTTATACTCCGCGAAACCTCTTATTATGCTTTAAGCAATAAACGATTAGAATGCATAGCAAAGAGTTCAAGCTTTGGTTGCATAATGAGGAATGTAATGACCGATTAATCACCGAGTCCGTTGACCGATCCTGGGGAAAAGTGCGGGATAAGATATTGCGGAGGGCTGTCACGCGGAGCCTCAGATATGCTCCGCGAAATTCTTGATTGTTAAGGGTTTTCTGTTTCAACTCTACATCGTCAATGGCTGTGTTTTTTGTTTAAAAAAACCTTAGACCAAGTCAAGGAGCAATGAGCTCCGCACTTTCTCCACTAGCGAGGACATAGCAGAGGCGTCAGCTTCTAATGACTTCGTCCGTAAGTTCGAAGTCTTGCTCTGAAAAATCAAATATAAAACAGAAATAATGTCTATTTTCCTCAAGCAGCCAAATAAAAATTTCCATACTGCTTATCTAGACAAACGATTCAACATGAAATCGATGAATTTCGGGATGCTGTTGAAGGTGCTTCTTCTGGGAGCATTTGTGTCCCAGGTTGATGCAGCCCAATCCAAAGAATCATACACGGAACTCTATCGTCCTCAATACCATTACACTCCTGCACAGAACTGGATGAACGACCCAAATGGCCTTGTGTATGCTGATGGTACATACCACATGTATTACCAGTACAATCCAGGTGGCAATACCTGGGGGGCGATGTCCTGGGGCCATGCCACCAGTGATGATCTCACCCATTGGAAAGAAGAACCTGTCGCCCTCCTCGCGCGTGGATACCCAAACAACATTACTGAGATGTTTTTCTCTGGAAGTGTGGTCATCGACGAATACAATACCAGTGGTTTCGGCCGCAAGGGACATCCGCCCTGGGTGGCTATGTATACTTCCTATGTGAGTGTCGTGATCGAAATTGACAGTTCATTGAACTTATGTAGCTTCTTGTTTAGTATCCGTCACAGCAGGTCTTGCCGAGTGGGAAGCAAGTTCGCGATCAGCAGCAAGCACAGTCCATTTCTTATAGTTTGGATCATGGGGCAACATGGACTACCTACGATGATGGCAATCCTATCATCTTGGATCCTCCTAGCCCATACCAGGACCAGTATCTTGACTTTCGGGATCCAAATATTTTCTGGCATCAACCTATTGAAAAATGGGTTGCTGTTATCAGTCTTGCAAAAGTTCACAAGCTCCTCATATATACATCCTCAAATCTCAAGCAATGGAACATGGAGAGTGAGTTTGGACCTTTTAACGCTGTTGGAGGTGTTTGGGAGTGTCCGAACCTTTTCCCGTTGCCTGTTGATGGAGATAAATCAAAGGTTAAATGGGCTGCCATTGTCGGTGTTAATCCTGGAGGCCCGCCTGGAACTGTGGGTTCGGGCATACAAAACTTCGTAGGTGACTTCAATGGGTCCATATTTACACCAGATCCGAAGAGCATACATGATGGGGGCCCCCCGGATGGTAGTCTGATATTCGAAGATTTTGAGGGAAACCGTTCCTTTGCCGATCGCGGATGGGTGGCTACTGGCGACTTCATAGGGACATCCCCCACGGCTGGTACTCTGCCAGGTCAGAACCCGGTGACAGGCTTCCTCGGAAAGCAGTTGGTCAACACATTTTTGAATGGGGATTTGACTACAGGAACTCTGACATCACCTCCTTTCAATGTTTCGTATAAGTACATAAACTTTCTCGTCGGAGGAGGGGACAATATCAACCAAACTGCAATTCGCCTCCAGATCGATGGTAGTATTGTGCACGCTACAACTGGATCCAATAGTGAACAACTTACTTGGCAAAGCTGGGACGTCAGTGCCTTTCAAAACCAAAGTGCCGTGATTGAGATTATTGACCTCGCCACGGGGGGCTGGGGCCATATCAATGTTGACGAAATCTCTTTTGCCAATTCTCCAGCCACAAATAACAACGCAAACTGGCTAGACTGGGGTCCAGACTTCTACGCTGCCCAAGGCTACAATGGCCTGGCCCAGTATCAACGGACGATTATCTCCTGGATGAACAACTGGCAGTATGGTGCTACCATACCAACGAGCCCTTGGCGCAGTGCAATGACCATTCCTCGTCAGCTTTCTTTGAAAACAATCGATGAGAGTATTGTTGTAGTTCAGCAGCCTGAAGAAAGCTGGAAGGCTATCAGTCGGAGCAGGAGTGTATTGACCTTACCTTCTGTGACTAATATTTACAATCTCGGTGATATCGGGAAGGCAGTGGAAATTCAGTTGACATTCCCGAGCACGGAGGCAGCAAATGGAAAATCTGAGTTTGGAATCACTGTTCGAGCCTCTGAAGATTTCAGTGAGCAGACACGAATAGGATATGATTTCACAACTCAGCAAGTGTTCATCGATCGAACAAAATCCGGGGATATCTCATTTGACAGCACATTTCCAAGTCTCTACTATGCTCCTCTTTCCCCAAGTTTGAATAACACTGTAAAATTACATATTTTCGTGGATTGGTCAAGCGTGGAGGTCTTCGGTGGACAAGGGGAAACCACGATGACGGCCCAAATCTTCCCCCCCGAAAATGCCACATATGCGCAGCTTTTCTCTGAAGGTGGAAGTACCAACGATGTGCAGATTTGTATAAGCGAGGTGCGTTCTACATGGACATAAGGAGTTGAGCTGTATGATTGAAACTGAGCTATGAAGCCCCAAGTCTCCAAAATTGGACTGGGAATGCTCTCAACCCAACATCTCCTAGAATACAAGCCGTCATATAACGGAAAGTTAGCTTGTGTATCGCGACGCTGAAGTCTGTAGCGGGATGTCCTTTTCATTAGATGGAGTACTGTTCTTAAGGATCTAGTAGTTCTTCCTTGCTCCTTTCCATTTCACTGGGAGGGGCCTAGAGGAATACTCATTACTTTTCATCGATGCGCTCAATATAAATATACTATAAGTCATCAATTTTGCCTTATGCTTACCTCATATTGAATTACTGAAGAAGGGCATGTACCCGTAACTTCGTATGATCGCGTATCATAGGCATAATATGTGTTGAACATTGACCTCTACAAACTGTGCAACCTGTTCTCTAGCACTTCTCCCATGTGTTTTACTGACGGGCTAAGCTCGCCGAATCTCTTAAGAGTATACAAGGTATCTTTGAGATGTTTCCAGATACTAGGTGGAAAAAGACTTTGGGGTTGCAGCTTGTCCACTGTCCAAATAGTCACCATGGACACGATGAAAAGGCTACTTACGTAGGTGCAAATGTCAAACATCAGCAAACGAACATAGAATAAAGGGAATTGCTGTTATTCCATATACACATACCTTGCTGCAAGTGGCCAGGACTTTGGAACACATACCCTAATGGCGGAATTGGCTGTCTCTAAAAAGCTTACTATCGAATTGATAAATAGCGAAGCGTGGGTGAGTAGCTCTGATACAGAAAGATCAAGTGTAATGGCATGATAGATCGCTGGCCAGTAGCTGGAAACTTCATATGCGTGATATTTCGCTCGAAGAAGAGCAGCGTACTGGTGGCAATTGGCAATATCCTGGGATATTGAAGTCGCGCTGAAGGACGGTAATGGTGGCAAAGAATCTAATAGCCACTGCAGGAAAAGGCGGTCTCCCACGGAGGATGTGCTTTCTGATTCTAGCTTAGTCACCGAGTCCATATGCTTATTTATCAAGTGTTGCAAATGTAGCTCTTGTGAAAGGTGTGAGGAATCACGTTGCAAATGACTATGGGGATTCCCCGATGGAGTCGACCATGAGCGAGGAAGACCAGATTCAGCGAAGATGTCCCAATGCTTGTCATAGATAGGAGAAGCAATAGGTGCGTAGAAGCCACCGGGTTGTGACCGACTGCGCGCTGAAGGTAGATTTAAATGCATTGAGATCTCACTGGCCTCTTTTTAGGTATGTTTCAAGTGGTGGAGGAGAGAAAACTCGCACGGATATGAAATACGGACCTTTCAATCATGTATATTGCATAGTAAGTGCGTTTTATCAGTTGGGACTCAGTGGAAATCTTTGAATAGGCTTTTCTGGCTATAAGTTAGCTGCATAAGGCGAGCAAATTCACCACGACACTGCGTTTCCCTTCATATTGCGGCAATGAAAACATACCTTCTGAACAGTGAATGTATACGGAAGGATGCTATTCGGATATATCCGTAGGATTGCAGTGGTTGCATTCGACAGGCAAAATATATACTAAAGAGAACCAAACACTGAATGCTTACAACGCTGTCTTCTTGGAGTACTATTGGAAGCATCGATGAGGCAGCTTCAAAATGAATAGAGGATGACTGTGTCTGAATCAGAGTCAATGCAATTGATACAACGAGGAGACTTGAGCAGGACTTGGTCGAAGGCGAGAAACATGAGCTGTTCGTCTCAAAGAGGTGGTTGGTGACGCTCGGATGAAAACAGGGGTACCAAATGTGAACCCTTTCCGTAAAAATGCGCAGAGTCCTGTTGGTGAGATGTCTTCGTTACTTCCTTCCCTTTGAACTGTTTCATTGATATGTGACCTACTCGGTGACTTTATCTTCCGGTAATTGGAGAAGATTAGATTCCGCAGAAGCCACGGGAATATATGGGGTGGTGTTTTCTAGTCGATAGACGAAAGACGCAAAATCCGAACGTAAGCCAATTGTCTGCATCAGGGATTGGGATTTGATGCTGATCGGAGGGGCTTGTGGTTGATTATCCAAATATTGGTCACGCTTGCGGAATGCAGGCGGGTTTCTGAGGGKCTCAACTAATGGTGCTATATGGTCTAATCTTTCCCGAATGCTGGAGAGTTCTTGGACGAGTCTGGTGTAATCTGATTAGCCTTTTCAAAAGAGGGAAAAACGGTGTGAAAAGGTGTACTGTGATGGTCGACCCTCCGAAGCTGGCTCATAGAAACAATCCACATCCAAATCAGCGCAAGACGAGCACCTGGGCCTGACTCTGTCACATCTTCTTTTGCGCTCTCGACATTGATTGCAAGCGAAGAAGCCGGGTCGATGTGTATTGATGGCCATGCTTATGATAAATCAATCGAATCTGAATCTAAGTATCATACCACATTGTAGGTTGCTTTGTCGCCCTGGGGCAGTGGATGATATAGTACTCTGATCTGTTTGAAGTTGCGTCTTTGTGATCGATGGACGTATGGCTACCTATGGAGAGTATCGTACTAAATTCAGAGGTGAATTGAAGTATCATACCTTGTGGTAACTGGTCTGTATCTAATGATCTTTATTGGTCAAGCCATCGCGGAACAAGCCCTTTTTTCCGCGAGGCAACTTACTGATACCAATACCTAATCCTTCTTCATTCACCGTGCCCATTCACCCAACCTTGCTAACAATACACCACTCCCGACCGGAGTTCTCGGCAAGCACCCCAGTGGTATGGGAACAGGCTGTTGGGGAGTCGGCACTTAAACTGTGCCTCGATCCGTACCTGGACTTGCTGTAAAGCGCCTGTTGGAATGACAATTTTACCCAGTTTTGCTATAGTCTGCTATAATAGTGTGGCAGATCACTGATTACTACTTCAAGCCAGTCAGGGCAAGTGAAGCACCCCAACCTTGGCATTAATTATCCCCATATATGCCTCCATGATAAGTTGTGACTACATCTTGTTCATTGCGGAGTATCCCAATCCTTCATTAGGTTGGACCGTAACTTTTCGCAAGCCGTGATACATAACGCCAGAATTGGCGCTATCCACCCCATAGAATTGTGCATCTGGCATTGTCTTGTGACGTCGGTTTACTGTTGAACATCGGTCACAAAAAACGAGGTCGTCTATCGGACGTTCGTGCTCCGATAAACAACGCCCGTTCAGCAACTGACCGGGAAATTAACGGAGCACTAGCGTATAGCTGATCGTGTGGAATCTAACCCATGCATATTTCCAACTGGAAGTCCTGTCATCAACATCAGACGCCCCTCGTTAATCACGGGGCCTGAATTTCCACCTTCCATATTGGTCACCAGCGTCCATAAACGGGTTTTGTCATTTTCCTTAAGAGGACAGTGCCTACGGCAGCCTATTCGTACAACCTTGCCAAAATGAAATTTATACAGAATTTACATTGAGCCACAACCTACATTCTAAATTCCACAACGCACAAAGGTCATATAATAGCACAAATTTGATTAGATTAAAGCCTACTATAAATGAATTTTGAAATCACTCTGTAGGGGAGTGCAGAATATCCATGAGTCTTAAGCGTCACTTGCCACGGAACGGTCAGCGACACCGGAGTTCTCTGGCCTGCAATACATGTCGAGAAAGACGAACAAAATGTGATGGTCTGCGGCCTAAATGCTCGTTCTGTATGCACCGGAGCAAAGATTGTTGCTACGAAGGGAATGCAGACCCTCCCTCTCTGTAAGTGAACACCATGCTGCACCAGGCCGACACTCGCCTGTTTTCTAACATAGATTGCAGTTTTGCGGTAGAGTTATGCAAGATTTGGAAACAACTGGACCACATTACCCAGTCCATAGAGCATGGAGCTTCCAACCTTACTTTCTTAGTCAAGGAGCATTTATCAAACGATCTTTTTAATGATCAACATCCATTGGCCGGATTCCCGATCATGACCATCAAGAACCAGTCATTCTTAACGCTTCTGAGCCTAGATCAATCATTACCGATTCAACTGGAGCAAATGGAAAGGACCCGACTTCTTCATCCTCGCCCGAGCAATATCACAGCCGTGATGATCGATTTGGCTCAGGCACTGGAGTAAGTGGCAGAGAAATTACTTGTCTCTTTGGTGGTCGGCCTACAACTGACGTCAAGCATCGGTGGAATGCAGACTATTGGATGCTTTTGCTGAACGTATCCATATTTGGTATCCGATTCTCCATGCCGATTATATGGATGAATTTCTGCAGGCGATATCAACGGCCTTTCAGCCCTCCGTAGATTCTTGCCTAGCTCTTCTGGTTTTAGCCATAGGTTCTCTGACTGGATGTGAGTCTATTTCGCATGCGCAGATGAGACTCCCAGAAAGCATATACATGCAGGCGGCGGAAACTATGCTCCATTGCGTTTTGGCAGATAACAGTACTAGAAGCACGCAGTGTTTGCTTTTGTTTAGCGTTTACTATCTCTGCTACGCCCAACCATGTCGAGCACATGATTTTGTGGCTATAGCCTCACATGGAATTCAAGAAAGTCTGAGAAAGTGAGCACCCAGAATTGAACGTGAATAACACTCTTGTCTAATCTTCATGGCCTATTCCTAGTCAATGCGATGATGAGGATGTGTTATCTCTAACATCAGTCTTCGGAAACTGCTACTGGACTGCGCTTTTGATTGAAAGGTTCTAGTCCCTATTCCTGCGTTTGATATCAATAAATTTGCGGCAGAAAAGATGAATTTTAACTAACTCCGGTCAAAAGCGAGATCACTGTCCAGCTGAATCTGGTCGACAGTGGTATTTGCAGTATGGATTCAGTCATTAAAGTGCCAGTCAGCTACGAGACCTGGATATGGCATCCTTCTCTTCTCTCTGTCAGCGGAACTGGAGATGGATCTGAAGAGATAATGCTTAAACAAGCCCTGCGCCAGCACGACTTGTCGTATTTTGTGGCTGAAATCGCGATGCGGAAGCTGCTTCAACGTTGCACATTGTCTGTTCAAAGATTGTCACAAACCAAATTCTCATATGCGTCCGTGATTGCAGCAGAGCTCGAGCGGCAGTTGCAGGAGTGGTACGATCTTCTTCCAGATGAATTGTCTCACAGGCGTGATCATGGCGACACAATACCTTTTAGAGGGTCAGCGCAAGCGCAATTCTTGCATACGCAATGCTATGCATTCAAGGCTTCTATATATTGGCCAGCAGTCTACCAGGCAATGATGAGTGGGGAGGCCGCCGATGACCTCCTTCTTCATTGTCGGAGCTTTTTTGATAATTACATCGAGTTCATCGCAAGTGCGGCTATATCTGTCAGCATATGTATACCAAATATGTGGACATTGTATGCAAGGTAAATTATTTTATTCATATATCGAAGAGATTTTTACTGGCTAACCAGATACAGCGTGTTTACAATATCAATGGCAGCCCTAACAGCATCGTCGGCAGCGTGTCTGGTTGGTGCAGTCTCCCCGAAAGTGCTGCAGAGTTTGGAAAAAGCAGGTCGTCTTTTCGAAAATGTGACAGGGGTCAGTCCCTCGCTTGCCAAAATGGGCACAATATTGAAGGAGAGAAGTTTCCATTAGACATCGCTTCCTAGCTAGTGCTCCATGAAAAAAAAAAAAAATCACCATTTTTAATAGGAGTTCGTTCTGTTATCGTATTTAACATCCACAAAAATAATTGTCAGCGTTTGATCGCTCCTTTTTAGCAACGTTCTTCTGGTATCATTTGCCAAAAAAAAAAAAATATCATGTCACGCTTTCCTATGAAGAAATTCGACGGGATCACATACTTGATATACTTGTGAATCATTTGCATTAGGATTGGCGGACAATGCCATGGATATATACCACATCGGTGACTGATCAGCATTGTCAGTCAATATGTTCTGGCTATCTATATTGATCTTTTGGCCAAAAATACGTTCCGACGTGGTGCTCATCATATATGGGTCAAGTGAGCTTGGAAAAGGGTGTAACCAGGGCCGTGGCAGATCGGATAGTTTCCTCGGACCGAACTCGGGATCTCATTCGAAAACCTCGTACAATGCTGTGCGGGACCTGACAGGGGTTTGTATAGGACACAGCTCATCTGTATCTGGGGTATTAAAGAAGTCTAGATCAATAATACCAGCTGCATCGCCAATACCGGCCAGTCTTATTGGTGCTAATATGATATGATAGCCAATAAATTTCATATACTCGACTTATTCTTACTACGGTATAAGGGTCAGAAGTACGCTAGGTAATGATATGTTTCACCGCATTCCAAGCGGATACTTCGGTAATTGTAGCACGGTCTACAACCTGACCCCAATATAGACGGAAATGGAAATAGTCTGCTCCATTGAGCTATTACATGGTAGGCCTGAACGCATCGACCGGACTTGTCTCTTCCGGTAATTAATTTTGGGAGCATCTCCACCGCTCCGCTGATCATGCGACTGTTTGCTCTCTCGTCTCCAATGATCAATTCGATCGTATTCGCGGAATATATCCACTCGTCCGCGGTTTTACAGTATGCTCGCGGCTAGCTAGATCGGTCAGCTAGGCTGTTCATAACAATGCTGGCCCATTGAGGTTCCTATGCATCAATGCTATCCGGTTATAAGTATCCGGCCCCCGCTCCCTCATTCCGCGTTATTTCACAACCAAAAATCTACCATCCTTCAAAGTGTCCGAAAATGGGGTTTTTATTCGAAAAGCCAAAAGATAGCGCCGGTAAGGCGTGGCCTGCAATTGTCATCAGCGGGTTTGTAGCATTCGGAGGAATTCTATATGGGTGAGCTCAGTCTTTAACCATGCCCGGACAATGATGCTTTTGATTTCATGCTAATTGCGATAGCTATGACACTGGCACTATCAGCGGTGTTATCGCTATGCCTTACTGGACCCAAACCTTCTCAACCGGCTATAGAGACAGCTCCGGCAAGTTGAATATCACTTCCAGTCAGACATCAGCTATAGTATCGATTCTGTCAGCGGGTACTTTCTTCGGTGCACTTAGCGCTGCTCCGATGGGCGACATTATTGGACGTCGTTGGGGGTTGATTATCTCGAACGGTGTCTTTGTATTCGGGGTCGCCCTGCAGACGGCTGCAACAGCCATTCCTCTCTTTCTTGCCGGCCGTTTTTTTGCGGGATTTGGAGTTGGGCTTATCTCTGCACTTGGTAAGTATAATCATCTCCTCTTCTCTGCGTATGTGGGATACATAAGCAGCGGAAGCCAATTGAAAAGGAGAAAAGATATCAGCTGCTGATTGTTGACATCTACTTAGTTCCCCTCTACCAGTCGGAGACTGCACCAAAATGGATCCGAGGGTTCATCGTAGGCTCTTATCAATTCGCAATTACTGTTGGTCTTCTACTTGCGTCGGTCGTGAATAATGCGACTCATGACCGAAATGACTCCGGGTCCTATCGTATCCCCATTGCAGTCCAGTTCGCTTGGGCGATTATTTTGGTGATCGGTGTCTTTCTACTCCCAGAAACGCCTCGGTATCTTATCAAAAAGGACAACTACAACGGTGCTGTGAAGAGCCTAGCCAGACTCCGTCGCCTGCCCGAGGATAACCCCGCCCTACGCCAGGAGCTTGCAGAGATCCAAGCCAACCATCAGTATGAGATAAGTTTAGGAAATACTGGTTACCGTGAATGCGTACGGGGGAATCTGGCCAAGCGTCTTCTTACTGGCTGTCTCCTACAGGCTTTGCAGCAATTATCAGGTATTAACTTTATCATTTACTATGGCACACAATTCTTCAAGAATTCCGGCGTGAAGAACGAGTTCGTGATTAACCTAATCATTAACTGCGTGAATGTCGGTTCTACCATTCCTGGTCTCTATGCAATTGATAAATGGGGTCGGCGACCGGTCCTACTCTTGGGAGCTATTGGAATGACCGTCTCACAGCTGTTGGTGGCAGTTCTCGGTACTACAACCACGAGCCAAGACAGTATCGGAGAAATTGTCGTTAACAACGCGGCCGCCCAAAAAGCCGCCATTGCCTTTATCTGTATATACATTTTCTTCTTCGCCGCTTCATGGGGCCCGATAGCTTGGTGAGTGTCCCTTTCCCTCTTCTCATGTCACATTCCCGAGATTTCCCAAGCACTTTCAAGGCAGTTTTTCTAATATGTGGGATTAAAAAACTGTAGGGTCGTGACCGGCGAGATATTTCCTCTGAAAACTAGAGCAAAATCGCTATCTATGACCACTGCGACGAATTGGCTTCTTAATTGGGCATTAAGCTTTTCAACGCCTTATTTGGTCAACTATGGGCCCGGCAATGCGAATCTACAATCGAAAATCTTCTTTGTTTGGTTTGCTTGCTGTTTTCTGTGCATAGCATTTGTTTACTTTCTGATCTATGAGACAAAAGGGTTGACGCTGGAAGAGGTGGACGAGCTTTATAGCGAAGTCAAGGATGCAAGAAAGAGCCCAGGTTGGAAGCCAAGCATCACATTCATGGAAATGACAGGCAAGGCCCAGGCATTCGAAGATGAAGCAGCAACTGAAGAACAACGCGAGTTTGAAAGAAACCACGAAACTTCCACGTGATCGCATGGCCAGAAGATGGAAAAGCTAGGTGTTTAAGTACTTAAACAGCTGAGAACGGCCATTTATGGTGCAACTGAAGTTGTCAGTTTTCTTTTGTATCCTTGAAAAAAGACATCCACAATCACAAGCGTGTATTTTAGGTTGGACATGCCTTCGCACAAATTGACATTGGGAGCCTCTGAAATATCAACAGAAGAATATTCTGTACACAACGGTCATAGAAAAACACTCGAAGGATGTTCGTTAAATATCGTATAGTGGAGTAAAGTATCAGCGTGATATATTCGGTTCTACTTGATCAAGATAAGAATTATTGTTAAGCTGCTATTCTCTGTTATTTCTGGATCGCGTACGATGCTGTTGGTAGAAAAAGATGGTCGATGCCGATAGTGAGTACATTGCAATTGTGTCTCGCTGACATGAAAATCAATCAAAATATACGTATACCAACCATAAGCATAGCCATTTCTCCTCATCTCTCACTAAACATGAGGTGCTCTTCTCGATGCAGGAACCTTTTACGTGTTCTCACCCGTACATGTTGTTCAACATCAAATTTAAACATGATAGCAGAACGCAGAAACAATACTTCAATGTGGTAGACATTCGGGTAAAAAAAATACCCGATATGCTACTGACGCAAAAATCTTCATTACGAACAGGATTTGGTTACTTATACATGGATAGAGACTTCCGCTTTGCATATCTGGGGCGTTATCTCACCCGGCGCGGTCACGGCTCGCCTGAAGTGTCGAGGGGAGGTCATGTTTGCGTAAAGCTCGTCCATGGTTTCGAAAGAAATACCCTGGTATTCGTTAGCCGCAATGGTTCGGTTTTACTTCAATAGTTGTTCCGCTATACCTTAGTCTCTGGGTAGAGGTACCATCCTCCAATGGCTGCGATGGAGCCTGTCGCGAAAAAGATGAATCCAACTTTTCCACCCAGATGGCCTGCATCTGTATTGATCTGTTGGACGAACAACTTCATCGTTAGTGCCGCAATATTTAGATACATGGATTTCAGTGAAGTCTGTAATAGTTTCATACCATATATGGGACTGTAAATTGCATGATGAGCCCCCACAACGCGTTGGTGATGGTAACGAGGCCTTGAGTCGTACTTCGCAGACGCGCGGTAGCAATTTCCGAAGCCAACACGAAGCCCACAGCTCCAATGGAAAGCTGATATACGATCGCCCAGATATATATGAGAACAACGATACCCCAGCTTGCCGTCTCGGCGTTCGAGATGCATGCCAAAATGCCGATTAGTAGAAGTACGAAGCACAGAAAGAACTGAGGATACACTATCATCGTTCGCCGGCCAACAATTTCAGAGAGTGGAAAGGCTAGCATGCTAGACAGCAACATCACCACATAAAGGGCAACGGACGCATCGAAGTAATCTTTTACTCCAATCAGTTCTAAGAAATATGTTGCGTAGCCAATAACGAAAGTGGCTCCAATCATCTGCTGTCCACTAGCGGTGAAGATTGCAGTTAGAGTTCTCTTCAGATTAGCCCCATTGAAGCACTCAGCTTCGGTAGACACGTCGATGCCGAGAAACTTGTAGGAGGCCTCAGCGTGGCTACCGCGGGTGGATGACTCTCGTTTAGTTTCCGACTCCATTCGATGGACTTCTGCGGTATAAAATGCCTCACTTTTGAAGCCGTATACTGTGTGTAGAGAAATCTGGGCCTCTCTGTTTTTTCCCTGGCGCMCCAGCCAGTACGGAGACTCTGGAAAGAAAAACCAGCCAGATAACAGAATAGCTGAAGGGTGAACACAACGAAATATCAGTAAGATAGTGGTATATATGTTGTGAAAAATAGGGAAGGAATATCTGGTCTTACCTGGAAAGAAATACATTGCCACTATCGGCAACCACCATTGCCTTGCCGTTGTCAACTCGAATATTTGGAGCAAATTGGGAAGAAATAATCGGACTCACCATTTGCCACTCAAATGGATACTACCCCTAGCCACCACGGCTCTTAAATGAGATCAGTAACGGATTCTAATATGATGGGAGAGTGCCAGACCGACATTGCAAATTGTCCAAAGACAATGCTAGTGTTGAAAAAACAGAGGAAGAAGCCCCGAAGTTCCGGTCGACACGTTTCACCGATCCATAGGGGAGAGATGGTGAACATGATCCCTATCGCGATGCCTAATCCTGCATTAGTTACAAAAGTAGTATTGACTCCAAGAGCACTCCCACAATCTTTACGAACCATTCACACCCCGACCGGCTAGATGTACTCGCCAATCAGTTGCCAGCTGCTGGAGAATGACACCCGCTGTGGAAATGAGGGAGGCAAATAGGATTCCTGGTTTCCGCCCGAACCTCTCGAGCAGGGGAGCGAAAATAAGGGTGGAAACTATTTCGCATGCAGGAGCAATGGAGCTCCAGGCGGAAAGGTAGTGCGCGGGAATCAGAAAAGAACCGTCTAGCTGCAAATATCCAAATCGTCTTTGAAATTCCGGCAAAGCAGCGAGCTGGCCTCCGGCGACAAGATCGAATCCCTGCATGACAACACCGCTCGATATCCAGAGACCTAGATGAGCAGTTTTTGTCAATTGTGACCTCTACAAGGACTTGGAGTAGAATTTACACCACAAACAGAACCGCCTCTGTGAAAGGAGCATATGCCATCGGTGGGATGGGTCAATCACTGAGTAGTCGACCCTTTTTGCATGTCAGCAATTCGATTTACAATGTCTTTGGGGCGGGAAAGAAGCTTGCCCATCGATAGCAATTTCAGCAGCACTCTCCATTTTTTCCCTATGAAAGTTCTTCCAAGGTTATCGAAGTTTGTTGTTTACCAGGTCGGCGCGGTGTAGGAGATGGAAATGTCACGACATTTCTACCCCGCTTTGTGTATTTAGCATAATCCGGGGAAATCGGGGTGATTTGAGTCTACACATGTTCTGAGGAAGGAAAGCGCTGGGCCCTCTGGCGCAGTTGCGAGAGCAACAGAAAATTTGATCGAGGCTCGGACCCTCGGGATCATTCGTTCTTGAAATCGGCTTYGCGGAGTCCGGTTGAACTCCGCGAGACCGATACGAATGCTCGGTTTTTCTAGTACCTAATGATTAATAAACATACTTCTTAATGGAGCTCATGTAAGCGAAGTAATCATAATCAGAATCTGGTAATACATTTGGATTAATTCTTCATGAATCTCTGTATAGGATCTGTTTTAAGTATTCTTGAGATCTTATGCAGCGGCTAGGATATGGTGTATGTGCGACCTCTACGTGATATTATTGCATAGGTAAAACTGTGGGTTCCAGGACCCCCTAGCGAACTCTGTGAGACACCCTAAACTTGAAGCCTTGCCGGCATGATTTTTTGGTTTTCATTTGCAGTAGCTGCTAACCGACGATTCCGTCGATCGACTATGGATACATGACACCAATCGTGGGACAAGCAAAACAGTGGAATGTTATTATCAGGCTTCTACTTAGGTACGACCCAGTGGAACGCAACAGGATCATAATTGATTTCGAAATTAATAAACACAGACATTCTCGAAAAGACCATACTAATATAGCGTAACGCACGTTACAACCCGCCAAATTTAACCCCTATATATCATTTCGATATTCTCGAGAAAGACCTTCATTGGGGATTTCTACTGTTAAGATATCGGATGATGTCTGCGAGGAGACTGAAAGTCAAACACTCGGCGAGGAAAAGCGCTTGTGATAAAGTGCCACAGTTTTACCTATGTAGTACTATCACGAAGAGGTCGCCCATACATCAAGCCTTTAGCTAAGTCTGACGATCTATTCATTCAGGCTTTCTAAGAACCGTTGACGAATGTCTTTGCAGATTTGCACGTTGTTCATCGCCCGTTCCCTTGAGTCCTTCGCTCGTCGCTCCAACCATTCATTCCGGTCCTTAACGAACATATCATACCTCGCTTTACGTTGTGCCAACTTCTCTTTCTTTTCTAAGCTTAGCGTGGAGATCTCAATCTCAGACAAATCTGGGGCGGGAGGAATGATTTCGGGCTTATGAGGGAGACGACTAGCGACGGGCAAAATTTCGAGCTTGGGACCCGGCAATGTTTGATACCAGTAGGCAGTGGTCGACCAGTCGTCACGAAGGTGGTTGGCATGACCAGATTCCAAAGTGACTTTGATTTTTTTGCCAAATCTGACGGGGTCAGCCAGATGCCAGCGATAGCTCACCTGGTAATTGGGCACGTCCTCCTCGTGAATAATGGTGCCGCAAAATGGATATGCGTTCTTCTGCATACCCCAACCCTGGGAAAAGTAATCCTCTCCTCCCGTGCCGTGCATGCTAGGCGGCCATGTATCATCATCAATGAAGATCATATCATCCCCCTCGCCCCACCAAGTCCCCTGAAAGTGGAGGACTGAGTGGTTGCAGCCAATATAGTGACCAGCGCCCTCGGTTTCCAAAATGACATAGTTATCTTTGCCGTCCAGATTCTTGACCTGTGTCTCCAAGCTATTTGTTTGAATATCAGCTGGGGCCCAACCCTTGGTTGGGTTCTCCCGGCGCCAATGCGCGTGAAAATAAAGCGTATCCTTAGGAAGGGGCTGGGCATACAGCTCGTAATCGATATAAAAGTACTGAATGTATGCTTCGTCGTTCTGATTCTCTATCTCGATGCGAGCGCGTTTGTCGAACGGCATTTTCAGGTAGCAGTTGAAGGCGGCGGCCCCCCCAAATTTCTTCTCCTCTGAGGGCTTTACGGATACAGTGAATGGCAGCGACTGGAAATTCGCAGCCATGGAGTGGCCAAGGCAGAAGAAGTCACCGATTGGTGCGAGCACATTAGGCGTTTCGGAATCGTCCCAATACATTTTGATGAGCACCTTACGATAGTAGTCCGGGTCGTTTACTTCGTAGTTGAGACCGAGGGCGTTATGAATCTCCATCATGGCGACCCCAGACTTCGAATAGTGAATTAATCCAGGTCCCAGAATCTTTCTGCATGTCTGGACAAACCACAGATGCGTAATGGCACCAGGGCCCTCCAGATCTGCAATCAGCATAGTTTCACGTGGCAAGACCACAAAGGCATCTTCGTTCAAGCCTTTCTGATCCCAGCTGGATACACGGGCGCTGCGGGAAATCTTGCGCTTGGTGATATCCGCAAGGAGGTGGTTTCCGAGGGAGGAATTCATAGTTTGATGACAAACAATGGGCTGTCGAGATGATACGAATGGGTGTCGCTTTTTCCTGTTACCTCAGTACTAAAATCGAGAAGAAAATAAACATCTCTGGATATCTCTTCGATGTTATACTTCTTGTTTTCTAGTCGCAAGCACAGACCATCTGACAGACCCCCAGTCAGCGGAGGACATCATGGTTCTTCATTTTCTGGACACAAACAAGGAAACACAATTTTTGGAATCCGTAGCTAGGTGTCCGTGGAATTGTACGAGAACTCCGCGAGGGATACCCTTTTTGTTTTCTCGTTCTGAAGTTATAATTAAGAATGATTTAATATGGTGTAAGGTAATTGAACAATTAAACTGAACCCAAAAAATAGTCTAATCTAATACAGTAATTTTAAATCTAATCAAAATAATTTGAATAATAAAATTTAAAGATTCCAAACTATATCTAGAACATAAAACATAATGAAGTATATAGAAATCAATATTGCAATAATTTATAGAAGTCCTATAGAAGTATTTATATATATTATTTCTACAGGCCATCTATAAATGTGGGATTTTTTTCTTAATTTCCATCGGACTAGGACTGAAAAATTTTAGTCCCATATGACTTGTAGATGATAAAGACTAAAAACGGCCATACCCGTACCATCCCGCGCGGTCTTCTGACACGACTCCGCAACTCCCCAGTACGAACTAAGGACACTAAAAACATTACCTCAATGCCGCCTGTCAGTTCGGTTAGGACCCGGAAGCGATTGATTCTCGCCTGCGACGCTTGTCGGTCGAAAAGAACTAAATGCGATGGTGTGAAGCCCTCCTGCAATCCCTGTCAGGCGCGCGGACTGCATTGCTTGTATCAGGAACCCCCCGCTAACCCTGCAAATAAGTACGTATGCCACCTTCCTAGAATGTGAGTTGATCATTGAGACAAGTGCTCCGCATCTTATTTTTTAGGGTCGAATCGGAATTAGCCATCGTGAACCAGCGCCTTGACTACATTACTAGTCTGCTCGCAAAGCATCCGAAGCCGGTGCAGGAACCGCAGGAGGATGTCGCCGCGCTCAGCTCACATGAAGATTCTCCATTTCGATTACTCGCAACTAGCTCCGTTATGCTAGTTTTAGGCCTTGAACCTGAGTTCTCCCAGAGTCTTATCCGCCTCGAGAGAATTAATTACCTCACGGGCTCAACGAACGGCTCTGATGCACGGCTTTTCTTCGTCCCACAGCAGCAGGCCGTGACCGCATTGGCGGCCTTTTCGGACCGCATTCATACCTACTATCCTATTCTACCATTAAATTTCGCAGAAGAATACTTTCGGATTCTGTCCGAGCCTCTCAAGCCATCTTGCCAGTCATGCTTAATTCTTCTAGTGGCTGCTGTTGGCTGTGCGGCACATGATCCCACGTCAAACCGCGAGACCCCATTCTTAACAGCTGCTCTATCATCATTACCGCTGGTTCTTGCTGAGTGCTCTCTAGTTAGTGTTCAATGCCTGATATTCTTGAGCATCTATTACGCTTGTCTTCTCAAACCCTGTCAGGCTCATGACTACTGCCTAGTGGCTTCCTTTAAAATCCAAAATCTCTTTAAAAGGTAGGCGGCTACCGCAGTCATTCCGCGGACTCATCTTCACTGTGCTTATTATTGCCAAGTGGTTTACAAGGCACGGAACCTGACGTGCTCGAATTGACCTACCGGGCGTACTGGGCGGTTCTGTTACTGGAAAGGCAAGTCGCTTGTACGGGTAATTAGTCTAGAAACTCTGATGTTAATAATGGCCCATAGCGAATTAAGCGTTCAGCTTGATGTTGCCAAGAGTGTCATCTGGGAACTCGATAACTATGTTCCACTTCCGAACTGTCTTCATACATGGCAATTCCCTTCCGAAGGACTATCCATCAGTCCAGGGAGCCATTCCCCAACGAGCATACATTCGGCTCGCAGCACCAGGCCAGATCAGGCTCAGTCGTTCTTTCTAGCTGAGATTGCGATGCGGCGAATGCTTCACCGGTGTAACTCCGCTGTGACGCTGGGTCCAACAAGGCAACCAGCGTATGCGCCCGGAGTTGCTATAGAATTGGAACGCCAATTAGACGAATGGTATGATTATCTACCGAAAAACATTCGATTTCCCAGAAATTCTAGCGAAAATTGCGCAAATCACATTGGGTCGCTATCGAACTTTCTACGAGTACAGTATTACTGCTGCAAATTGTCCATCTACTGGCCAGCTGTTTACCAGGCGATGCAGGATGGTGTAGTTGAAGGCCAGCTACTCAATCACTGCCAGCGGTTCTTTGACTCATATATCCAGCTAATGCCGAGTATTTTAGCGGGCTTTCACGAGTGTTTGATTCATAAGTGGACGCTTTTTCTGAGGTAAGTCTCCGACTAGCTATTCTACTGCGGCTTGTCTGACACCGGKTACTTACTCCGTTAACAGCATATTCATTACTACCATGGTGGTTTTAAAAGCGAGAAAAACTTCTTGTTTAACTGATGTCAATTCTGAACTGCTTCACGAATGTCTTTCCTTGGTCGCTACAACAGGCTGGGGTTCTGAAACCAATAGCCCTTCCTTGACAGTTATGCAGCAGAAGTTGAATCAACACCTTCAAGAGTATAGAAATCAATTCTACGACCTGCATCATACGCCGCAGTAGACACTAAGTCATGGTTAGGAAATTTGAGAGGGGCAGGAGAGTTTCTCTCGAGAAGCTAGGAGCATACCTGCCTGGGGTCCCGGTTACTCATTGTGGGAGCACCCAAATCTGGATTCGTGCGACATTATGTGTTGCTTTTGAATATTCTGCAATGATAGAATTGGTCAGTGTACTTCTGGTCTATTCTCTTTCAGTTAAATATAGAACTTCTATCGTTTCATGGCGAGCCTTTACCCATTGTCAAGGCCCTGACGATGATCCTCTTGGTCTTCTTGGCTATTTTTTGCTCAGCATTCAAAAGCCTTGCTGTTGTTCCCCATTAGTTGACAGTAAGCAGGTCCTTGCATTGGCACAGCCCATCCCACACCCGGATCTCTTCGAATGACGCGCTTTGTTCGCAACCTGTAGCAAAAGCTGAGACTTTTCTTCACCATCCGTAGTATCTAGAGTACACGGTCGTTGCCAGTGTAAACCAATCATTTGCGAAGATCTCAACAACATCAGCATCAAAGATTGCACGGAGATGTAGTTTTTCTAGCTTCGATTCGCCCACCATTCTATCAGGTTGTGTGTAAAACAGTGTGAAAGGTCCCTTTTCTGGGAATGTATTGATCTCTGGATCAACAGTCGATGCGGATCGATCGACTACTATTGCCGTTTCCGCAATAGAGAAGTAAATAGACAAGTGAACCGCAGGATTCATCTCCGACTCGACACAAAAGCCGACGGTATCGCAGTCACAGTCGACGGAGATAATGGCTTCTATCTCCCAGCATGGGGTTTTGACGGTGCAAATTTCGTCCTGACGCAGAGCAAGGCGGGGGAGATAGAAAGAGCCACGCTGGTAGGTTTGAATGCAATCGTCTCGTAGCCGCAGGAACTCGGAGATTGAGCGAATTCCTAGGGTGTATACAGACGTAGAACCACTGGAGTCATTCTTTCTCCACGCTAGATATATCTGAAAGCTCGGTGCAAAGCGCTCCTATCATGTTGCGTAGACAGAGAAGGAACAACTCGCGTGAAATACATAGAGCACCGTTCCAGCCTTTTCGGCGGGCGAAGTTGCAAGTAATGTCCTCTTCAGCTATCCACCCGTGAATTATGCGTTTCCCAGATGTCGGATATTGAAAAGAATTCCCGGCGTACGAAGAGCCATGATCGAGGTGTCCACCGAGCTTGTAATAAAGATTTACTCCACCATCTTCCATAAGAAACCTGCATCTACGAGGAAGTCAAATGATCGATGCTCAAACAATTCAAAGATTTACTACTCTAGTACTTCCGCTTTTCAATTGTCTGCAGCAAGCTCTTGCTCTGCTTGATGTCGGCATCAAGCTTGTCAATTTTGGCTTGGGCCTTGTTTTTGGCGGCCCGAAGCCCCTTCACCATCTTCTCCAGCTCCCACAACTCCCTCTTCTTCTCCTGCAATTCCTTCTCCCCCTCCCGCAATCTATCGCGAGCGGGATGGAACTCGGTCGCGCGACACTTTTTAATCTCAGCAACCTGAGTATCCAGGCCATCGCGGACCAAGTTCCAATACGCCGCCGCACCAGCAGGCAAATCGGGACATTTACGCTGTTTTTTAGAGGGCAGCTCCTCTTCCGTGCCAATTTCTTGGCTAAATTGTATGGGTTCATCAAGACGACGTTTGTTCTATATCAAAGTCAGTTCAGTTCATTAGATCATCAGCATTCTTCGAAATGTACTTACCGCCGCCTTTTCTTCGTCGGTCAGCGTCTTCTTGACATCCGGCTCCTATGATAACTATGAGACTCAATTCATCGTATCAGTGTCAGATGTAATACTTACGGGTTTGGCGGCTTCACCCGCCGCCAGGGTTTCTTCTGGCTTCGCCATTTCGGTCGACTAGCAATCAGTTGTTAGACTCTAATCATCAATCACGTTGGTGTTCTTCTGTAATCATACAGCATTGGTGGCTTCGCCCGCCACCGAGGCAGTATCGAGATCGGATGGAGGAAGTTGGTCAGCTCGAGCTTCGGTCAGTATTCGTCTTGCTCTCGTCGCGCAGTGCCATGAGATAGTATCACTTACCCATTGTTGGTGATGTTGGTGGTGATGATGTTGATGTTGATGTTGTTGCTGCTGCTGCTGGTGATGCTGCTGCTGGTGATGGCTGGAGGAGAGGATAGAAGAGGAGATAAGTACGACGATATAAAGATATAAGATTGAAAGTCGTTCTTCTCGAGAGCATGGACTTGACCAATGATCGTTCGAGATGTGATGGTATGCCATTGCCCAATCATATTCGCGAATACAGTACCCCGGAGCCCCACAACCTCGAATTAGCCAATCAAAGTGGTCAGGTGACCCTACAAACAAACTGTCGCTGATACCGAGAAACTGCACAAACGGTGTCGTTGGATGAGATTCTCCTGATTATTGGCTACCAAGCACACGGGATATTTTCATATATGTCATCACGCAATGAGTAATCCGATTGATTCGATGTCGTGAAGCAAGCAAACGAAATACACGACAGGCGCGCCTTGTTTTACATGTACGAAGCGTGAAGCTTATTATAAGATTATTTTCAACTTTGAAAGGGGCCCACAGGCACACATAGGGATCAAGTTTGTAGACTTTGACGAGTGCGCCACGATCAGAGCACGTACGGCGCCTCGAGCAACATAACTTGCTGTGACAGGCACCAAGGGTAAATAGCAAGGCTCAAACCCATATTGGACAGCTGACCGTTCCTTGCTCGACTCGACTCCCTGCTTTTCTTCCCAGAAAAAATGATATTCATTTTCCCTTATTCTACTTTGATTCCCGCGACACTATGGTAAACAAACGTTTTACTAGATTACATAAGATTTATTTCTCTACTGTATTGCAAGAAAATCGCGGCCAACTTCACTCTACAGCCAGCAACAGCATTGCCGAATCTCGACAAGGAGATAATTAGATAGAATGGATTGAGCAGGCGAAGGAATGGATCTCTGTACAAAACAATTAGAAACATGTCAATAAGGATTGGCTTGTTGCATCATTTTGGAAGAGAGACCCATAGTCGGACGGAACAAGGGCAGGAGTGTTGGCAGTGGCTACATATCGCTCTCTACTGCCATTTGAGTTAGGATCTCTAGAACCAGATTTGGACATTGGAAAACTTTCTGTTTGTAATAACCAGATTCTACTGCTGACACCTGCAATATTGCTAATAGATATTACACTTGAAAGGGTAATTCAAGCGGCCCGTGATTTAAGGTTTGTATCGCACACATTCATCTTTGAGAGTAGTTAAGCAATCCCACTGGCTCGGCCGCTCTTGCGTGAGTCCCTTTTTTGAAGGTACGCAATCAAGCCAATGCTTATGAATTGCACAACCGTGGTGATCAGGTTCGATATGAACCCAGCTCGAAACCGAGGGGCGTGTGTAGCTGGATATTGCAGAATCTGAGTCCACGCGGCCATGGCTTGACCTATCGCGTTCATTGAGGCGGTTACAATGGCTCGTTCTTCGGCATCGTTGTGACAGATGACCGTTACCCAGCTCATTGTAAGTGGGCTTATTGCTACATGTTTGTCAGTCAACGTACCAAGCCAATAATCGAAAGATGACTTGCCTCCTTCAAATCCAGTAATAATAAATCCAGCTAGTCGACCAGACTCCCCAACATCATATACAACAAGCAAAATCACACCAATCAAAACCGGGATAGTGACCACGACAGAAGGTAGCCACCAGTTTCGCTTTCGATCAGCTACAATGCCGGCCGTAATTGCAGCTACGACAGAAATTGCAGTGGCAATCGTCGGTAAAGTATTTATGCGAGTGACCGAGTAGATGTTGGACTTTGATTTGAGGTAGAGACTGAACGGAGTCCCCGAGGGCGCGAAGTTTTGGTCCATAAGTATCCAGTGCATTACAAAGACGTACCAATGCCAGCGTCCAAGTACTCGCTTGATGAGGGAACGCGATACTTTTAACTCACTAGGGGCCACTAGACCCTTAAGACGAGTACTGGCAAGTGTGAATTCGGCTTCGGAAAGGAAGCGTGGCTTTTTGCGGTGAGGGACGTCTGGGAATGCGATGAAGCCTCTGAGAATGAGTCAGATGAAATTCATATGAAGTGTGAGGTTTTTATTGGACCTACAAGATGCAAATTGGCAGTGTAATGACTGTGCAAACAATGAATAGCCACCTGGAGACACTCGTTAGCAATAGGCCCTTCACTCAGAGCTAGTTATGACTTGAGGATATGGACTTACCTCCACCCTTCCAATCCATGACTGTTGTCCAAATTGGTGTATACAGCAGCCTGTAAATAACCCGCAAACATAGTCCCAAGAGGCGACGCGATAAAGAAAAAGGCGACTCGTCGCGTGATCTCGGTAGGCTTGTACCATGAACCAATCACATAGATGACACCGGTAAAGGAGCACGATTCACAAATGCCCACGAAGAAGCGCATTGCATATATTGTTTTCAAGTTTTGCGCCCAGGCACATCCAAATGTAAACAGGCCCCAGCCAACTTCAAGTGTTGGAAGAGCGATGTTGATTCGGGTCCGAGTCAGTAGATAACAAGCCGGGATCATGGAAGTGCAGTATGATGCCCAGAAGACGGCGGTGATGTAGTTGATCTGGTTTCCTTGTAGATGCAAATCTTCTTTCATTCCTCTATAACCCGCCTACGTTAGAAGGATGAATATCATGGGAAGTATGGTTACTCACGAGACGTATGCATTGGTAATAGCTTGCTGATCCAAGTACTTGGTGAAGAATGACAGACAACCAAACACTAGAATCAACAAATCCAGTTTCAAGATCAATTTCTTCTCTAAGTGTGGCATATTCTTGGGATACCATTTCAACCACGTGAGAAATCTGATCCATGGTCCGTCACGTCCTTCTCCGATATCAGGGTTACTGAGAGAGACGGGGCTGTCTGCCGCCTCCTCAACAACGTTGTAATCATCGACCTTGGATTCTTTTTCCGCCATTGCGAGCAATATGCGCTATTTCAACAATCAAACCTACAAAAAACAGTAGATTTTCTGCGCCGCATGGCAGCTTTTGTACTCGCTTAACTGATCAGACAGCACTAGCGGGCCCTGTTCCGATAACGATGGCACGTTCCGAGTCCAAAAGGTACCACTCGTATTCACTTGATGCGATGAGTGGATGCGATGATGTGCTATCTTTGTTTCTGGATACTTAACTTGCTCAATCGATAATGGCCTTAATAATCTTGCCGAGTCTCGCCCAACATCCCACACGGGCTCTCTGCACGTCAACAGGCTAAGAATGGCGTGATGATGCCAACATACTAAACAATTCACATTATAACGCCAAAGTCTCGCGATTTACATATTACTGATAGGCGAAGTTGCGATGGGAATTACTTAAATAGGGAATAAGATGGAAAGAACCCCTCCATGGATCGGAGCGATGGCCGAGGACTGATTATATATACATTGTCATCCACGACGATCCTAAACAGTAGATGCATTTAACATTTGAATCTATGACACCCGCGGAAAATAAATCACACGACAATAATTTGCTGTCTGCTTAAAATTCTATAGATATCAATCATGGCCGAAAATAATTCTAGCGATGGCGCTCCCAAAAAGCACATCCTTTTGAATGCATTTGACATGTCCACGGTAGGACATTTGTCGCCCGGTCAATGGAAGGTAAATGATATCCAAATTTACTAAATCTTCACAAACTACTAACAATTTTAACGTGATATAGAATCCAGCAGATAAATCAGCGACTAAGCGCTCCCTCGATTATTGGGTCAATCTTGCAAAATTGCTAGAGCGCGGTGATATCAATGCCCTGTTTTTGGCTGATACTTATGGCGGCTATGATACGTATGAGGGCTCTCTAGACAATTGTATCCGGCGCGCAGCGCAATGGCCAATGACTGACCCGTCTATTGTATGTCTTTAAAATTATAGTATATCATTGTTCAACTGGACTAACAATTTGTTTTTTGTCTAGCCGATCACTGCCATGGCTGCCGTGACAAAAAACCTCTCATTCGCCATCACTGCTTCAACCTCGTTTGAGCCACCGTTCCTGCTTGCCAAGCGATTCTCGACCCTAGATCATTTAACAGGAGGTCGGTTTGGATGGAATATTGTGACAGGCTGGAAGAAAGGAGCTTTCAAAGCCATTGGTTTGGATGAACCCACCGATCACGATCTCCGCTACGCTCAAGCGGATGAGTATTTGAGAGTTTTATATAAGTAGGTTTCATACTGGCAGCCTTGTCGTCGTATCTTATTACGATTTGTGCTAACATAATGCTAGGTTGTGGGAAGGTTCCTGGGCCGAAGATGCTATTGTGAAGGATGTCGAAAACGATATCTATGCAGACCCTGACAAAGTGCGCACTATCAAGCACGAAGGGGAATTTTATCATTTAGAAAGCAGACATATTGTCGACCCCAGCCCTCAGCGCACTCCGTTGTTGTTCCAAGCGGGTACTTCTCCGTAAGTGCCTTGAATGCTGACAGAAGGAATGATTCAACGACTGACAAGCCAACAGAGCTGGTTCAAAATTCGGAGCCACCCACGCCGAAGCAATTTTCGTCTCTGGTCACAGCCCATCAGTGCTGAAACCACGTGTAGCAAATATTCGCAAGTTGGCTCAAGAAGCCGGCCGAGACCCGCAATCACTCAAATTCTTTAGTACTGTGACACCTATCATTGGTCGCACCGAGGAAGAAGCAAGAGCAAAATTTGAAGAAGCAAAGAAATATGCCTCCACGATTGGAGGTTTGGTTCTCTTCTCAGGTTGGACAGGTATCGACATCTCAAAGGTACCAATCGACGAGGAGATTGACCCCGAGAAGCACTCTCTTGAAAAGCACAAAGTGCACTCCATTTCCGAGACGTTGACTGCGCGAACCCCAGAATTGCCCTCTCTCACCCCTCGAATTATTGCCGAGGCGGCTGCTATTGGTGGTTTAGGGCCTGTTCCTGTGGGGACACCCTCTCAAGTTGCCGATGTTCTTGAAAAATGGGTTCAAGAAGCCGATCTCGACGGATTCAATGTCGGCTATGTCACTACTCCTGGTACATTCGAGGATGTGGTCGATTTGCTGATACCAGAGTTGCGGAAAAGAGGGTTGTACCCGGAAAAGAGAGAAGATGTCTCCGGTCTGACCGCACGAGAAAAGATTTATGGACAAGGTCAGAGTAAGTTGAGGGATGACCATGTTGGATCGAAATACAAATACGATGTGTACAAGGAGGATGCGCCGTTTCAGAAGAATGCTGAAGAGACCGCTCCCTGAATTTGCTGAAAGACTCCATCTATAATATGTTTGACCATGAAAGGCGAAGCGGCGAATATAATCGTTCGCTTATAGATGATGAGCTAGCAACAACCATTAAATATGTACATTCTCAGCCGCTTGTCAAGCAGTGGAAAATAATTTATAAGATAAGAAGAGTCCTCAAATCCAACTAAAAGTATAAGGAAAATCTGTAGGTCAGAGAGAAGTTGCTATGTGATTCAACATGGTAGCATGCATATCCCCCCTTTGTTGGCCAGCGGGACTCTATGAAGCATATGAAAGTCTGTTTCTCGGCATCAACAGTAGAGCAATCCGGAGTCGAAGGTATGCATGCAAGGCTTAGATATCGTTTGACCAAGTAACAGTTATACGAGCTGACGTCCCCCAAGAATCATCTTTACGCAGGCCGTTGGTGCAACAGGGGTCCGTCATAAGGGAGCGTGCTTTTTGAAAAGCCACTATCAGCCCTGGAAAGAGAATTCTGTGCCGACAATACACACGTCAAATAAAGAATGGGGTAAACACCACGATGCTCTGTGAGACATTATCTGCAGTAGACTAATGCAGGGATCTCTCCCTCTTACAGACAATTATCCAAACGTCTTTCGTGGTGTTGATATCAACGTCTAGTGGGATTGCCGCTCTCCAGTTCAGCTGCTGCTTACATCTGTCTGCAGAAGATCATGATCAGGTCAGAGAATCACTCAGACAGTTGGCTTCCGTCCCGGCCACATGAGCGGTCGTCCGAAATGTAGGCTCAATGGGACCTCGGGATAACAAGGTTGCTCCCGCTGCACCGTCGCCACATGTTCGGCCCACCACACAGGGAGTCCGAGCATAAATATGCGTACTTTTCAATGACCCCCGTATTCGCAAGCATATCTGAGCATATTTTAGGCCTGAAGAATGACAATACAATAGATTATACTAAGACTGATAGATGACTAAACATAGTAACATCCACCTCTTATTAACGCAATTATTTTTTGGCGTAAGGGTCCTCATTCGCAGTCTCCTTGTCGATGAGTATGAAATGAGGTACTACTTCCTTCACCTCTGGCATATCAGCAAATCTTAAGAAATATCGCATAATGTTGGGATGTCTTTCTCGCCATTCAGCACCCAAGACCCACTCGAGACCCCGAGAGATGAATATAGCTAGAAATATATCCGCTAGCGTAAGACTGTTACCCACCAGATATGCCTTGGGCCCTATCTGTTCTTCGACTTTATTCAACAGGGCAAGAGATTGCTTCTTGCCTAATTCGACAGCCTCCCGGTCATACGGTGGAGGATTAGCGAAGTTCGGGATCAACGGAAGATACCTATAATTAGTCAATATGCCAACTATGGACAGGAGAACAATTGGAGGGAACCGATCATACCACTTGGCCAAGATGTTTAAGAGCTCCTCATTTGCCCAGCTCACGTAAGAAATGACCTGAGCTTCCTGTTCGAGAGACCCATCACCTAGTAAATGCGCGGTGTTTGAAAGTCTTGCAAGATACTGTCATAAGCGAAGTTAGCACCTGAGTTGATATTTTCAACTTGGTTCAAAACATACGAGGCTTATCGCAATTGTCTCTGTCAGACTAATCTTCGGACCCTCGAGCCCAGGAATCTTGCCTTGACTAAGAGGGAACTTGGATACGTATTCTTCTCGTCTAATGTTGCGCCGGGGCTGAACTTCTACCAAATTCATTGGAATTCCTTGAAGTTCGGCCTTGTGAAAAAGTCAGCCATTTGCTGTGGCAACAGTTGCCAACAGAGTAGAGGTACTAACCACAATCCTGACCACCCGAGTTCGGGGGTTACGCTTTTCCTCAGTAATTTATTAGCTTCCCTCCAATGATGTCTCGTGGTTATTGGGAAAGTACCTCGTATCCGTAGACAATATATTTCTCCGAGGCCATGTTATACAATTGACAATAATGTATACTAGTATCTACCGTAAAAAAGAAATAAGTTATAGACAAAAAATTAGCATAAGTATGGGTGTTTGGAGAGGGTGGTGGTCTTATATACGTACTATGTCTCCTTCAATTTCAATTCTCAAAGTATCATACAGCTAATGCGACATTCCATCTTTGTTCCTTGTGGATGCTGAGACCGCCTTCGTCTTGCATGCTTCTAGACCTTGATCACCACGCACAAAGATCCTAGTAATATCTCGTCTACACAGAAAAGCTTGTATGCCCAATTTGACTCGGTCCTCAAGAAACTCCAAAGCGCCAGAGACGAGATACCCCAGAATGGGCAGCCCATTCACTCAGCCGCTCCCTGATTATTACTTATAGCTTTTACGATTGCTGGATGACGCATGGACTCTGTTGGAACTGAAGGCTGTCATGCTATGGGACTAGAAGCGCATGCGGCGGCACACTTTCGTCACCCCCGGGTGGAAATCGAACGAGCCGAACGAGCTCTTCCGCCTGGTCTCAATTCTGGATATATGACATGAAAATACCCCCTGCATAGGCGCCGAGTGCATCTCGTACCGACTCAGTCGTGGGATAACGGACCAATGGCACCATGGGCCCTCAGAATAGTACTGGATGCTTGGATGCTTCGGATCATGCTGGCCATCTCCGTGGATCCGAGCGGCGTATATCCTAGATTATTTTCATCGTGGTAAGCTTCATATAAACAATTAATTTTGCGGATTTGATTTTACGTACCCCGTGGACAGAAAAAAAGTCATGGGAGAAGTAGAGCAACCACCCGAGCGGTCTCTGGATGTCGGATTTGACATCAAGTTACCGATAGCAATTCTCCCGACTTCAGCATTTCCCGAATATCTGTCGAAAGACCAAGGCTCGCCGTATTGTCTGCTTAAAAATTTCTCGTTTTGATGATGCTGTCCTTCTCAAGAGCAATGCCTCTTCGCTCTGCTGAGGGTTTCTCGCAGTGCTTGGAAGCCTTGTCTGGAAAGGGCCAATATGCCTGGACACCACACGAAGCGGTTGGTATGCATGTTTTACGGAAGCTACGGGCCAAAAACGTGTATACAGTGAAAGAGTTAGTCACCAACGACCATCCGAATACCAATCCTCATACAAGATGTAAAATAATTGATCAATGTATTCTTGTCAATTAGAGGACCACCTTCCAAGTCATTATGTAGCACAATGATTTCAGATTCTCTCCTAACCATCCTACCGTGCGCTGTCCATTACAATGCCAGTTCGCGACCTAGACCCTTTGAGCCACCAGCAATCATCACCGCAGGGTCTATTAGTTGACGTCCAAGGCCGAAGGAATATGACGTCTCTTACACGACCTCGAAAATCAGATTGGTTTTTTCCAAACGCGGAATGCAGTATTTGCAAGTCCGACCGATCACATCGTCCAGAGAAAAAACTGTCGAAGAACAAGAGCAAATTGTTGACGGCTTTTGGTCCTTTCTCTCACAAGTAATTATCACTATTGTTATCACTAGCGCTAGGCCTACTATGGAATGGTTGTTGACCTGAAGGTAATATGATTGACCACTTTCTATATTTACCCCCACTCTCTTCGTTGCAGCTTCATTTCATTCATCTGTATTTCATCGTAAATCTACTGATGAAATTCTACATACTCCTCCTCAGACTCCAACTTCCGCCGATCGAACATTGACCCTACTATCAATATCCTTGGGTCCTCCAGCATTCTGCTCTTCATCCTGACTACTACCGCTGCTGGTATCCTCCTGAACCCTACCGATCAACCCTCTTGCTGTGTCGCGCTTCTCCAGATACGTGACGATAGCAATAAACGGCAACGTCAACGCACCCGTTACGAGACTGGCAATATAACCCTTGTGATAATCCGGCGCATCTGTCACAGGATAAAAGATCAACGGCCACCACGTGACGAATGCGAAATCGAACGAATTCATAAATCCCGTCGTGATCGCTCGCAGCTGGACATCGTGACTCGTCAAATCGGCCATCCACGAATACCAAACTGCCTGAGGCGCAAATGTTGTACCCAGTAGATAAAACGAGACGAAATGAGCAACATCGTTGTCGACATCAGTGCCGACGAGAATGGCCGAACCGATGATGAAGGTGAGGCCGATTGCGACGGAGACTTCCCAGCGGGATTTGATTCTGTCGGATATGACGGCATAGACGACTGTTCCGAGGATGGCGGTAGCATATATTCCTGTGGGGTAGTTGTTGTACTGGATGACGGTGTAGCCGCGCGCCTCCATCCATAAGGGCATGACGTTGTTTTGGAGCATTTGCACGCATAGTGAGTATACTAATAGCTGTTAGAGTTGACATTCGGTTCATCAGGAGATCAACTTACGCATGAAGAGGAACGGGAGCAGGTAAAATTGCCAGCTCAGAAAGATGCGCTTGAACACGGTCAAATCCCAAGTCTCCTTGCGACTAGCACCGAGTCTTGAAACTGCATATTCCTTCTGCTCGGCGGTCAGGTACCACGCAGCTTTGTGAATGGGAAGGTCGGGAATAAACACCCATCCTGTCACAATCAGCAACTAAAATTCTACATCATGAGTGGAAGTCTTACCAAACAAAGCAACCGGGATAGTCATGACCGAAACAATGATGAAAATCCACTTCCACGCTGGAAGGCCACTCTTTCCTGACAATGTCTGCAACAGTCCAGCTTGGATCCAGCCGCCGGCCATAGAACCTAGCTGACCAAAGACACAGAACACCGCAGCTCGCGTTCCCAGTTCATTTTTCTTGTACCATGATCCAAGAACGAATTGCGCGCCGACACTACACCCATTAGTCTTTTGCTCTCGTATACTAGAGAGTACGGAGTCGACATACTAAGCAATAGCCGAAAATCCACCCTCAATCGCGTTCAAAAGAATAACCTGCCATGCTGCCGTCGTCTTGTAGGTGATCAACGTCAACACACTCCAGACCACATTGGCCGCCACAAAGACATATTTCGGTCTCGCAACCGTCAACAGACTCGTCCCTGGCATCTGGCACACGGCATAGACCACAAGATACGCCGTGTTCATGTAATTGTAATCTTTACCCTGAAAGTTCAAGGCTTCTTGCATGCCACTAACGTAGGCCGACGAATAACTGGCGCGAGTCACGCCAAACAGGAACCATATTAGCGAGAAATATGGCAAGAGAGTGATGTCGAGTCTTGCGAGGAGCTGGCGGTCGTTGGCGTTGTTGCCCCAGAGCCAGCGGGCTGTTTTGCTGTCGGCGAATGCCATTCTCCTTCAGACGTTGTCCAGCACAATTGCTTTTTGTGGTTGTCGAGTTAAATGTTTTTTAAAGTTGCCGCAGTTGGCGAGAGACATCTATCAAATACTCTCCTCAAAGCGCAGATGATGCAAGCTCGTGGCTGGTATACGCTATGCCGTTCAGCCGTGAAAGTCTTTATTAGGCTTTAAACTACCGGCAGTTGAGGAGTTTTCAGAAGAAAATTTTTTATTATCGACAGGTGATTGCTTGTGTTGATGGAGCTATTTGATGGTGGTGGGGTAGATCAATGGCGGAAGAGGCTTCTTGGATGGCGAGATTGGCGGCTGATAAGACGCATAGTGGAGTATTTGCTTACAGACTGGGAAGATATGTTAGAATTCAACGTTTAAAGGATTGCGAATATCGTAGAGCTAATTACCGAATTGAGAATAATTGAGGATAATACGCGTAGGATTTCCCAGATTGGTAGGCTATCTAACCTTATGTCCAAGCCTCTATCATCCTTAATCACGATACTTCAATAGGCGATAGCGATTTATTAATATTAATTTTCTACTTCATACCTGGGATGGGACTACCCTTACAAAGACAATGTTTCATATGGGAGTTCTGCTCCATACTTACATGTACCGATTGGAGGTTACCCGTTTGCCATTTCCGATTGTTTTCCCTTCCCGCATTTACAGGCATATATTCATATTTAATCATTGCTCAACCTTGGTTCAATAGTCACCTAGCTATAAAAATGTTTCGGATATGACTATGACTCAGTTCTTGAAACTATCTAGATACCTACATAGGTAGGTACGACTGTGCAATGCTGGTATGTGATCAGTACAAGATGGCGAGAGTCCTAAGACTGGTCAGCTCTGGATTATTCTTGGATACCTCCTTCACGAATGTTTGTCATCGAATATGTGACATGATCAGATAGTTACACGAGGCATGCGTGGTGTCATGGAACACAGTGCGACGGTGGTGACTTTAGGGCTGAATGATGGCAGTCTGGTATGGACAGAGTGAACCACGGAAAAGAAATGCGATTGAGTTGGTGCCTTGAAGCCTCAGGCGTCAAGGCGTGGAGCCTTGCGGGGGTTCCTGGCTGTCGGCCTTACCATATCAGGTTAGCGAAGGATTCAGCCATGGAACGGGCCCGTCAACGGCGCGATGATTGGTTACACAGCCAGGAGACTCCGAGGAACGATCACGCCTTAGAAAATGTCAACATGTTGAGGATTTCACAGAGTAATCGACACATGTATAATCGGGGTGTTCATGATTCGTACATTTGACTTAGCAATCCAGAGGACGACGACGGATCGGAGTCGCCGTCGTCTAGAACTACGATGGTCTAGTCACGCTGACTTGTTCCTTCGCGCCGCGATCCCTGCGCATCTGGAAGTGTGCTATGTCGATGTGATTGGTGAGAAATGGCTCCACTCGCCTATTCCTGCCTGAATACGCAGGCAGCCCGTCCGGGTTGCAATAACCTTATCTGCCACGCTTCCAGCCCGCCAATAATAGACTGTATATCCACACGCTAGGATGTATTTGGAAATAGCATCATAATCCAGCTAATCACGCCATAAACATGCCTATCAGCGAGGTTGGCGATAAAGAAAATTGGCTAGTTAGTCGACATATTCCATGAATCGCTGACAGGGTCTAGATTTCTTCCTTTTTTCTATTTTTTTCTCTGCTTTTTTTCCCTGAATGATCTTGCATCTTACATCCTGCAATTAATTTAGGTAGCGATCGACGTTATACACGAAAACAGTTGTTGTCGTTGTTGTTGCAGCCATGTCGCAAATACCAGAGTCCGAGGACAAGAAGCCCAGGTTCGATGAGACGCAGGATTCCGATGGAACCAGCACCATCGAAGCCATCACGGCCCTGGTGGTCGAAGACCACAAGCATGAAATCAAGCTGAGGACTATGTCGTGGCAAAAGGCCGCTTGGTTGCTGGCAGGCGACCAGGTGTGTTTGGCGATCATGTCGCAATCGTGGTCTTTGTCGTAAGTATGAGCCCCATCAATTGCAGATTCTAGTGCTGATAAGAATTCGTTCAGGGTCTTGGGATGGGTTCCCGGAATCATAACCATGTTGCTCTCCGGAGCGCTATTTTGGATCACCTCGATTACCATGCACAAATTCATTATGAAACACCCTCAGATCCGTGATATCTGTATGTAAACTTCCACATTCGAGGTGTGCACAACTGACGAATCCAGGTGACTTCGGATACTACGCCTTTGGACAGAGCAAGATAGCCTACGCATTCACTGCGTTCATGTTGCTAGCGAATAACATTTTGCTCATCGGTTTCCACGTCTTAACTGGCGCTAAGATTCTCAACACGCTCTCGGATCATTCGCAGTGCACGGTCGTTTTCTCCGTTATCGCAATGTTGATGGGTATTGTGCTATCGTTGCCGCGAACTTTGCGCCACGTCTCGTTCATGTCCATGTTTTCTTGTAAGCCATCCCTTATTGCTTCCAATTCAATATTAATTAAATTTTTAGCTGCCTGCATGGGATTGGCCATTCTCCTCTTCCTCATTTTCGCGGGTATCGAAGATGCCCCCCTCTACGGCTACAACGGAAACTATCCCACCGACGGACCTGTCCACACATACGCATTTCCTCTCGAGGGCACAACCTGGGTTGCCTGCATGAATGCTGTATTGAATATTACCTTTTTATGGGTGCCTCAAATACTTTTCCCAACATTCATAAGATCCGTGGTCCCTTTCTACAATAGTTTTGGGATTCTAATGCTAACATTTTGATTTACTGAGATGGAAAAGCCCCAGGACTTCCCCAAGTCCCTCGCCGTTTTAGCCGGTATTTCGGTCATACTATTCATTATTCCGCCTTCTATCGGATTTAGATACCTGGGTCAATACGCCACGGCACCTGCATTCGGAAGTCTGGGTGTCGTTGCATACAAAAAGGCCTCTTTCGCATTCGTCATTGTCCCGACTCTCATCATCGGAGCCATCTATGCCAACGTCTCTGCGAAATTCATCTACTACAAGGTGATGGGCTCCTCTCATCACGCCCACAGCAACACCGTTATCGGCTGGGGTGCATGGGTCTTGGTTATGGCCTTTATCTGGATCCTGGCCTTCATCTTCTCCGAGGTTGTCCCCAGTATGGGTGATTTCCTGTCCCTACTCGGTGCCGCGTTTGACTCGTTCTTTGGATTCATCTTTTTTGCCGTCGCGTACTGGCAGTTGTACCGCAACAAGCTGTTTGCTGGTGCTGGTAGAACGGTGATGACGCTGATTCATGTGTTTGTCATGATTGTGGGTCTGTTCCTGTTGGGACCGGGTCTTTATGCGGCGGTTGAGGCTATTATTGCTGATTACTCGGGTTCGACAACGCCGGCTTTTGCTTGTGCAAATTTGTCGCTATAGGTTGAGGTCGATGGGACGGGACGTGTTGAAGAATTAGAAAGATTCACGGAATTTATGTAGCAGTTGAAGCTAACTATACTGAATTGAAGTCCTTCCAACGTCTAAGTCTGATATCTTGAGGTTCGGATTGATCTATGGGTGTGGAGCACTCCGACATTATAACCCGCCTTACCAGTAATAATCTGGATCACTCTGCGTATTTATATAAGCAACAGATAGCCCGATATAACGTTAAGCGATAAAGGAATATCCGTTTGTTACAGTAATCTCAAAAGCTATATTCACATTCCACTCAAAAGTAACGAATAAAGCACAGTCCATAATGCTCAATTGATTCTAATATACCCTGACGTTGTCCCAGCGGTTATATCCCTTTCAGCGACCAAAGCCTGACCATCAGCCCTCCTAGCCAAGTAACCACAATGATCATTTACCGACAGCTTATATACTGCGGTGCTGGTGTTGTGGGTTTGGTAAGTAGTTTGTCGGTGAAGTCTATTTTGGTAGAGAATAGTTTAGGGAGAGATTGTCCCCTTGGTCATCATTTGTATTGTATGGTAATTTGAACCTTTTGCTGTCTTCAGAAGGGAGTGTTGTTAGTTTGAAGATTGCGAGTGTTGTGTGTTCATTGTTGGAGTGAAGAGATCGTAACTCGGATTGATTCGGGCATTAACATATTGGATTACTTGATTTGGTCAATTTAGATGAATGTATCTTTTAGGTATCCTCGTCCTTTTGACTCTGTATTTGGGAACAGCTAAAAGTCTGATGTCGCTGTAATGGTGAAGTTGTTGTCAGATACGAAGCTTAATGTTGACGCATCCATGGAAATATAGATGTATAGGTAACCCTAACTTGTTAACCATCTAAAGACTAGAATTTCACAAAGAACATCTATTTTCCATGCTTCAGTCTATTCTAAATAGTCTTACCATGCATACCGATTTTCATTTTGCTATGTTGATTAGATCCAGCAAGTTCAGGATCGACTATTACATTCAATTATTTGTACTTCACTGGGGACGCATACCCTTTACATGTAGCTCGAAAGCACATATCTTTCATTTGGACTAGTGTTCAGGGCATCGGTCAAATGCAAGTATGGTGTTTGATCACTCCATGAAATGTTCTGACATTGAAGTGCGAATACATGTACGTCAATGATTCGGGCAACTCTTATTACTTAACATTTGGGGAACAGATTTTCAAAATCTGGTGGTGAGTACGACAAAATAGACAAATATCCAAGGAAATGGGTGAGTAGGGTGATAAATGAGTCTCAATTCGTAGAGACAGGCCCTAATCCTTTCGGATCTTATTATGCGGAATCTGGCATATGTCACGTTCGGTACATGATCCCAGCTGCAGGAAAAGATTTAGAAATATACCAGTGAACATTGTCAACAGAAGATCCCTGTCTTTGTCTCTCGAGCACTGCCTTCCACATGTGACTAGCGCGGGTGGGGAAGCAGGACATGTCCTACAAATGTTGCTTCCAGCCAAGATAAATGTTCTTTCTCTATCAGTATTCTCTCACGCATGTCTAATTAAACAAGTAATACAGCAATTATTTCTGCTGTCCTCCTAGATATCGTTTTTCAGGGTTCACAATGTCCTCCTACTCCTCAGACGGCGAGCCGTGCAACACACCGACACATACTACTGTCAGTATACCAGAAATCCGTGATATTCCACCACCCAGCTACGCGAACTCTACATCACAGCGCACTTCAGCGAAAATAGGCCCCTGGAAAGGATCAACATACATCATCCGTGATCCCGAGACGGAACTCGTCATCGGCCTCAGAGATGGGAACCTAAGAATGTTTTCACAGGAGAAAAGTTCTGGCGGTTTCGACTTTGGTCAGCGAGATACCCATTGGCAGTGCCACGAGAATGGACAGATGTGGCTCGGTTTCAAGAACGCAGTGTCTGGACGATGGATTGGACATAATGATAATGGAAAACATTGGAGATTTCGTTGTCAAGCGGAACGGCATAAATCGTGGGAGTATTTTGTGACGAGACAACATCCAAATGGTGGACATTTGCTTTTAGTGAAGGATTGGGACTCGTTCCTACCGATGAGGGCGGCTGATAATGGTGAATTGGTGGTGGAGAGAGATGTAGATGCTGGGACGGCGTGGGAGTTTATCAAAGTTGATCTGTAAGCGTAGCTCTTATAATGAATTCCCTGTCTTGCGGATACCGTTGGGGCCTTCACGACGTTGTCAGGAGAAATGCATCTCGGTTGAGGATAGTTGAATGATGTGTTTGAGGAACTGCTGCTATATCCTGATGTGTAGCATCCATTAGACGAGCTGGAAAAAGATGACATTTTGGAGGATTGGTATTGTAGGTAGGATTCAAGTGAGTCGGAATTAGTACGTATGAATGAATGGATTATTTCTCTTGTCCTTCTTGCCGGACAGAAATTGGAGCAGAAACATAAAGGTGAAGATAGTGCTTTGTCGCTGTAATGATGAAGTAGTTGATGGACTAACTAGGCCTTGTACCAAACTCACTTACCTAACTGGACGCATAACCTGAGATAATATGACTCGCGTAATCTAGAATTCACTACCTTCTATAGGCTATATACAAACTATATCTACCTTCTCAAAGGCTTGGACTCACGAATGAGGCGTCTCCTTGACCTGCAATGGAATTATCATTCTGCTGGAGCCAATCCTTCCACACCTGCTCAATATCATTCTGATAAATCCAATCAAGCCCTCCTTCGCTAAACGCTGCAATTCTTGCTTGGAGCCTGCCTTCAAAAGTATTTGCAACGCTAGCGAATTTGGATTTCATGTTATCCAGATGTTGATACCTGCGATGAAACAAATTATTAATGATTTTCCTATAGTAAAGTCTGTACAGAACTCAACCTACATGCGCGCATAGTAAGGGGATCGAATCGTGTCAAAAATATTCAACACCTTCTGAAGGCCGTCTTGCTTTGAGAATGATGACTGCTTTGACGCAAGAGCAGAGAACACATATTCAATACTTTGCGCAAGAATCCAGCCATCCTCCATTGCAAATGCGGCGCCGGAGCCAAACGCGCCTATCATTTGGATCAGTTTCTTTGTACGTATTTCAGAGATTGTCTCAGAGACATACCAGTCAAAGGATGACTTGCATCACCGATCAAGACGAGTTTGTTCCATGCATGTAGTTCGTTCAAACGTGGCCCTGCAAAGGCAGAAAACTCCTTCCACGAGTCTTTTGGGACTTTGGCGAGAGCTTCTTTCACCCTGGTATCGTAATTCTACATGCCATTTTATCAACTTTCAAATTCTTTTTTTGATGGGATGTGTTGCATTGAATACCGTAAAATGCGCTTCAACATGCTCATTCGTCGTGTCGATACCCCAGCTCCATCTCCTGACCTTATCGGTCTCGGGGTCAACGAGGAACCGTGAAGATATCTCGATATCTTGTTTTTCTGGGTCTATCTCCGATGGATCATCTACCGGAGAAAAATACACATGGCCCGCTGTACCGTGCCACCAGGATGTGCAAGTCGGAACGTCGGGGATGTGGGAGATAGATGAGAGAGGTACTAAAGTGCGCCATATCGTTGTGCCGGTGAATTTGATGGTGTGCTCAGGGAAGGCGGTTTGCCTTACGACCTATTCTTCATCAGCGTTGATGGGATCATCTTAAACGTCAAAGCTGGTGCTTACTGATCGAATCCCATCACCTCCGACTACCAAGTCAGCGACTACCTGCGTTCCGTCGGAGAAGTACAAATTTGCCCCGCCTTCAGGTATGTTCTCTATAGAAAGTAACTCCTTGCGTAGCTGAATTATTCCAGCCGGGACCTGATTGATCAGAGCTTTCTGTAATCGTGTTCTCCTGACTCGTCGTGACTGGTACTTGAGCGGTAAATTTGATGGACCGCGCTTAGCAAGAAGATTTCCATCCAAACCATTGCTATTCCAAAAAAATGCTTCTTATTAGTCACGGGTCTTTGATCGATATATCGGGTATATTGTGGTATTCATACCGCTGCTGAACTTCATCGACCAAATGACCATTGACCTCATGACGAGCACCGAGGAGTTCCAAACAACGCCAGGAATTATATCCAATATTCAGACCGGCGCCAATCTCTCTCAACTCACGTGCCTTTTCGTACAGTGTTACGTGTACTTGCACGTTTGACAAAGCCGACAAGGCAATAGCAGTTGCAAGACCACCCGGTCCTCCGCCGATGATGGCGACGTGTAAGGTATTATCGTCTTGTAGTTGAACCATATTTATGATCTTATTTCCTGCGGGTTTGAATTTTGAGTATTTATTTGGGGCTGGTAAGAATGCATTCGAAGATAAGAAATGGACGTTTTATCTGCGGCATAAACAGTAGCCCTAAATCATCACGTCATTGTCCCCCGCGATGGTGTTGGCTTGACGGTTTGAAGATAATCTAAAGTGTTAGTAATCTGATATAACACCACGATAATAAAGAGGGCTTATAGACGATAACGAATTAAAATTTCGGGAGAAGATGCGAGTAATTATATACCTAGGCATCCATGGATGGTTTTGAAAAGTCTAAGCAAGCCTGATGGTATCCATTACGTCGTTCGTATTTATGTACGTTAAAGCTCGCGCACGATGCCAACAATACAAAATATATGAAGCGAAAAACCCGATAGTAAATAACATACTTGAAGCAATCCAGAATCGTAATATACATTGTATACAAAGTGCTGCTAGACAAAACCCGGATCATTGGTCACAAAACCCTGGCCCCGTTAGATTTCGTCCGGAAGAGTCCGATTTGTCGAGTATGAATCGTGAGATAGATAACACCACATAAAATAGACCGGAAAATGAGAGTCTATTTTCAAATTGAACGCATTTCACGACTTGAAAGTACTTCTCTTTTCGGTCGAGTCTTCATGAGCGACCCGATGGGTAGGATGATGATAGTCCAATACGTACAAGTAAGTGAGGGTGGTTTTCACGGAATCTACTTAACTTACTAGGTTATAGCCCTAGACTTGTATCCTGTTGTTTTGTTTTTCGGGCTAGACACCCTGATAAATAAACATTGCAGCTCTTAAAGACATCGTGCAAAGAGATTGGTGGTGAATCGTGATGATCCGGCCCGGGCTATATCGCCTCACTGAAGTAGTAGATAGATAACATGTAAAGAGCATCAATGGCAGTCATTTTGATCGAGAAAATTCTAGATTAAGTATTAATACTTCCACGTGAAATAGAGCTGTTGGGTACGCGGGAATATTGGTTACATTATGATGTCTTAATATTTTCCTGAAACCGAAGATCCCCCACACGACAGAGGAAAGAAAAGGTTCATTTGGACCTAAGAAAGAACTCGCGATTATGAAATTGATACCTAGAAATTAATTGACTACAGCCACCAAACATTCAATACCTTGGGCTATTAAGACGCAGTTACTAATCAACCTCCCGTATTGAGGCATACATAGCGACGGTCATCTCCGTGGGGCCGGAGAGTGAACCGGAATGTTGATTTGAATACGAATCACTCGTGATATACACGGCCCCTATACTATCTTTCTATGCTTTTTTCAGCAGAGGAACGCAATTCCAGGGATCAAAATTCTTCACTGCATCCCTCGCCAGTATATACGAGCAGACGGACCCTTTTTCGAGTAATCCTGCATACTTCCTCCGACGTCGATTGTGATATTCCACTTTTGGTTAGCGTAGAGAGATCCGGTAAAGCCGAAGGCGATGATTGGTGGAATAGCCCCACCTCGATTGAAAAGCTTCTTAGACTTTCCGATTTAGGAAAATCTCGATTTAGAATCTGACGAAGAGGATTCGTGGGCGAAGAAATTGGAGGATTATCCCTGTGAACAGGATAGCCGTAGAAGCAGAATAATGGATATAAATATCGAGCAATCACCTCTTGTACAGGCAAGTTTCAAATCAAGGACTTGAATATTATCAAAAGTCTCACTTTTACAAACAAATCCTCCGATTTTGCCTTTCCGAGAGAATCAAAAATACAATCGACATGCCTGCTGATACTCTCTCTCTCGCCGGGAAAGTCGCTATTGTTACCGGCTCCGGTCGCGAGAATGGCATCGGCGCTGGAATCGCTGTTGCCTTGGCTCGTAATGGTGCCGCTGTGACAATTAACTACGTCTCGGAGTCTTCGACAGCACGTGCTGAAAAAGTTGCACAGAAGATTCGAGATGCAGGTGGCAAGGCTACAGTTATTAGAGCCTCGGTTGACGAAGAAGGAGCCAAGGCGCTTGTCGAGGGTACTCTTAAAGCCTTCGCGACGGACCACATCGATATTCTGGGTAAGTAATATACCTCGTTGGAATAATCAACAAAGTTTTTTGGTACTTATCGACGAGTTAATGTAGTTAACAACGCCGGAATCGCACATGTGGGCTCAACCACGGACCTGACGACGGAACAAATTAGACAGACATTTGAGGTCAACCTCTACGGTCCGATGTTCATGGTCCGAGCCGTTGTTCCGCATATGCCTGCCGGTGGTCGCATTATCAACATTTCATCTACCTCAGCTAAAATGCCTTTGGCGGCATATAATGTATATGGTACTTCTAAGGCTGCTCTTGATTATTTGACAGCTATATGGGCTGGGGAGGTAATATCAGTTCTCTCCCTGCTAGATTTTCTAGAGAGCGAGAAAGCTAATTTATCATACAGTTTGGCATAAGCCGTGGCATCACTGTCAACTCCATCGGCCCAGGTTTCGTCGAAACGGATATCATCCCTGATGATCCAGAGTTCCGAAAAATAGCAGTAGACTCAATGCTGGATCTGACCAGGGCTGCTCATAGAGCTGGTACAATTGAAGATATTGGGGACAGCGTGCTCTTGATTGTATCGGAGAAAGCGCGATGGATCACAGCACAGCATATCTCAGCTAGTGGTGGTCTTACAGCTCTTTAAGGACGGACTGTACATGTTTTGTCAGTAACCTAGGAGCCACATTTGGTCTGGAACCGTTTGTCTGGTAGCGTGCGCTCATTTTAGATACGTGCTTGTCAAAAGGTATTTTCCAAGCAAAATCTCTCTCCAATTATGTGCTCTTCAGTCTTGAATGTTTCCCCCATCCAGAGAACTTGCCGCAGAATATCCTGTACTTCGTCCCACTCCAGAAGTCCCATTTGAGTTGCAGTCCCGCATATTTCGTCAATGTACCATTGAAAGTCACTGCCGTCGGCGGCAAGTGCTGCTATTGCTAAAGCCCACAAGCGTAACTCCAAGTAAGGAGCCCAGTCGATTTCATGTTGCAAAATAAGTTCTTTTAGCAAGCTCTTGTGTTCACTTATGCCGCTTGGTATGATTGAAAACCTCTCTCTTAGAAGGGCAAACAAGATCATACTTGCCCGACGTACAGCTTCTTGAACTATTAGAAGTGGAGGAAAAAGCCCGTCTTGTTGGGGGTCATCAAGTCGCGGCAATGACAGAAGTTTGTGAACATAGATGTTGAAGGTCCTACCCAAAAATCTGTCATCTTCCATGACTCGAGACTTGTTGAAATGTGTATCGATAAATGTTGTTAGGTTCGTTGTTTCAGATAAGAAAATCATTACTTCCGCGAGGCCCAAGAAGTGATCGATATACCTAGAAAGCAGTGGACTTGGCAGTAACGTATGCTCTATGTTGTGTAGAAGATGGTGAGGCGGAGAAAAGTATGGTCTTCTATCGAATATGAAAGAGCCCGAAACATCGATCCTGCGTAACACAATTAGGAATCAGCAAAATAACAAAAAATAGTAACTCACCAAAAGCAGAGGAGTCGAATCATATAAGATGACCTCAGAGTTTGAATACCTCCTCGACGAGCGATTATAGCCTGAAAACCGTTCATATGAATGAGCCATCGTGCGAAATTTTGCGAGACAAACTTTCATGTCACAGTCAGAAGGATCATAAGTTCCAAAATTAGCCAGAGACATTTACTTACATCATAGTACGCGAATTCAAGAACCGCAATCATAACACCCTCGCTCAACTGTTCCTCGAGGCTGTCTATTCTTCTCTGAAGGGATCGTACTGATTTCGTGTAATAAGTGATCGCTTCAGGAGTTTCATTGATTCCACAAGGAGTGTATCGGTCGATCATCCTAGATGCATTAGCTAGGGTGATGAGGAAAGCCGTGGAGTCGAATAGGCCCATGTTCCACCAGAGCTCTTTTAGCGGGCAGTAGCTTCCATCTCCTTGCATCACTGACAATTGAACCACGTTCAGTAGTTGAATTGTATTTTCGGACGAGAAGAATTACTTACCAAAAGTCACTATTTGTATAGCCCGAGAATTTAGTTTCACGGGGAATGGCCCTGCCGGATAAGATGTCGTTATGTTGAATCGTAGAGGGCTATGTGCTCCCGAATATACCGTCTGTTCTGCAAGATCCTCATGTCTAGTCCCTGAATCGGGCAATTCCCTAATAATCTGTGATAATTTCCGAACATGTAGATTGTTTGTAATGTCCCTCTTTCTTGCTCTTCGACGGATCACGATCTGGTTTTGTGGATTGCGGATCTCATTGGGATTGCTGATATTCACGAATTCTAGAGCTAGCATCGTTCACTTCCACTTTCTGAGCGCCACTAGCCCAATATTTTAGTGTTAATATATTGTGTTCAATCACAAGAATAATTAGGTAAGGTTAGTTGGCTATATGATCAAGAAGGTTGAATTTCAGCTGACAGTGTGGTAAATCGCAGGCGGGTCTCGCGCTGCTGACAAATCTCAATCTTGCATAGAAAGCCTCGTCTCAGGTTCTCAGCCACTAACCTGGGTATATCCAAAGTTCATAATGTAAATTTGTAAATTTGTTTACGAACATTTGAATTTGTTATTGATTATGTTAAAGACTTTGACTTGCATACTTAAATTTTTGTATATCTACCTTATCACGCTTCTTGAACAATCCCAAGTCATGCACCCTAGAGCAGTGCTTACATCTTGACACTATTAGAAAGTTCCTTGTGTTAAGGAAATTTATCCTTACGATAATCTTGCACGGTTAGATATACTTTTCCATGGATATATATACTCTGATTGCTGACAAGATCCCTACCTACCTGTATAGAAGATTGAGGTTTCCGGCTTCTCTACACTCCTAACAGATTTACCAGACTTCCAACACGATATGAAAGTCGTACTATATATAGTATAGAGTAAACTAGATAGTTGCTGTAATGACCTTCTGGCAAAGAGCAACAAAATAGGGGTTAAATAGCACCGGCAGTTTAAACAGGGCTGCAGCGAACTAGTGCTAAGCAGTGACAACGTTACTTTAGGTACAGCTATCCGAGGTATGGCGGCAGGCATAGCAGATAAATCCACTCACTTACTCTTAATGGACATGGATTACAACGTCCCACTCAAGTTTTCAACTGCACTACCTCTCCATTTCGCACCACCGATCGAATCATAACCTACCCATGATACAACACGTGAAAATCAGCCACACAATACTGTTACACTACTTTACGTGAAACCCTAAAACGAATAATCAGCTTTTTTCTTTTGATCAATTAGTCATAGGTCACTACGAATGTCTCGCAACTATCTATGTACAAGTGAAAATCAAGCCCTGTCTGCAAGGCCTTCCATATCACTCATCTAAGCATATGAATTAACTCCCCACAGCTCCGGTTCTCAGCATTCTCCAGTTCACTTTCAACCCCGGAGTGAATCTTATAAAGCTGTCCGTCCAGACCAACATCCGCCCCGTGGCTCGCCTACCTAGATTCATATCGACTATCCCCGGTCTCCAAGGATCGAGTCTATAGGTGAGCTCCTAGATGGAGATACGGTCGCGCTTACATGCGTGCTTATAGGAGAGTAAGTATTCTTATTTCTGATGGGGTATATAAATGTTGAATTTATTTATCAGGGAGTTGGTGCTTGATTATACTTTTGAACCAAATGACAAACTCCTAACGCCGTATAGTGAAACACCAAATTGAGAGGAAGAGAAAACAGAGAGAAGAGGACACGAATTCTCGTTTGTGGGAAAACAATTTCCGTGACTTACTCCACAAGTATCTTATACTCGGGATTTGGAGAAGGTTTTTTGTAAGTCAGAACATCAGATTGCCAATCAGGTTCGGAAGCTTTACGCCAGAAGCAGCGATGAACATCACCCACCAACATGTACGACCAACTCCCACGCTTTACCTCTATTTCACCAAGGGCGAGTGAAAATAATCCTAGCGGATGGGGTTTGAAAATTTTGGTGTCGCCAATACCATTCTCTTCAAGTTTTTGAACAACATGGATTTCGACGGGTTTCTTTTGTGCCACTATGAAGGGTGGGCTGCCAGGTTCCATGTGCCACTTTGCATTAAGGTAGCAACAATTATGCGAATTGTCCAGTACAGGAACATCGTTGAGAACTTCCAGAGTCAGAAAGTAGTTCCCTGGCGGGATTTTGAAAGGCTCGTCGGGGTCCTCTTCTGCTTTCTTTGTGGTCACTATGGGAGAACCGAAAACCGACCGTGTACGACCCCTAGCACTGAATATGATAGGCGCAAAGCTCAATGCTAGGTATGGCTTCCTAGCCGCTGTGGTGCTTTGGTCTGTGGTGCTTTGGTCAGTCATGTTGTGTTCTAACAAATGTGAAGATGTTATGGTAGATAGTTCGTACTATCAGAGGACTTGTGGATGAAAATAGAATCACCGACACAGCGTGAGGAAGCTTCATTTTATAAATAGAAAAGACCCTGCAAATACTGTCAATTTTCGAATGACTCAACTACGATTGATACTTATATAGAAATTTATCTTAACTTCAATCAATCAGTCACCGTATGACCTTGAGAAACTACCGACTCGTCCGAGCAACGAGCAAATCATGAAGACTCATTGATGGGATCAAGAGTTACGCATTCCTAGTGGGGATATTATACAAGGGCTCTTACTCACCGCTATCGAAGGGAATAGAAAACTTAAGAACAGGGGTTTGTTTCCTTTAGCTCTGACTACAATCATTGAGCACGTACTTGTGGTCGTATTCGTGTCTGATCGTATAGAACACTCACTTACAGAAATATACGCTTGGTCCATACCTTGATACTCTGGATATAATATGCAATTTAAATCGAATTTAGCTTTGAATTGAGATATTTGGATCATGTAGTTGATTGTCTAGGATATTATTAGATATTTAATACTATCGAAGGGTCCCAAGGTCCAATATTTCGAACACAGAGGTGTCGTTGTATACTGAACTGGTATCAAACCAGCTAGTCATACGAGACGCGACGCCAATGGCCTCACTCGTCATCGCAAGTGACCTGGATGTAGTACTTGGGATTTCCTTTAAATGGCTTGAACATGAGATCATCTCCAAAAAGAAATATTTGATGGATTTGACCCACAAGCATCACGGTCAAATTCTCCTCACGCCAAAGATCGATCGTTCCCAACTCAATAACAGTATCATTTGATGGCTTAACGGCGAAAGATGGCGCGGAATCTAACGGATCCATGTCGGTAGAATTCAAAACAGCTGTAATTTTCACTGAGTCGGTGATAGCTTTTTTGGACTCGCTTTCTATATCGAAGTGCCATTTCACGTGTTCATAACTTTCCACTGTTGTACCGTCGGGCTTGGTCTTGGATGTTGGTCTCTCTCCTAATATGTGCAGTGCTATTATGTAACACCCTGGTGGCAGCTTCAGAGGGTTCTCGGGCTCTATTCCCTTGTGATGAGTGATCAAATCTATTTCTTTCTCAATTCCACCGGTAGCTGAGTAAATAACGGCGCTGTGAAAGCCTAAGGCAACGAATGACCGAAAGTTGGCAACACCGGAGTCCACGCTCATAGCTTCGGAATCGGACATCTTGTTGCGAGGTTGTTTAAAATATGATTAGATATTGATTAGCAAGAATGAGCAAGGGGAATCTGCCAGAAAAGTTTATGTTCAAGTTTGGACAGGAAGGACATGAAGTGAGAAGATAGGCTCTATTATAGTTTAAAAGAAGTGTCTTCGATCACAGTCACAGTCATCATCAATGACCACAACTCAATATTTTTACCTCTTTACAAGAATGGAACAGATTATTGTATTTCATTGAGTCATATCATCTGATGCTTCTCGATATATTGCTATAGGCAAGAAGAAACGGCAGCAGACGATGTCAACCATATCCCAGTCTACAAACTAACGACGGCACCTCATAAGTCACAATATCTCAATAGATATAGGACTCAAAGCTTGCATACGACTTTTCACTCTTATATAGGACGATTTCATTATCTCGAAAACACCTGGGCATAGCGTCCAGATCAGCGACTATGGAAATGGGTACTGGGGTCCATGTACGACGCGCAATTTTGACATCTGCTCTGGGTTTATAGCGCATGGTCGCACGTGAATTACTAGAGATAGGTATTGATAAAAATATCTTGCTACCCATCGCTCGAAAATGGCGACCTGAGCTTCGCTAGTTGCCAATTGATCTGAGGGCATGATTGGCATTACGCATGCAAAAACTAGCAACTACAAGTTCATTTCAAAGTATTTATGTTCTCTATCAACGAGAATCCAATATGAGGATAGGGGAAGACACCTTTTTGCTAGGAAAAGGAGATTGAGATGTGAAGCGGTAGTTAAACCTCTAATGGGACGGCCCAGGGAGGGCGGAGCTATTGTGAACTCCGGGCCTTTCTGACAAGGATAAATCAATAATGGAACCTCGCCTGACGGAAAGATATTAGATGGTAGCTTCTTTGCCTTGTTACACAAATTTCAATAGCAATATCACATTGTGTATGATGCAAGTCTGAGATATAACCAATGAGGAAGCCGTTATCAGTCCCCAATCAGTGACTAATTCTTGATTCAGCTTCGTTATAACGAATAGGGAAGTCCCTGTCATGTGGGCCTGACATTCTTTGCATAGTAACACGAGTTCAGGCCAGGTGTTCAAGCTAAGCTTTCAACATCAGATGGTAGAGACGCAGATAATCATAGTGACTCATTTCATCGAGAGAAAAGTAGCCGACAGAACCGAGTTTTAGCGGCGAGCATAATTCAATTTGTATAAAACCATACTTCCAGATTGAGCCGCCGAAATTCGATCAATGTAAGCGCTCGAGTTCTCGGTAAGTGACTCAATTGTTCCTATGCTGACCATAGAGATTGTATAACGCCAAATCCCCCTTGTGAATATGCACAGTTTTAGCGCTATATCACACGAATATAGTACTTGAGGTTTCCAGTGAGCTGTTCAAACATAGGACCTTTATTCATCCAAGAAGCAGAGATGAGCGTTTCCCACCAATATCAACTCATAGTTCTCCCTTTCTTGAAGAGTATCTCTCCCAATTGCATGCGGTCGAACTTTGTTGTTGTAACATCGCAAGTTAGCTGAGCCCCAATCGAGTCGCGAGGATTGCACATAACCGAGATTCTAATCGTGGAATCCTCAGGTGTCTTGATGATGCTGCAAGTTTCAATGTGCCACATTGTCTTGTCGAAGTGATCTTCCATTTCACCCTCCGAATTTGTCACTTCAGCTGGCTCTTCGTGGGCCAGTCTTAATGTCAGAAAGTACTTTCCTGGCGGAATTTCGAAGGGTTGATGAGGGGTGATTGCGAAATTCTTCGATCGTCCGACCAGTCGCCAGCAATACTTCCTCGCCATCAGGCCCTATTCGGTAGTATCAAAGCCTAGGGTAAGGTACGTCATAGATTTCTCGTTGAAATCGGGAAAGTTATTGTTTAAACTAGCCATCATAATTTGAGGATATGCCAATGAGTGGTTTCAGGAATAGTTGAGTAGATATGCCGCAAGGCCTCCATGGTATCTGGTCACGGGGTTGACATACTAGGGCTGTCACACATGACAAAAGCCCAGCTGCCAGCTTGGAATCAGATGCTTTAGGCTGGTTGATGGAAGCTCGCCTCATGCAAAGGATAGTATCCTTCTGCTATAGAGGTAACGCTAAATGAGTCTATAGTGGAAAGAAAAGACTAATTATTTGTTCGTCATAGCTCGATGACACAGCTCCCGTGAAGATAGGGAGCAGTACTACAACACTAGAACCAGTACGTTAAGACACCCAAGCCCAATCCAACAAACATTGCAGTCAATGGTATGAGGTACATATACCTATGATATTCTTTAATTTTTTACAAAAATTAATCATCACCCTGACGAATCAATGTCGAAGTGCGGCCATTTCACCTTAGTTCAAGATACCCCTCGACGACTTCTACTTTACCCACAGGTGGACACAAATAGCACCAATTTGTGGATCAGGACTTCATAATGCATAAGAGTGGTAGGCGATGGATATTTAAACCTATTCTGACCATCTAAAATCAACTACCTCTTATACTTCTACCAAGCTACCTAATCCCAACATTACACGGGTTCCCATCATCCCGCCTGCTTTGAATCCACATGCTCCTGGAAATCTCACTAATTGTAGTTTGTATGAGAACACATTAACAGTGTTGGCACGTTTCTTTATTCATGAAAGATGTGAGCATCTGACTACAGCATCCAAGTTCCCAGCTTGATAAACTGGAACCCTTGCCTTTCTATGCAACTTTTTGTCTACAAATAGGATACATTTTTGACTTCCATCATTTCTTCTGTGAAAGTATTCAAATTTGGTCAACTGTGTTAGATGAAACAGTCAAATTTGTAACGTATTATAGGTACCTGTACTATGTAACCAGTGCAGTCAACTAAACACTATCATGATACTGTCTACCTCTGTTCAATCGTCGGGTTGTGACTTCTATATCCAGCCGCGAGCAGCTGGCTGAAGTAAGTCCGGTCCCTTATTACCAGGATTTGAAGATATCTTCCATTAACTTCTGATAACTAGAAGTTTTCCAATGCTGCCGATTTCTCGACTTGCTCAGTATCAGCATTACGGATCTTACCGCATTAAATCCCTGGATCGGCTTGAACTCTAATACTATACTATGGAGTAAGATGTCCATTTGTGCCTCCAAACAGCTTTGTGTTCCTAAGAAGAGATGTGAGCCGTATTGGGAAGGGATTTACTTAGCGTTGAATAGCTAGAAATGAGATTGCCACCAATATAAGATGACTTTGACCTGGAAAGGCGACAAATATAATAGTTAACATCTACTACGCAGATCCAACATAGGCATTGAAAGAAACAATACAGCTTCCATCTCGCAAAAGTTGCCACGATACCCTCACATCCAATTCCTCATTTGCCAATCCTAAGTTTTCATACAAGTATCAATACCCTGGTCGCAATTAATGAAGCAAATAAAACAAGTGACATCATGACAGTACCCAGCATTGCCATGCTTGTTAATGTAGCAAAAATTCCACCAGCCGGTGGAAAGCCGCCGTACATGAAAGATTGGAATGCAGCTACGAGCGAACCTGTAGAAAATTAGTATCAGCAGATTTATTCGATGAACAAAGAAGGAATGTATCGGTTATGATTCCAGCCGGTCTGAATCCAAGACTCATGACAATTGCCATGACGACGGTGAAGGTGATCCACCAAGCAGTGATAATGGCAAGAATATCTAATTTAGTCAGTAAAACTCAATGAGATTTAGCGATAAGTATGAAACCTAGCCGTGAGAGCCACTGCAAAAATTCAACCAGGTATCTCCCGAGCTAGATATGATTTCCACGATTTTTGGTAGACACTCCCCGCCCCGCCAGATCGACGCTTGGAATCGGGAAGCTTGAAAAATCCATTGAGAAGACAATCAAGTAGTCGATTCGATAATGTTCGGGGATTTTGGTACGAAGATGGATGCATTATTTGAAGGTATCAAAACCTCTAGGGCGTATGAGGGAATGAACGAGATTACCTATCGCGATGTTGCTTCTGCTTTCACGGCAGTTTGAATAATGGCTTTCTTATGTGGCACAGTGTACGAGGTTGTTCTTAGGCAGAGCTATCGATCCTGACCACCAGAGAAGCCTTATTGACCTGGGATTACTCGTAAGTATCATTCAAAATAAATAATAAATTTCTGTTTTGTGGCTGTATGGGTGATTGCTTATCGTTGCTTAACCGGTCGATCAATATCCTCACCAACGTGGTGCACTTCCGGCGGCTATGCATAGCCAGTGAGGTTGTTTCATTCTACCAACAACTGGATGTAGATACGCACGGTCAATCAAGTATGTACAACAGAGACGATGTAGTGTAGATACGCCCCAAAATTTCTTCTAAAAAAATGGGACGCCGCCAATTATGAACGCCCTATGACTACTGAGCTTCTTATGTCAGCCTTGCTCCATTGTGTCCGTTCAAGTATCTGACCCTGCATTGCGCCTTTACTAGATGATGAAGAACGCATTAAATAATAGTACTTATTGAAATTCAAAGCGGGGAACTGCTTGAAACTTTCCAATTGCGCCTTTTCTAAAGAGTATATCTCCCATATGAGGCAATTGCTTGGTATGTATGATGTGTATATAATCTGCTAAAAACATACTGAAGATTCCAAAATTAAATATGAAATTTCCAGTATTAATTTGGGTCAATCAGTGACAGAAATTAATGTTCAATAGTCAACAAGAACACAATTCTATGACATTCTTTTCCCCCAAGCCGCGTAATATGCCTTGTTTGCGCCGGTGCTGTTTGCCTCCTCTACGATTAGGGGTCTTAGCTCCTCAAGTTTTGTCGGAGTCACTGGCCAGTCTTTTAGACCTGTAAATTTTATTAGAAACTGTCCGGTGGATGTAGATAGTAAGGGACAGGAATTACACGACGAACCTTCTAGTTTAGGTTTCAATGTGTCGACCATCTTCATCAAATTGTAGACGCCATCTTTGCTAAGCTCTTCGGTCTCGGCGCCCTTGCCTAATTTTGCAACAACTTCTTTACTGTCAATGTGCGACAACCTACCGGAGTTCTCGAGTAGTGGTTTGATTCTCAATCCGGCACTTGTATCCTGACCTTTGCTTTCGAGCATATGGGCCATAGATTTGAAAAGAATCGTACTGGGTTTGTCGTTGGCAAGAATCTTACCCGATGACAATGTACTATCCACTAGTTGAATCCATCCACCGGGCTTCAAGAGGCCGATCAGCCTGTCAATAGCGATACGTGCCTCTTCGGGATCTTTTAGTCCAGCAACACAGAATCGCATATGCACTAGATCAAACGAGTTCTGCCAGGAGGCTGGCCATGAGTCTTTATACGAGTGGATAGAGAGTGTCATGTTTTTGGGCTTTGCGAAAGAGTCCGATGGAAATGAGCCGATGTCTGTGCCAATGAGTGTAGATGAAGGATCGAGTTCTTTTGACAAGTCATATAGCCAATAGCCGTCAGCGGTTCCACAATCAAGTACTCGAAGCATCGGTTGTTTAAAGTCGATCGGGGCGAATACAAGTCCGCCGAGCGCTGATTTTGATACATTATGCTGTGCACGGAGACGGGATGCGGCAGCTACAGTTCGATCACCAGGATAAATATCATTAGAAACAGCTAAATCGCTTGAATCAGAGCGTCGAGAAAGTTGAACAGGAACTACGAATCGCTTCGGTGTGCCGGCAAGTTCGAGCTTTAAACATATAATTTCTTAGCTCGTCATATCAAACGTATGGGTGTGGATTTACATACCTTAAATTGACCCATGACTGATGCAACGACCTTAAAAAGCTCTAAGTGCGTGAAACTCTTTCCAATGCAAGCTCTTGATCCTTGGCTAAATGTCAAATCTGCCTTGTCCATATAGGTTCGGCGAGCCTTGAAATCATCTTCACTCTCCCCTTCTGCTCTCATCCAACGTTCGGGCCTGAAGACGTGAGGCTCTTCACCAAAGGCTGAACAAACACGAATAGACGGACTGCTCATGGCGAGATCGTAGCCTCCTGGAATAAAGCGTCCATCATGGAGAGTGGTACCATTGGGTCCTACTTTGCGTTCAATGGCAATGTCTCCTCCATGATGTAGTCGGTATCCTTCACGGATGACTCCTTCGAGGTATGGCATGTTGACAGTATCTTCCAGAGAAACTGGAAACTCCTTGGTATTACTCATGACCTCCTCGTAAAGACGATCTTGCTCTCGTGGATGTTGTGCTAGCCAAGACAAAACGCAGTCAAGCACGCGTGATGGGCTAAGAGATCCAGCCAAGGAGTTGGTGGCACAATACAGACGAATTTGAGTATCGTCAACTACCTCCGGGTACCTAGATTTTGCATCTACAAAATGCTGCAAGAGCGTTCGTTTGGGGACCTCATCAGGTGTGGGCTTTTCGACCTCTTGTCGAATACGCTGAACTGCGAAACGAAAGAATGGGGATTCTTTGTGCTTCTTGAATGCCACGACGATAGGGTTTGTGCGTATAACGTAATCTAGGGCCGGCCATTGGGTAAGCTATCAACTGTAAGCTCATGTTATGGTTGTGCTTGGCTTGATTTGGAGATCATACCACTCGCACATAGGCGACGTGTTTCACTTGATTCGCAATCAGATCATACATATCTCTAGCATTATCGAGAAAGCCTAATGGAGCACCGAAAGTAATGTTCATGATTGTATCGTATGCAACTATTTCAAAACTCATGTTGTTAGTGGAAATTGAATGTTGTCGCTATTTTCCTATCAGCACAAAAACTCACAAAAGTGGCACCATTCAGTAACATTAATGACGGTTTTGCTTTGAACCTTTTCATCGAATATGCTGGTCAACTTGTTGATCATGTCATCAATTGCAGGCTCGTAAAGCTTCAGACTAGACAGCGAATATGCGCCCTGAATCGGGCGACGGTACGAGGCATGTTTTTGCTCATTCCGAATGCCCACAATGGATGTAGGCTTTCCGGGTTGCATAAAGGCATTGACTGAGTCGGTCTTTTCGAGTCTATCTTTGAATCCTAGAACAACTGGAATACCCGCGGGATCATTGATAAAGACGGTTTGCGGTCCCACGCGAACCACATCTCCATACTTTTTGTGAATGACCTCGTGGTATGTAATACCTCCTGGACGCTCACTGTATACCCAAGCCAAATAACACCGCCATGCATTGGTGTATCTAGCTATCCATGGACCTGGGATATCACTTAGCGCGCGGTGCTTGATCTCGAGATATGCGATTCGAGCGATAATGGTGAAAACAAGAGCCAACAGGGTGCCTTGAAGTAAGGAAGGCTGGGGAATGTAATCTGCGATCATCTTGTTCGTGGTGTTGTGGGGGTCAGAGACATAATTTGCAGTCTTACTTAGCTACAAAATTCATCTCAGTTGGAGATGATATAGAGAGTTACACCTAAATGAAAGCTCTTGTTAGTGCTTTGATGACTAAGTGAAAAAACTATTTGAATAAAAACAGTCTAAGCTACTTGATCGCGTTACTCAAGTTCTTACAGGCCGTACATTACTTGTTAATCTTACAATCATCGTACGTTACTGCATTAGTCCTCTTGTCATTCAGGTCGGTATCGCAATATCATGTCCGACAGCGGAGGCAACACGACGATAAGCTCTTATTTACCCCTCATTCGCTATTTTTGCGGAGGCTGACAGGCATCGGATAATCGTATATCAGCCAAAATATAGTCGGTAGAGATAGCGGGCTGTATCTTTCCAGAATACGTTTATTACATGGCATGAATATACCTGTACTCACTGTGTAATGCTTTACTTAGTACGCTGTGTCGTACCTGGTAATAGTGGCTGTATTATTAAAGTCGGATTGGCAGATGAATTTCTAGTACCTTTCACTGCTCGTCGATCTGATGACCTTTTTTTCCCATAAGTCAACACAACCACCCTACTAGCATCTGAATATTGAGCTACGTAGTCATCCCGGATTTATACTATCTGCTGTGAATGTATCCCGAGAGCTTCAATTGTTCATATGTTTCGACCCCCCTTTGATCAATTCAGCCTCGTTCTTTGCAAAGTGCTAATTCAACTGTATATTTGCAAACCGAGAAATAGATTACATTCATTGATTATCGAATATTTCACATGTCACTATCTAATTGTAGAGGTAATAGTATAGCGTGCCAGAAACAGCAACAGCTATTGCAACGTGGAGACCTTTTCTTGTGATACTTGATAATGTCCGCCGTTGGTCTTGAATACTCTCTCCACGTTTAAAGTTTGCTTTGAGCTTTAGGCTCTTTGGAGTTTTCGTTGCAGTGAATGGAGGATAGCGGAATGTCAAAGCCCGTTCCAGCCAACTTGGAGAGTTCATAACCGTCCGTAAATGGGTGAAACTGTTAAATCCGTAGCGACCGTGATAGTATCCAAAGCCACTGGATCCAACACCCCCGAAAGGTGCACCAGAGAACCCAGCGTGTAGAATCACGTCATTGACAGTAACACCGCCACTGTTCGTGTTATCGAGAACTATTTTCCCCGAGTTAGTAGTCAAATATGGATTGATCCGTTTGGTCCGATAAAGCAACTTACTCTCGTGGATTTCTCGTCTATCTTTGCTGAAAATATACATAGCCAAGGGGTGGCCCTTTCTATTATGTCGTTATTGGTGATTATGTTCAAACATATTCGGGGGACTTACTGTTTAGTTGCGGTATAGGCACTACGGAAATCGGCTTTTATGACTGGGCAGATTGGTCCAAAGATCTCATCTTTCAGCAGGACATCTATTAGATCGTTAGTTCAACAATATGTACGAGAAGAATTGGATTTAATTCATGAAATAGCCATTGTAATAATGAGTAGGAGCTATTACCATTCATATCGAGACCAAATACCACAGTTGGCTCCATTCTGCGTGTTTCAAGGTCTCCGCTACCACCACACAAAATGCTGCCTCCAGTATTGCGAATGAGAGATGACAAACGGTGAAAATGACTCTGGTTCACGATTGCAGTGTCAATAGTCGATTGGCCGTTCAAGAAAGTTTGAATCCAATATTGGAGACGCTCTGTGAACTTGTCATACACGGACGGATCAACAAACACATGATTAACTGATAGACATATTTGACCAGCATTGAGAAATTTGGAAAATGCTACACACTTTGCAGCCCGATCAATGTCTGCTGATTTGCAAATGATAGCCGGGCATTGTCCACCCAGCTCTAATGTCACTGGAGTCAGATGCTTCGCAGCCGCAGCACTCACAATGCGACCAACAGTTGCGGATCCTGTGAAGAAGATATGATTGAACTGGAGCTCGAGCAACGAAGTTGTTTCCGCTACACCACCACAGACAACACCAATGGCGCTTTGATCGAGATATTTTGGAATAAGTCGCTTGAGTAGAGCTTGGCTGCTTGGAATAAGCTCCGAAGGCTTGATAATTGCGCAGCAMCCAGCCGTTATTGCTGCGATGAGCGGCTGAAGAACGAGTAATAACGGGAAATTCCAAGCACCGATGATAAGGACAACACCCAGGGGCTCTTTCCGTATTCGTGCTAAACGTAGCTGTTTTGCTAAAAAAGTGTCTCCCAAGCGCTCGTCCGCTGCCCACTTATCGACATGCTCAAGGTGGTACAAAATGTCCTTTCGGGCTCCAGCAAAGTCGGTGATCATTGACTCAATATTTGACCGGTTTAGATCTTCTTTCATGGCAGCCATAAATTCTTGCTCGTTGTCTTCGAGCATCCACCATAGTTGTTTGAGCTGCCATTTTCGCCAAGCTAGATCCTTTGTCTTTCCAGACTGAAATGTCGTGACAAGGCTGCTGTGAAGGTCCTGAATCTCCTCAGCAGTGTCATACTGGACTTTAGCAATGAACATGTTGATTGAGACGCTCTCTTCTCACGGTTCAATCATGGGAATCAGCTCGAGATTTCAATTTTGGCTGAAGCATGCTTCGAACCTACCATGCATTCATGTTGTTCTTTCCGGTAACGGATGGGAACCGTCCACGCTACGTTTCAGTACTGTATCGCTAAATTAACGCTGGAATACAATGTGGAGATTTACAATACAGACCCATAGTGTAATCAATTGCGTAAACTCAAAATACAATACTGAATTACCGCTAATGCACGGCATGAATAAGCATATTTATCCGTTCAGTATTCCCCAGATGTGGGGGAAACATAATCTATATTTATTGTAAAGTTTCAATGTCTGTAACTTCAACCTTAATCCACCAGGAAACTTTCCGTTGTGGTCTAATTTTATATCCCGATCTTCCCATTGGATGACATGCACTGATGTTCCTTGATTGCTTTTTCAGCTCACTGCTCGTTTAGTCAAGCTTTCTGCAGAATCTGCAACAAATAAGGCTATATGCATCGTACCCCTCACTAGTCAACCCCTCACAACGTGTATTATATCCTCCCAAAGTCTAAATTACGTAGCTAGCTCGTATAATCATTCATTCGTATAAGTGAAGAACGTCAAGTTCACATCGAGACCAGATGAGACAGCGCCGCCGTGGAGTCTTCCGTCGTCCAAATTTGCGGCATTAATTCTTGCTACCGAACGTTGAGTAGCTGGATTACGCCCATCATGGCTTTTTCTCATGTAACCCTTGAATGTAACTTTGTGTTTGTCGACGCTTAGTTCCCAGCATTCATCCCACTTCTTAGTTCAGTTTTTGGTTCCCGAGGGTAAGAATATAGTAGTTTGGGTTCCCCGCGTACGATAGGTTAGAGTCTACGTTATTACATTCCAAAACCAGCTCCAGTCAAAGTGAACAGCATGTCTGATGACACCTTTCCCACGGCTGCTCCCGGGACAGTACCTTCTTCGCGGTTTCTTTCCGTGGGCGGAGTAGTCAATTTCCGTGAACTGGGCGGTTACCCTTGCAGTGCTCTCCCTCCTGCCTCAAACGGCTCACCGGACAACGCGTCGGATTCGACACCTCGGGGTAGCCACTCGTGCATCCGGCCTGGATTTCTCTTTCGATCGGCTCAGCCGTCCCAGGTTACCCCAGCCGGTATCGAGACACTAGTACACGAACTTCGCATCCGGGCGATTTTTGACTTTCGCTCACAGACCGAAATTCAGCTTGTCACCACTCGCTATCCTGATTCGCTACTCGAGATACCTGGTACGACTCGCTATTCCGTGCCGGTCTTCTCGGAGGGTGATTATTCCCCGGCGTCATTAGTCAAGAAGTACGGAGTGTCCTCCGATACTGCCGTGGATTCCATTTCCTCCACAAACGCCAAGCCTACAGGATTCGTCCACGCGTATGAGGCCATCGCACGCAGTGCTGCAGGAAACGGTAGTTTTCGTAAGATAACGGACCACATAATACAACATCCGGACCGGCCAATCCTATTTCACTGCACACTGGGAAAAGACCGAACCGGTGTATTTGCAGCATTGCTATTGAGTCTTTGCGGGGTACCAAACGAGACTATAGTTGAAGACTATGCTATGACTACTGAGGGCTTCGGGGCCTGGCGAGAACACCTAGTCCAACGCTTGTTGCAAAGAAAGGATGCAGCTACACGTGAAGAGGCAGAATCCATTATTGCCAGCCACCCGGAGACTATGAAGGCTTTTCTTGAAGATGTGGTAGCGGCGAAGTTTGGGAGTGCTCGAAATTATTTTGTCCAGCAATGTGGATTAACGCAAGCAGACGTTGATAAATTAATTCATACATTGGTCTTTACGAATTGACCAAGGAGCAATGAACGGGTACATCTGGATCAAGTTGATAGACAGTTTTCAATAGAAAGTTGCATTTTATATACGTATATGTGGTATATATAAACCTAAACCCCAATAAAAGTACGTCCGGTGTCCATAAAAACAAATCTAGCCTTAGGTAAATGATCGCGATTGACTCTATAGCGTAGTTTCATCAAAGCTCAAGGGACATTCGAGCGAGTATCTTTCGAATGCCAATGTTCTCTTCTAATCCTTGCTTCTCCAAGCCCTGAATAGTTTCGATTGCCTCCGTCTTCAACTTCTTGACAACGCCACGAGTATAGTCAAATGAGTTTGTGCTTTCCAAATATGAAAGAGCATATCGTTTAATGTCATCTTCACGTGGCTTTTGCTTCAATATGTTAATCAGCTGTCGGTTGCCTGGGTTGGCTCGGATGCTGTGGATAATAGGAAACGAAAATTTGCCCTCTGTCAAATCCTCACACAGCCCTTTGTTGTCGGTATAGGCTGTAGACTTCAGATTTAAGTAATCGTCACAAATCTGAAAGATAATCCCAAGCAATCGGACAAGTGGTATAAAGTCGACTTGCACAGTGGCCTCGGCTTGCATCAATTGGATAGCAAGGCAAAATAGACCTCCGGTTTTGTTTGCGACCATGTCCAGATACTGCTCTTCGGTGGGGCACATGAGCGAATCACGCCAGAAAAGCTCCATGCCTTGACCACGGTGAAGATCAATCAAAGAATCAACATAGATGCTAATAGCTTTCGGGTTTTGTAACTTCTGAACCTCCCTAAGAGCTAGGAAATATACATAGTTTCCCGAGTTCATTGCTTGCGCTGTGCCAAAGATGCTGTGTGCTACAGGCTGCCCGCGGCGGAGTATGGATTGATCCTGTATATCATCGATCAAGAGCGAGGCTGTGTGCAACATCGAAATCACCTTGATTATAACATTCAAGCTCTCTGTTGGAACTTTGAGCCAAGTGTTGAATGATTGAATGAGTCGTGAACGCATGTTCTTGCCTGGCAGGCTTTCCAGGTAGTCAAATGGACCGAGAAGAATTTGTTCTTCATCCGCTGTCCAATCACTGCGCTGATAGTAACTGTCTGAGTGATCTCTGTGAATGGACATAGAATCCCCCTTAGAAATCCCATTCGATAGGGAACCTTCGTGATTTGTACCATTGGCCTGGTGGACATTTGTTGCAGTAACTGCAGTTGGTTCTTTTACCTTGTCATTTGTATCTTGAGGTGAGTATGAATGACCGTTTGTGCCGTTCACACCATTCTTTTGTTCATTTACATGCGTGCCATTGATACCATTTGTCTCGTGGTTACCATTGGTACCATTGGTACCATTGGTATTGTTGACTTCCGCCTTGCCAGTTATTCCATTAGCTTGCTCGATTGGATTTGTGGAAATATCATTGGTGGCCCGGAGGGCTTCTGCTTTCTCCGCCAGAAGGTCAGCTGCCCGTTTCAGAGCAGCCAAAATGTATGCCTGTGAAAGAACTTCTGATTTGTATGTGACTTTCTCGACCCAAAGCCATTCTGAATCAGACCGCGTACTTTGTTCCGCGAGGAATGAGCAGCCCTTCTCAATGGCGGTCTTGATATCATTTCGCAATGACTCTGTCACTTCATCCAGGTAGAAGGCATAAGTGAGAATCAACACTGCGTAGGCAGTCTCTTCTTTCGAAGCCCGTGTTCCCCAAGAGCCTCCTGGTTTTTGGTCTTTAACAACAGTGGAAGCTATTCTGAGTAGTAGACTAATTAAGTCTCTGCTCATGGAACCATCACTCAATGTTGATATTTTGAATGTCTTTTGAAGTGTGGCCAAACGCGTGACAGCTTGTGTCATCAACATCCAAGAATAGTATGGTGATAGATTCTGTATCCAAGAGTTAGCTATATAGAGCAACAAGTATCGAAACACAGTACTCCATTATTGAACATACCCATTTATCTTGAACATCCAATTCCGAATCTGTGAATTGCTTGTATAGAAATCTTACAGCCTTTTCGATTTGGGCGTTATAAAGCGATGGCTCTTGACTATATAGCAAGGCAAGAAGGACATTGCAATTAGCCGAGAAACTGGGGTTGCGCTCCTGAGAGTAGGTCTTGAAGTGGTGTTCTTCTTCAAATTCCTTCAACATCCCGTCGACCGTGACTGGTTGATTCAAAAGATTTAGCACCAAGATTGTGGTAGCGGTATCATCTGCATCGGCGCCGACAAAAGGAGTAAAGCCGAGAATTCCTTTTTCGGCAACATATGCATCATGTAGGTATGATCTAATCTTTTCGATAAAAGGTGCAGAACTAAGATCATATCCCACCTTGAGCAGAGTTGATAGAGGCCAAACACTTTCGAAGATCGTGGAAGGAAAGGCGCTAGGGACGCCTCCGGATCCTTTTCCAGATGCATGATAAATAACGTGGCGGAGGTAATCCTCACACTCGATATCCCATTGCGTTGCATGCATCATGTATGCGGCTGTGGATGACGGAGATGCCATGAAAGAACCGTTGACTTTGTGGTGACCAACTTTATCAAACTCAATAGCTCCTACGAACGCTTCGAGAGAGTGCAAAGCTGTCACTTTGATTGGAAGGTAGAGATATTGCGCTTTGAACTTTGATAACTTTTGTTTCTCGATATCAAGCAGACGCTGTCTTCCGGGAAATTCAAAAGCGATGCCTTCTTCTTCTAGGTACCTGATTAATGCCGGAACCAGGATCTCGAACCCCACGTGAAGTGTAGTGTCAACATTCCACTCATTTAAAAGTCTTTGTAAGGCATCTTGGGCTTTGCCAATGCGAGTTGATAGGTCCTCTTCGGTCAAAGATGTAATTTGATAGGGATTTGAGAGATGTCTCTTCAATGATAATAATGAGGCTGAGGTGTTTAGGATGGCGTCAATTTCAGACGCATACATCGCCCAACCACCGTCTTCGAGCTGGTGAGAAAGAATGTACTCGAAACATTCCGGAAAGAGCCATAGTTTTTGATCATCGATCGTCTTGCTAATCATAGAAACCCATGCGGTATCATAGATGGCAGGGCTCATGAACCCAAAACCACGGGGATCTTCAACTTTCTCCCCCAAATGCCGCACCAAAGACACTGCTGATTCTTGTAAATCCATTGGGCTTATAATTGGTAGCCGAAAATAAAAAGAAATGTCACGATATTTCTCTTTGACAAACGAATGTCTATGTTGGGTCGGAATCACCGTCGTCCAAACCCGAGTTACATAGCTTTCGTCAGAGAAAATAGTTACAATTAATCAAAGACGCCCCAGAGAATCCTACCTGATCCATTTTTGTCTCTCCCTACGTAAGTCTCCTACATCTTCCATACAGGCCCTGGAGTAATCCACTCCGATAGTCGCCATATCTGTTATCGAAATACAAAAGAGATCAATTACACTAGTTGTATTAGCCCATGACTCGAAACCCGCACACTAAAGCATAGTATATCCGGCGTGGATTCCCACCAAACTATTATTTACTTGCTATTATTATATATACACACCGAGTGAAATGAGTCTGCCACCTGAAGTCATCATCATGTTGCAGCGAGAGCGAGAGGGGAGGTCAATCCACATGGCCCCAAGGCCAATCCCCCGCCGTCTTTCTTATCCACAAATACGTAAACCGGAGATACATGGGGGCCATATTGGTATATACGCCATATATTACACTAGTCAATTATTACATGTATGTAATATCCACTCATGCGTCTCATAGCAAATCTGGAAATCGATGAGATATATCTGCGAGCTGTTAGGTTGTCTTATCAGAGTAGTTGTTTCAGCTGGAACATGTTTATCATAACAGTTTCGCAACCATGAGCTTCAATTACCCCGCTCAAGAAGCTTCAAAACTTGGTCACATGTGAATTCTTCAGTATCATATTTTCGTCTCAGATTTGTAATTATTCCATGTCTTAGATACATACAGATGGATTAGTTGAATACCGTATTTGTTGTTTGAGACCAAAAAGACCCCTCTTTACCTCGAACTTGACCCGCTATCGGAAATTCTAGAGGAATGGTCAAACTAGGATATCCCAGGAGTAACTTTCAATAAAGGTTGTATCGGCCTAGAGTATACAAAGATTGAGTCTTTTGGCAAAGTCCAACTCTTCGTCGTTAACTCGCCATCCTATCCTTTATCATCATTTTGTTGTCATATGAACATGGCTCCGAGAATAAGTCTATCTACTCTGTCTATAGGGCAGGCAGCAGCCTTACTGTCTGGAGGTGTAAGTGAAATCTCAATGCCACGCTCGACTGGGTTATTGTTCGTCATTAATGTGAGTACAGCTCCTCGCGTACGTGGTTGGTGTTGTGATATACAGAGTCTACTTCCACCCATTATCAAAGTACCCCGGTCCCAAACTCGCAGCCGCCACTCGTTTATGGTGGATGAAACAGCAGCTGAGCGGACGTTTCCCATTTATTGTTCACGAGCTGCATCTTAAATATGGCGAGATCGTACGGATAGCTCCCACTGAGCTCTCTTTCACCGGCGCTGACGCCTGGAAAGAGATTTATGGATTCCGCAACGGTTTGCCTGAGAACCGCAAAGACCCTGGTGAAAATACGGACGCGGATAAAACGCATCCCACAATCATCAATGCGGATCGTAGGACGCATGGGAGTTTGAGAAAGTTGCTGTCCAATGCATTCTCCGATAAGGTTCTTAAGGGACAGGAGCCAGTGTTGTTGCACTACATTGATCTTCTAGTCAGTCGCTTGCATGAGGTAGCAGACAAGGATGAGCCCGTGGATATTGTTCGATGGTTCAATGTAAGCATCCTTATCTTAGCAGAGGTTCTCCGATTCTTCTTAGATATCAACACTGATCATGGATTTCTAGTATGTGACTTTCGATATTATCGGCCATCTCGCGTTTTACGAACCTTTTGACTGTCTCAAGAACGATGACTACCACCCTTGGATGTCCATGATCTTCAATGCGATCGTTTATGTTCATTACATTCGCACATTGCAACGTTTCATTGACGTTCGATCGATCATCTTAGCTATCATGCCTAAGAGGATCGTCGAACGTCGTAAATGGCACATTGGTCTCGTCGAAGAGAAGGTCAAGCGACGCAAGACTAGTCACCCAGACTACATCGACTTCATGAGCCACTTGCTTCAAGCTGAGGAAAAGGGTGACCTCACAATGCCGGATTTGGTCGCAAACGCCAACCTTATGGTTATCGCTGGTAGCGAAACCACTGCCACGATTTTGTCGGGTACAATCTACTACTTATGCACCCACCCACGTGTGATGCAAAAACTTATCGATGAGGTTCGTACATCGTTCGACTCAAGCGATGAGATCAACATTGCTCGTATCAGCCAACTCAAATATATCAATGCTGTCATTGACGAGTCGTTCCGCTTGTATCCTCCCGCTGCAGGCAGTCATCCTCGTATCACCCCACCAGAGGGTGCTAACATTCTCGGCGAGTGGCTTCCTGGTAACGTAAGTAACCTGTACTTGCATTTCTCAACAACAGTAAATTTGATTGAAAAAAAGTACATTTACTGACACTTATGTGTAGACATCCATGGGCATGGCACAGTATGCTGTCTTCCGCTCTCCATATAACTTCAAGGATCCAGAAATCTACCTACCTGAGCGGTGGTTGGATGATGAAGGACCATACAAAAACGATCGCCGTGAGGCTTTGCAGCCATTTTCTTTCGGTCCACGAAACTGCATTGGTCGAAAGTGCGTATACATTTCCTATGTCTTCTACTTCTCAAGCCACTGGTAACAGCATGCTGACGCTTTCTGTTTCTACAGCTTGGCCAACATCGAAATGAGACTCATTCTTGCTAAGATGCTGTGGCATTTTGACTTCACATTAACTCCCGAGTGCGCGAATTGGCCCAAGGATCAATATATTTACACATCGTGGGAGAAGATTCCACTCAAGGTTCACATCACCACCAGAGCTTCAAAGGCCTGAAAATTTAAGTGACATGCTGAACATGGTCGCGAACAAATTTGGTGAATGATTATACGGTATTAGTACCCATTCGTCGTTACGTCGGCGCATTCAGGATTCGAATTTGTCTTTTCCGTCGTCCCTTTCTGTGCGCCTGGTAAATGTATCAGCCATACCTCACCTCTACGCATTTTTACATACTTTGACCTACTTCTATGACAAGGTGGAAATATGTAGTTATTTCTATTTGATAGTTCAGTACTAGCTTTTACACGTAGATAAGAATTTCAACTTATTCCTTGGCCCAATCACGCCAGCTACTTCGTAAGCACTCTAATATCTGCAAACATGAGGTTATTTTCACTCCACTATGACTGAAACTATCTAAGTCACAAACATAATATGTTTTGACTATGTATATAATTGATTCTAGGCACCAAAACTCAGTAATCAATTAGAGTTGAAGTAGATCCGCAAGCTCTAATTAGGAAGGAGATTTCGAGTTTGTACGAAGATAGCCGCTCAGCTTGGCACGTCATCGAACCTCATTACTCCAATATCTTCGCAATAATTCGCCGACCTCGAATCACTCCCTAAGCTTGGCATTCAGCCACTTTTATCGAGTCAGGACACTTTCCAGCACGTATCATAGAAACCCTGTCTTGTATGTACGATAAGGTTTTACAAGGGTTTTCTTCATCTTCTGCAGGTTTGCCACGTCACTGCAGAAAGGCGAAATCCGTTTTTGACGCGATGTAACACTCCACAAGGGGGAATAATAACAAGGAACGGCTTAAGCGTCTCGATTGAGGATGGGCGTTAAATTTAGGTTTTACGATTCGAGATCTGTTTGTTGGCTGTGTATTGTATTACGGTAATTTGGTCTTGTAATGCGGACGGCGTATTGAAATCGTATCCATGTATTGTTACAAGCTTACAATACGGTCTCAAATTACAAGAAGTGGGATGAGGGGAGAACTATTCTTAGCAAGACATTCCGGGCACGTGAAGATTGTGCGCGACCAGAGAATGATTTTACAACGGTATGATCTGAAGCAAAATTGAAAGTTTGAAGCATCCCGTTGGGAGAGTGTCAAGATTTTCAAAACGTTGCGGTCATCAACTCACACATCATGTCCACCGCAAAACATGCGGTGGTCAGCTGGGTTTTGCTGAGCATCGTGCTCATTTGGATATTCCCAATGCAAGTCGCATTGAAGATCACTGGGGTCACTATTTTTTCATCAATTATTGTTCTCGGTGTTTATAAAATTTATCTGCGGCCTTTTTATTTCAGTCCACTGCGACATTTACCTGAGCCCAAGGTGTGTGTGGTCCTGTAATGAATAATCCCCTCTTGGAAGCATAAATTGTTGGCTAACATATTATTGTAATTTAGGGAGGCACGCTTCTCAATGGCCATGCAAAATTGGTTCCCAATGAACGATCGGGCATGCCTCTCCAGGAATGGATCAACGAGGTGCCCAATGACGGCCTTATCCGATATCGAATGATGTTCAACAAAGAGGTTGTGTTTATAACGAGTCCGAAGGCATTGTCAGAAGTGCTTGTACAGAAAAATTACGACTTTTCCAAACCATACAAATTGCGACAGGGATTGGGGAGAATACTCGGAATTGGTCTAATTATTGCGGAAGGCGAAGAACATAAAGTATGTATCACATTCACAATCTGAGAATTTAACAACCGTAAAGAAGCTAAAAGATATTGAAGAAACAACGGAAGAATTTGATGCCTGCATTCCTACACAGACACGTCAAGGATCTTTATCCGATTTTCTGGGAGAAATCTGCATTATTAGCGGTCGAGCTCGAGCAGAACATTAAGCGCACCGGACAATACAGCCAAGTCTTTGATGTCGCAGACTGGCTTGCTCGCACGACGCTGGACATATTGGGAGCTGCAGGTCTTGGGAGAGAGTTTGACACACTGCACAACCCAGACAATGAAATTGTTAGGGCATATCGAGGAGTTTTCGAGCAAAAACCGCCAAGGGGTGTTTTGGGTATCCTCTTGTTCCTTGCCAAGCAACAGATCATAAACCTCTTGAAAATCAAACAAAATGATAGTATTGCCGCTGCCACTGAAGTCCTCACGGACGTCTCTCGCCGTTTGATCAAGGATAAAAGGGAAGAGAAGGCAAGAGACGCCAAAGAAAGCATCGATAGATCTGCTCGGAGAGATATTCTTTCTGTTGCTCTCGATTCTGGTAACTTTACAGACAACATGTTGGAAAATCATCTTTTGACATTTCTCGCTGCCGGACATGAAACAACCGCTACATCAATGACATGGGCAATATATGCTTTATGTTTGTACCCACAAGTGCAACAGAGACTCCGTGAAGAAGTGCGCGCAAACCTTCCAATTGGAGCAACTATTGGCACAAACGGGATCTCCGTCACCGCTGAGTTGGTGGACAGTTTACCATACCTTCACGCCGTTTGCAATGAAGTCTTCCGTGTCTATCCACCGGCTGGTCTAACCAGAAGGGTAGCTGCGAAGGATACGTCAATCCTCGGCCAACACATTCCAAAAGGAACGGCGATCGCGATTTCAATGCGTGCGGTCAACATTTCGAAGGAGCTTTGGGGCGACGATGCTTTTGTGTTTGATCCTGAACGATGGATGAAACCAAGTCAGGCAAATAGTGGTGGCGGGGTGACCAACTTTTCGTTCATGACATTTTTACATGGTAAGAGCTTGCACAAATAATTCATGTTTGGTCTGGATAAAACTGACCTACATTCTAGGACCACGTTCATGTATCGGACAAGGTTTTGCTCGTGGAGAGTTCGCATGTCTCCTTGCTGCAATCGTTGGAACATTTGAATTAGAGTTGGAGGATAAAACATCTGAGTTGGTGATTGAGACAGGGCTCACTTCCCGACCCAAAGACGGGTTGAGAGTACGACTACGTCCGATACTTGTGTAATGGCTTTCATATGCGTCCATAGATATACAAGAAATGTGTTCTTGAAAAGTTATTTGAAACTTAAATTTAGAGATATCATTTTTAATGCGACTTCTTCAAGTGCCGATATACTTTGAAGATACTCAAGTAGCTATTCGCGAACGGATTACTCATGGGTGCAACAAATACTAGAAAAATAGGTAATTGTTCAGGCCTAGAACTAATTGACCTCGGTGGTCGGGCACACAGTGAAAATCAATCCAACGGTTTATGAGGATTCAAATCCGTCATGATGTCCTTGCCAAACTCCTGCAATCCGATTCGAAGCCAATCTGGGAGTGCACGCGTAATGGGCGATATATAAGCCGAAGATGGCAACATGATATTCTGCGCTCGGCCACTCCACAATATCTCAGCAATTGCAGAACCAACGTCTGAAGGTTGTAAGGGTTGCACTGAAGGAGGCAACTTAATGCCTGTAAACATTTTGGTGCTCACCGCAGACGGTGATACGCATGATACGCGCACTGCGGGGGCCTTGTAGACATGGCGTAATTCGGTCTGAAGACCTTCGTAGATGGCTAAAGTAGCGGCTTTGGTGGCTGCGTAGTCTACTACCCCCGCTGTTGCTAGATGTCCCGTCTGCGAGGCAAGCATCACGAAGTGGCCGTGGTTCTTCTCGGCGATCGAGGGTAGGAATGTTTTGATGGTCCACAAAAGGCCGAGACTATTGACACCGAATGTTCTAAAGTTTGTAAACATCAGTTAATGCGAATAGTAGTTGTTAGAAGCTGAATGTACTTACAATTCGATATCACGTTTAGTGGCTCSCAGCAATGGCTTGCCGCGACAGATTCCSGCGTTTGCTACGACACATGTAGGTGCGCCGACCTCGCTGAATCCAAAGTTGGTCAATAATAAATTCATGCATATTAGATGCATCTTACATGCGAAAAAAAAATAGCTTGACATACCGAGTTACGGTGGCTGCAACTGCCTGAACTTCGTCAAAGTTTGTCAAATCGCATCGATAGTAGTGCAGATTTTCGGCTTGTGAAATCAATTAGCTCTCTCAGTTGAGGAGCAAAAGCTTGCTAGCAGATGGGTATCTCACGAGCGTCATAAGTCAGTGGTAAAATGTCTAGGACAACCACTTTAGTTCCCTTTGTAGCCAATTTCTGCGCCGCAGCAGCACCGATGCCATTAGAACCTCCTGTAATTAGGATGATCTCCTTGTGCCAGTCGAAAGAATCGGTAACGCCGTTATTCAATGCTCGACGACTCAAGTAGCGATTTAATCTGTATGCGATATACGGAAGACCCAGCCAATAGGTAAGCTTCCAGGGTGGTACAGGCAGTTGCCTTGCATACTGCTCGAAGAGAGCGGGCAGTTCAGATGCAATAGTTTGTATGTTTTGCATTTTTAAAAGCAATTGTATTGATACAGATGAAGCTCACTTAAAGTTGCTGAAGGTGACTCAATTGCACTTGCATAAATTTCTCTTGTACTACACAGCTAACCAAGAGCTATGAAACAATATAGTCTTAGTTCCAGGACACCCCAGCTTCCGATAACAGCATTCGAATATAATAAAATACAATCCCACGAAAATGACAGAACGGCCAATCGGCGACCGTTACAGTAATAATGGTAATAACATGACCCACTGAGGCTGTAACTTACACGTCTTACGGATTTCAATGTCCTTAAAGGGAAATTGGGGTCGGGTTGATAAGAGACAAAATTAGATCAGCGGGGACGAATCAATGTGGAACTGGAGTAGCTTCTTCTGCACGGATCGGCTGAGTACCTCGAATTTAGATGAATAGCTGAATCTAGATGATGCACGAAAATTTTGCGACATGGCGTTAACTGCACGCAATGGTATAACATGTACGTACGTGTAATTATTTGTATTTGTAACAAAATCAATAGGGCGGGGTACTAGGATGCAAACAAAGCAGACTCAAACAGAGCGATAAGGCCGACGACAAGGGCTAAGGCTTCTTGTCATTTGCGCCGATTGGGAACAAATGAATAATGTGAAACTTTTCTTTACCACGCATACACTTGTCGAGGCTCAACTAATCCTGCAAAAAAGCTGAAGTCTCGTGGGATCGATGGCCGTTTGGTAACAGTTAACATTAGCGAACTCTGGCAAACGTAATCAGTACAGCGAGATATATATATGAAGTCGATGGGTTTATCCTCTAGTCACAGGCTACATTGAGCATAACTTTCCGAATCATATATATATATGGTCTGCTTCCATGAGACGGCATCTAAACAGCCTACTACAAAAGTCGCACGTGCTGATCAATGGTGTATTGCCAGTATTGGATTTTAGCAGAAGCTAGCGCGGCTGTTATGTACGCTCTGATGTCTATAGATCAGTCACGCCTGAGATGCATCACCACATTGTCTTGACTTTCAAGGTGAAATTTTGCTATTTTCTTATCCAAATGTTGAACATTCGGACTATTTGACCCTACAAAAACATGGCTAATCACAAACATACATATAATTTGTTGCTAGCTTCATCTGCGTAGGCAAATACTGATGGGCTGCATGATCCATTGATATAAAATATGGGTTTCCAAAAGACAACGCTGTTGTAGCTCTACTCATAATAGGTGCAACGATTTGGTTTACGATTCTGGTATTAAAGTTTCACCAATGGCCGTTTGCAAGCAGTTTTTGACCMAGGCACTGCCACCACAATTTCTTCTCCGGCCCGTTTGTGTTTTTTTGTTCCATTAGGCCTTGCAGCTTTTGTTTCTCTTCTTAATTAACTAATGAGCTACTCATTTCCTCGCTAAGCAGCAGCCTCTCCCACCTAATCCTATCTTGTCTTCCCTTCTCATCCTCAAACTTCTTTCCTGTCTTACTACCGACTCCCCTCCTACTACACTACAAGAAAACACCTAAAAAAAAAAAGAAAAGGGACACCAATTACTCAAGTCTTCTACTTTCGACTTAATGTGGCTGTTAAGAGCTGACTGTGGACATTTAATGCAGATTAATCTTACAATTTAGTCAAAGAAAAGGATGAATATGCCTAGCTAGGGCATGGCTCTTCAAACTTTATTTGACAGACTCGTTATTTTATACATGGCCCAGATTTCCTTGAACTTCAACACCAGCCTGGACTTCTCGGTCCTGGTGATGTGTGTTACCCAAGTGCGAAGCTGCTGTATTCGCTAATCTCTTGCATGAGCCTAGTATTTTTGTAATTCCATGATTCAGTGAAAATAACAAATGGTCCTACGTTGCCTACATTGTTCATGAAGAGGGCAGTATCTGTCCTTTGACTCTTCTTTGATCTAGGCACCCAGGTCTCTAGCATAAGCAGCCCCTCAACATGACAACAACAATAGACTTGTCGCTATGGTGTAAAACTTACTATGCCTTTCTACCAGCAATTGCAGGCTTCGCCTATGGTTGGGTAAATGCCTCAACGAGCAGAATTCTCACGATGCCTTGGTTCCTCTCCTACTTCCACATACCCACTGCATACAGACAGGGAACTATGACTGCATCTCAGATAGCCGTAGAGTTTGGAGGGTCACTACAGATTAGATTTCTGTTCTCTGGCCGCTTGGGTCGGCGAGTGGCAATTCTGCTACGTGTTCTGGTATATCTTATCAGCCAAGCTGTTATCACTGCCTCGCAGAATCAAGGTTTGTGTATCACTGAGCGGGCAGTAAACTGGTTGGGCGCCGGAGGATCATTTCAAACCATCACACTGGTATCGCTGTGAGCTTGTTGGTCGCTTATTGGGTCCAATATAGGGCGTTGAATATCTCTGGCAACGCAGCCTGGAGGCTGTGTTTCTCCCTCCAACTCATCCCAGGCACCGTCGTCGGCGCCTTGATATCTTCTGGCCTGAGCCTCTGCGTAGCTTGTTTCAAAATAATTGTATCAAAGAAGCATTGGCTGTTCTAGCTAGGATTCATGCAAAAGGAAATCAAAGCGCTCCGGTTATTCAATCTGAATTGAAAGAGATTCGAGTAATAGTCGAATTTGGGTGAAGACTACCTACCTCATCTTATTTGATCCTACTCTTTGGGAAATAATATCGGCGCCGTAGATGATAGCACTGGTTTGGTACGTAGAGTGGTGGCAGTTCTCCATACCTAGGCCACCCGACAAAGTAGCCAATCTCGTGGCAAATGACATTGTATCTGATTGTCTATATATACACCGGGGTTGAAGTTCAATGTTGGATATGGCACCCGTTGACGGGATTCGATCCAATTCGGTTCGACTTCGTCCTTCTTCAGACTTTCCAAGTACGTGAATTGTTTCGGACTTTGTTGATCAATTTACGCACAATCACCAACGAACTTGATACAACACACTCCTTGGCTTCACCGTGATCTGCAGCTTGTTGTCATTTCCCCACTAGCTCGGTCATCTCGCTAATGTCCACTCTTCTTGCTTGAGGTAGGGAATACATAATTTCAATATTGAGAGAGAAGATTGCTCATTATCTGCTGGTGACCTGAAAGCATTTTAGTATACATAGGTGGTAGAAATATATGTCAGCTAAGGCACCAGAACGTCTAGGAAAACACATCCGCACCCATACTCATATGACGCATCGCAGCCTGAACGATCTCAAGGACTACCTCAATCTCATCCGCCGTTCTTGGTGTATAAATAAGCAGATACGTTGCCGGAATATTTACAATTTTCTCAAGCCTGCCTCCCAACGGCCTCCATCCAGCCAAAGCGTGGCGCTGGCCCCAACCAGCCTCGATGACCTTCTTAGCATCCGCCGGAGAAAGCACCACATGAAGGGAATGATCACCCGTTTCGTGGATATGTGCTAATTCCCCACCTGTTTGGTATGCTTCGCGTGCGCGAGTAATGTTTTCCAGGAGCCACATTGCGTCGCTATGTTTTTCCGCGTTTGAAGGTGCCACTTTAATTATGTGAGAGTTTTTGCTGGCCAAGGCGTAGAATGCCTTTACGAGTTCCTGTTCGATATATTCATTTAGTTAAAACTTTAAGAATGCGGGAACTGATTGAAAACAGACCTTTTGAATATTTCGACTGGAAAGCTGATCGATTTGTCTTTGTGGTACAACATGTGGACTAACAGCTGGCGTCACCCCATCACGATGAGGTATTTGACCGCCAACAAAGGTTAGATAAGATATATCCTCGCCTGCTAGGATCCTTTGCTCATAGATCGCAGTACTGAACATCTCTTGTCCAAACGGCGTAGCGAGGAACCTGGAGAAGAACCACCCAAGGGAATTGTGAGGAGGGCCGCCGGGGCCATAGGAAATAAAAAGTTTATAGTCTCGATAAGCAGGTATGGATAATGCTATAATTATAATTGTTGTGGTAGTCAAAAGTTGATGACGCTGAAGGACCGAAAACAAGCTAGCCATTGTAGTATATCGATGTATATGGTAAGGTCAAGTTGCAGAGTTTCTACGCTTAAATGCGTATGAAGCAGTTTCAATCAGCTTGGTGATAAATTTCTTCCCAAATGATCTCAATACTATAGAGACAGTATTTATGGATCAAAACATTATGCGTGACTGAACTTCGGAACACGACGGATCGAAAATTAAATGAAACCTGCATTTCAGCTGCATGCCTAGTCCTGTTTTCGGATGTACGGCTCGCTCTCTGTGCTGCATCAGGCAGGGTCCAAAAACTTTTAAAACCGCGTGACATCAATTTATCGTGCTTGCGACTGATAAGGGCATAGGCATTTCCAATCAGAATTTGGATTGCTGTCTCTGCAGTACAATAAAAACACGAACCCATGCGACCTGTGATATGAAGCTACTTTTACCTGCCAGGTCTGGCGATATGACTAGAGAATGGGCAACCCGGTGCGTTTTCGGAGACAAAATCATTCGCTGTTATATGCATTATTGCCACTTATGATTTATATTCGTATGTATATTGCGGCAATTCTTAGATCGGGATCCATGGTGATCAAATCAATATAGTCGTTCATCGATAAATGGAAGGATCATCCACCGGAATAAACCAACTGTCGGGATCGAGACGCGCGAAATCCACAATATCGCGATAAGTGTGACCATCTATGTTCCTTGCCTCCTCATTAGCACCATTTCTGCGCAATGCTTCGATAGCGTTCAATTGCAAATTCCGCGCCGCTTTATGCAGCGGCGTCTCGTGTAACATCGCATCTCTCGCGTTGATCAATGCGCCCGCTTTCAAAAGTAAATCAATCCCTACAACCCATCCCCCGGCAGCCGCTATATGTAGAGCCGTCGTGTCATGTAACATCTGCGCGTTAGGGTCTGCTCCAAAATCTAAGAGCATTCGTGACACTACTAGTTGCTTGGTTGTCATGGCCATTTGTAATGGTGTTTTCAGGTTTGGCGAGGTCAGAGGGTCGAGCCAGGCACCACGCTCGGAGAGATATTGAGTCATCTCTTGGTGACCGTAGAATGCTGCTTCATGCATCGCCGTCCAACCCTGGATTGACCAATCAGTGAAGCTCAGACAGATAGAATAAATATGGAAGGGAGAGTAGCATCGCATCAGAAGGGCTTTCATACATGGTTATAACTTCGCGCGTTTACATCCGCGCCGTTTTCCAACAATGTCTTCACAATGTTGATGTTATTATTCATAGAAGCCTCCTGCAACGAAGATCGACCAACAGTCGACCTTGCATTAGGATTAGCACCATTGCGCAGCAGTAGGCTGACAATAACTGGTCTGTCGCAAGCCGCTGCCCAATGTAATGGAACTCGACCACTCGATTGTTTTGGATCAGGCCTATTTGGAGCATGGCGGTTAGTGGTGTATTGACGGAGTGAAACAGCAGACCCTCTGCGGATGAGTAATTCGGCAATGTTAGGTCTACCCAGCTCGGCAGCCCATGAAAGTGCAGTTCGTCCGTCTTGATCTTGACTATCCACATCAACGACCTTTAGGGCTTCGATTGTATCCGTAATGGATCCATCTTTGACCGTTTGAATTAGCATCTTGGTCAAAGTACTGTTATTTCGAGGCAGTTCCGGTTTTCGTTCGTCCTTCTCCTCCGTATTATCTTTTGAGGTGATCGGATAGTTCATGGTAGAAGCTGTATCTGCAAATTTGCGAAGGGCTGCACCGGCGTCTTGGTTGAATGCGTTCTCCAATTCACATGGAATTGTACTTTGTGTGCTCGTATACTCCGGCAGTTCTGTTTTGATGGCTGCCGATTTCAAAGTAAGAAGTCTGGTAATTTTTCCATTAGCACATATCATTCACCTATGTGTTCGTCTCGACCATGCTCGTGCAAAATGGGAATAGGGCGGGACTGTACAGGGTGGTGCTGCCCATGGCATCTGCAAAAGTGACCTTGGTTCGCTCCAACTGTGACACCAAACCATACACCTCTCTCCTTTTAAAATACCACTTCATATCGGCTCSACTAATTTTCCGATTTGTTTTGCTTGACGAATCGCTATCTATCACATTTTTCTCTGTTCCAGGTGTCCCGGGGGAATCATCCTCTTTTAAATGTGGTTGCAATTTTTCTGTTAAGCTTTTAAAAACATCGCAACAATTCGCCATGGGCTCCTCCAGCGCTTTCAGTGCGTGGCTGATGTCGGCGTCCCGGCCAACAATATCCTGCACGGTGGGAGAGCTTAGTGAGCCTTGAAGGTTGCAGACAAGTTTGTGGAAGGTATTGATGTCGCGAGTTATGTCAACAATCTCACGAGGAGCGTTCTTAATCGTTTTTAAGAAATCATAGAATTCCAAGGAAGCCTTTGCTGCGTATTCGGCCATCTGCGCAACAGCGGCGACGGTGCCTATGGCTCCGACGAATTCTGCCATTTTGATTTTCGTGTAATTTGAGCAAAGTTCTAACTTTTGGTTTGTTTTTATCCAGGTTATCTCCGGGTCCAGCTCTTTTCCTTTTTGTTGTGGTCTTGTCTTTTCCTGCCTATAATCGGCGTACCAGGGTATGTTTTCTTGGGAACGATCTCTTGCGACATGAGATGTCCAGTCCAGGCAGTGAAAGATTGTCGCATATAAATGCTTTTGTGGATTTGTATTAAGCAAATTCAAATAAAGCCTCATCGATTGAATAGATGTTGGAATATACATGCAATCTTTTTTTATAAATAGTAATTTTTCAGCCAAGTCTAACAATAGCATGATCGAATTATGCATTTGTTGCCACTGAATCAAGTTCCGCTCGTGCCCTTATTGGGTGTTATCCAGGCACTAAAAGCCGATAAATGGTCCCTAAAACTTAGCTAGTGCTCAGAGTTGCTGGCGTTGCAAGTTCACGGCCACTGCTACTGGCAATTTCATTTGTTGTTTGGTGGCAGTGCTGCGGATCGTCCCGGATTGTGGACCGGGAAGGTTGTTGGAGACGGTACTCGATATGTCAACGTCCCATAACTGGTCAAATTTTTTAATTCTCACGTAAGTCTGTGTTGACCCTCTATGAGATGAAGTTACATACCCCCCTCACTCATCCGCTATGATATTCTATCCTTAATGTAAGGCCGTGACAATAACGGTACGCAGTAGTAGGTCTATTACAGAAAGCAGAAATTATTGATTGATATTCATAATGATTGCATCCTTCCTATCGAACATGCTCTATCGAACATGCTCTGCTAATTGAGTACGCAGGATTATGATGAGACGTAAGCTTGTCCAGAGGCGCTCAGAGCATCGCCAGCATCATCGAGCAAATAGTCAGGGAAGACCCCAAAGTAAGCATATCTCTCAACGTAGTCCTGGCTGTCCAACCAAGGAATAACACTTTCCAGGAAAGTTGCCTGCTGATCGTCACTTCCGTAGCATTGAAATTCCGTGATCCAAATGGGCAATTGCAACGTATTATAAGCATCGGTGACGTTACTTGTGAACCAATCTGCGCCCGACTCGCCATTTCCAGGTTCACAGTCCTGGTACCAGTGAATGCAAGCAAAGTCGAAATGGCAGCCAGTGCAGTTGCCCATGAAATAGCTTGTCCATACTCGGGAGCTGTAATCACCGCCAGACGAAGTGCTGTCGTAGTTGTTCCAGAGGACATTGGGGGCACCAATTCGAACGATGTCGGCGTAGGGCTGCATGTAGGTCAAATAGCCTTGAGCGGCGTTGGCAGGGAGGATATTGGAGGAGCCGGAGTATGTGAGATCTGGCTCATTGAATCCGAGGATATTAACTGTGCCGGCCGTCTTAACTGCGGCCGTCCAATCTGGATCATTGCCGGAGGGTAATCCCCAAAGCATAGGGACGCTATACAATGTGTTAAGATATTTATTGAAGTTGACTCGTCGAGTCAGGAATCGGTACTTACAACTCGAAAACAGACGATAGGTTCCATGAGGGATAACCCCAATCATAGCCCCAAGTCACTTGAGACGAGTTGGCAAAGAATTCATTCGCATAGGATGCGTTGCCATAAACGTTATTATTGTTATATGCAAGACCTCTTTTGCCTGTTCCACTTGTTGCTGCTGTTGCTATGGTCGCTGTCGCAAGAACTGCGACCACAGTTGATCGGATGAATGCCATTTTGGATTTACGTAGACAGGCAATGATCTAAAATATTCGACAAAGTAGGTGAAAAAAGACTCTTTTATATTTCTTTACTTGTTAGGATCGACATTGATGACTATCCACAATATCGTCCCCTAATAATAGTCCTCTCGTAGTAATGCAACTTAGAATCTTAGATGTGCGTATCCATCGCTACTTCTCCAAAAGACCCGTAAAATTGAAACAAGAATTCTCGGAAACACCACTTCATCTGTGTTTCAAGCACCGAGCTCTTACTCTAGAAGGGTTAGGCGATGCTACCCCAATTGACTCTGAGGCTGACGGAGGCTCTTAGCGCTGATGATACTCAGTGGTCGGTTGTAACAGAATTGCTCTAGTGCAGATTTAGCCTACAGTGGGACGGTTGTTCCTCAACCTAAGTAAAGGTCATGGGGGTCGAAATGCGGAGATTTAACACAGGCTAGAACATTTGAAGTGCTATGCATGCTAGGAAGAACTCCGCATCCCACTTATTCAAGCATTTGGTAGTTGCATATGTAGTACCACCATCCCATGGCACGAAGACATCGAATTTTCCAACCGGCTCTACTAAAAATCCAATTAGGCAGTTCTTTTGATCTTTCCGATCAAAAGTAATCGCAAACACAAACACGACGTCGTATTAATATCAAATTATATAGAGCTAGTTGGAAGTTTGCTCCGCTAATTCGCCGGTCTGTGAACATGTGAAGAATGGAAAGTATTGAAACATACAATGTTCGTGTAATTAGAATCAATAATAGTCATATGCCGGATCTATCAAGTGTTGATTCAACGCTGTTTCTCGCACTACCCTGAATAATCGGAGGGTGGTGCAAGGAAATACCTTATTCATGGAAATGCTTCCCTACCAATTTCACGTACTTCTCCGCATCTACCATGTACACGAGACGACGAGATACCTCATCAAATTAAGAACATACATTAAACAACATTACTGAGTTGATCAGGATACCAACCACTGTCAGCCTTCAGTGTGATATCGGTTCTTCATTACGAACTTCAGTGTTACTTAACAACATGTATATCTACATCCGATCTGACAATCCTAGTCTTATTATTTTTGATACCGGCGTACATATATATTCCACTACTTCAGAAGTGTTCCCCAGATCATAGTCATTTGAATGCCGATAGATTGTCGGAGATAGAGCGAAAAGTGGGCATTGCATCCTTCGTAACAGGTGAGAATGGTGTCCGCGACACTTTTGTACGAACAATATTCATTCTGTAACTAAATAGCACCCTCTTTTCTAGCTCTTTCTAGAAATGAGTCAATTTGATTTCATCTTTGGAGGGCTTTCTTGGTCATTGTGGCCAAGAGTCATCGACGATTATATCACGCGTAAATCACATGACCGCATCGATTGCCTAATTTGGAACTGTTAACGAGATGCCCCTTATTGGTTTGGTCAGGGAAAAGGGTCAAGTGCTTTGCGAGATTTAAGTAAGATGAGTAGAATTTCACTTTCTTCTTTATTTATTTTGTAATACACACCTTTTTCGACTAAGTATGCGTTACCTCTTCCTCGCATCTCGTTGACCGTCGCTCACTTCCTAGACCAATATAGCCGAACCCGAAAAATGGAATTAGAGGAGCGAAGACCTTCAACCGAGAATACATTAAGCAGAGCTCAAGATGTCCGATCAGAAGTTATCGAAGAGCAACAGCAGATGAGGACGTATCTCTCGGGATGGAGGCTTCATGTTTTGACTGGCGGGKATGAAGCGGACCCCGACCCGAAATATAGTCGAAGAACATGCTAACCCGTTGGTGAAATAGAATGTGGATAGCACTTTTCCTGTCGACAGTAGAAACAACAATTGTCAGCACCTCGTTGGTCTCGATTACCAACGCATTGAGCGGCTTCGACGAACGCGACTGGATAGTGACTGCATATTTGTTGACATACACTGGTGCGATAGCCCTAATTGGCCTGAAACGGATGAATTGAAACAAAGCTGACGATAAAAAGGGTTTCTCACAATATACGCAAAACTCGGGGATATTTTGGGCCGGAAGACATTGTTCATAATCGGATTAACGAGCTTCATTTTATTCTCGATTTTGTGTGGAATATCCACCAACATTGTTGAGCTGTAAGTGTTGGGAAATGCCATTATCAACCCTTTATGGTAATAGCTAAAGATCCTCAAGCATAATATTTCGCGCTTTCCAGGGCTTCGGGGCCTCTGGAATCTATTCGTTAACGCTTGTGATAGCACCGACAATTATCCCGTCGGGACAGATGCCTAAATATATTGCTCTCATGTCTACAGTTTTCGCCTTGGCAAGTGTGGTGGGACCTTTGATGGGAGGAGCAATATCAGAGAGCGGGCAATGGAAATGGGTGTTTTTATTCAAGTCTGTCCCCGATTCGACCATCGAATTATTGAAGTAATGCTGATCACAACGTGGACAAAAAGTGCGCCAGCGGGATTTCTTGCCAGTGCAGTTATTATCATCACTCTGCCTTCCGCTTCAAACCCCAATTCAAAATCATCCAACAAGGCAGTTGGCCGAAGAAAGCTGTCTTTAAAGAATTTGCGACGGATCGACTTTATCGGTGTAGGATTCCTGCTTGCTGCATCCGCTTTGCTTGTCTTTGCTTTTGAAAGTGCTGGAATCAACTACGGATGGAATAGTGTCACGATCATAGCTACATTGGTGCTTGGATGTGTACTATTCATTGGATTCATTATGTGGGAAATATGGTTACAGCAGAGACCAGTTCAGATCCCAGAACCGGTCTTTCCACCGCGAATTCTCAAAAGTCGACTGATGGTGTCTATGTTTGCGTACGTTCCTGAGACTGACCCCTTGCGCCCAATGAAGTGAATATGACCGCCTAATAACTTTTTCAAGGGCATCATTCTTTTTAGGATTCCCATTCACCTCGGTCGTAGTCAACATACCACAGAGAGCTCAAGCAGTATATGCATTCAGCTCCCAACACGCCGGTGTCACACTTTTGCCTCTTTTACTTAGTTCTCCATTAGCGACAGCAACTTCTGGGCTTCTGACATCAAACGGAAAAGTACCGCCAGTCTATCTCGTTATTGCCGGAGCAGTCATTCAAATCATCGGCATGGGTTTGACTTGTTCACTGCCGACAGATACTTTGAATTATCCACCTCAACAGTATGGCTTCGAAGTAGTGATGGGCATTGGGTTTGGACTGACTCTGAGTACAATTCTCAACCTTGCGCCGCTTGTTGCGGACGAAAATGATTTGCGTCAGTGGTCATCCCGATAGTTGAATGTCAAGTTTATTAATGATTCCTGCTGATATCACAAAAATAGCTGTTACTATGGGCGCATTGACACAAGTTCGTGTTCTCGGAGGAACTTTTGGGCTTGCAATTAGGTAAAATAATTTTTCCTTCAAGACTAATCTGTGAGTATGGTTTATTGGCTAATGTTAATATTAGTGCCACGATTCTCAACGACCATGTGACGCGCAAATTGTCACTATTGCTTGGTCCACAGGAGCTTCAGGCAATATCAAACTCACTTGATGCAATCAAACATCTGCCACCAAATCAGCAACACGCCGTACGCGTTGCCTTTGCTGAAGGGTTCAATAGGCAGAATATTGTTTTGACGGCATTTTCTGCAGCGGCTTTGTTTTCATGCTTCGGGCTTTGGGAGAGGCGACCGCGGAAGACTGAAAAGTCTAACCCTTAAGTGATGGAATCCCGAACTGGGGTATTGTCTAATCAAAGTTGTTATAGTCGAGATCGAGTGTTGGAAAGCCCACTATTGGAAAGACCAATGACTCTTGATCATGATTTGAAGGGTATACGACCTCGGTACGAAACACAATTTTTATCTTGCTGCCGATGGTCATATCAATTATCACTTGTGCTCTGATTGCTTCTGAATAAATTTTATAATCTGATCAAATCCCTCGGGCTCCTTTATCCAGTGACCGTCTTCCTCGGCGCCTGTAAACTCGCTCCATTCAACATGGTTGGCAAGGTTTTTGAAAATCCCTGCTGCTTGTCGCCCAAGTTCGACTGGTACCCAAATATCATCCGTGCCATGGCTCAGGAATATTGGTGTAGATATGCGAAATTGATTTTCGCGTGTGGCTGGTGGCGTGCTTTGTAAATCCTTTATGTTGGGAAACATTTCAACAAGCAGTTTCTGAATTTCTCCTGAAGTAAGCCCGCGCGCCAACGAGTGGTGGCCATGTAATTGCTTGTCAAGAGATTCCAATCGATTCGCAAATGGTAACCAGCCACAGAAACCCAGAAATCCGCCTATTGATTCTTGATGTCGGTTCAGTGCTGTGCAGCATAACAATATCCACAAGGCGGTAGCCATTCCTTGGCTGATTCCACCTATATAAAGGCGACCAGCTTTTCCATCGAGCAGCTCAATCTCCTTCTCAATAACCTCTAGAATATCTACCATCGACTCTCTCAACCCGGGTATCTGTAAATCAGACCTCTCGTTGATATCGGTCAGAGAATAGGCATCAAACCATGAACATATTTCCTCTTCAAAACGAGTGCTCCATCTGCTGCGTGAAGTAGGGAACACCCAGCGCCAACCGGGAAGGTGGGACGCTAGACTTTTGCCATCAACTGTCTGCGAAGACAGAAAGTCTTCCGCAAATTCACGTCCATTGCTCCCTCGACCATGTAAAAGGATGGCTGTGTTGGTATGAAGACCACGTGTCGCATGAACATGGGGTTCAGAAGGATAGGGTTCGTTGATGGACATAATGGTGCGTAAAATGGCAGACGCTGTTGTCCGTGATCAATGATGGTTCGAAAGGGTAGTCTGTAGCTGGAATTTGGCAATTCCACAACCAATTAATTTGCTACCCCTCGATTTAGATCATCAAGTGGGTCCGGAGCTGAAAAGCTGGCGCTGATTTCGTTGATTACTCGGCCGTAACGCTGCGCTAGATAAAGTAAAGCGGCCGTGCTGATAGACTGCATAGAATCATGAAGGGGAGTTTGGGTTGCATATGGTAATTTACTCCGTAAAAGATACTCAGCCCGTGAAGCAAGTTGGTGAGATTTTAGATATCAGCTCTTGACAAGTTGACTTTACCGCTATCCCGAATATAGTGAGCGCAGCGCATATATTCACTGTGAGCTCCCACTGGATATCAGCTTGACCTCGTTGGAAGTATTGCCAGAAAATCCCGTTACTAAATTAGCATACACAGCCTGCTATTTATTTTCTGTATGTAACGTGATGGAGATAATTTGCTCTCTTTTAGTTGGAGACACAGTACAATTCAATACACGATCCAACTCGATTTTTCACCTATTTTCTTTTTTGCAAGACCTGGTCATGGCAGCCAAGAGAACATCTAGGGCTAGAATGTCCTTGAAGGTATGGATTACAACTAGCGATAGTGGTAATGTTGACAGGAATTCTAGCTAGTTTGACAAATGAGGTCATTTAGATCCTGACTCGCTTAAATCTTATTTGGCCTTGGCCTTCATCCTTGGACGGAAACAATGTCAGTGCTCCTGCCGTATCCCACGCACTTGTTAAGCCCGGATGGATCAACTAGGTTGACAAATCGGGGTAAGCATTCAAAAATCTCAGGGTGCGGCTGATGTGAACAAAAAGTTCATTGGTGTTGTGTTGGCAGAAGTAGTAGAATCTTGTAGGGTATATAAACCCCCCATAGGCCGCCGTTACAAGCTGGTCAATTTAGACTATACTGAACAAATCTTGAATTCCCGATTAAACTCATGAAAATTTTGAGATTTACTTAGACCTTCCAATCCGTCAAAATGCCCGAGTCAGATCCAACCCTCAACGGTCTAGCTGCTGCCATCACGCAAGCAGCAAGCACCATCTCCTCTTATATCGATGAACATAAGCTTCCTGCGCCATCGTTTGCAGAAGGTGGCCCCGAGAGATACCCGATGGCTCCGGAAGTTCAAATAGCCCGCCTTCAGCTCATGGAGTCGGCGACAGATTTGCTGCATCTAGCTATGGGCCCAGAAAGTTACAGTTTGATGCACCCTGTGTTCGTCAGTCAACCTGTACAATGTAAGAGCGTTTCAGGAACATCTTGCTAATTGATGTAGAATAATCATGACACTATGGTGATGGACGTTCTAAACCAATTTGACTTCTGGTCCGCCGTCCCTGCTGGTGGTTCTGCCACTTACAGCGAAATTGTCGAAGCGACTAAGTTGCCCGAGGAAGTAGTACGTCGCATATTGAGATACGCATTCACCATGCGACTATTTGCCCCCGTTGGCCGTGATTCAGTCAAGCATACTGCTACATCGGCGTTTCTATTTAAATTTCCCCCTATGCGCAGCATGATTGCTCACAACGCCGAGGAAACCCGTATCTCAGATTACTATTTCCCGGAATCGCTAAGGAGATTCAGTCTTGGAAAACCCACTTTGAGCCAGGAGGTTTACGAGTCCGGTTGGGGTGTCGCCGATGTCGACAAGACCGGCAAACTTGTATCGTACTGGGACTATCTTAAGGGTCAACCACAAGGGAAACCTGAAGGGTTCAGAGAAAAACGCTTCGCGGAAGCTATGCAAGCCGCTGCTGCGGTTGCAGGATTCGGCATCAATGAATATATGAGGGATAACTATGACTGGGCTAGTCTCGGTGAAGCAAAGGTCATCGATGTAAGTCTTCAATGTTCAGATCAGATAAATGATGCGTCCTTGTACTGACACCTTTTGATTTATTAGATTGGAGGATCTAGTGGTCACGATGCCTTCGTTCTCGCTGCAGCATATCCCAAGCTATCACTTGTTGTTCAAGATCGACCCGAGCTTGAGCCTGCTTTCCGCTCCTTGGTTCCCAAGGAATTATCAGAACGAGTCATTTTCCAAGCTCACGACTTTTTTACTCCTCAGCCAGTCAAGGCCGATGTCTACATTGTCAAGCAGATTTTCCACGACTGGCCTGACAAATATGTTGTTAAGATTTTGGAGAACCTTGCAACCCACCTCAAATCTGGCAGTCGTCTTGTGATGTTTGAGTCCGTCTTTCCCAGCCTGGACGCTGAGGGCAAATACCCCTTGCCTCGAGCAGCTATGCGCATGCTTGCCGCTACGGATCTTCAAATGCTCACTCTCTTAAATGCTGTAGAGCGGACCTTGGAGGAATGGCACACGGTTGTTAAGAAGGCTGACGAGCGGTTCGATGTTCGAGTGGTCTCATCGTCTCCACAATCTCTCCGAAGCATTATCGAGGTTGTATACAAATAAATCATTAGCTACTTTACACTGCTTAATAGTATCAAGCTTCACAAAACAATAGTCCTACCGATTGGCACTGTTAATTAACACATGGTAGTTCTGACCGAGGCGATTAGGGTACTCTAACTAAATCAATACCATGTTGAATAAATAAGATCAAGGGTAAATGTAACCTCACCTCAATGAGTAACCTATATCGCTACCCCGCATTATTTTGTCGATCGATGACAGGGATGCTATCGCCGTCCATGTGACATATCAATGAATTGTGTCTTATGGAAAAAGAAAAGCCAAAACTCAAATGGGGCAGATTTCAAGTCCTGACTACCTTTTCATTGAAGAGTTCTGTGGGAATACCCTCAACACAAAAGGATATCGACGAATTTACCATGATGTCAAAAGACAATCGCACCAGTCAAAAGCTGGAGAAGGCCTCTGATGGACTCCATGACGATCAACTTGCCATAGACGCCTTACGGGCGACTGCCAACGAACATGACATGACATTGTGGCAAGCAATACGGCTATACCCGAAAGCAATCGGATGGTCCATCTTTCTCTCAACAGCAATTATCATGGAAGGCTACGACGTTGTTCTCATGCAAAGCTTCTACGCATTTCCAGCATTCGCAAACCGATACGGACAAAAGACTTCAAGCGGCGATTACCAAGTTACAGCGCCTTGGCAATCAGGCCTGTCGAACGGTGCAAATGTTGGAGAAATTCTCGGTTTGTTGATTAATGGAATCGTGTCAGAACGCTATGGGTACCGCTTTACCATGATCGCATCTCTGAGCGCGTTGACTTGTTTTATTTTTATCCCTTTTTTTGCCTCCAACATCGAGACGTTAGAAGTTGGGGAAATATTGATGGGGATTCCGTGGGGAGTTTTTCAAACATTGACCACGGCATACGCATCGGAAGTTTGTCCGGTGGTGCTTAGAGGTTATTTAACCACCTATGTGAATGTCTGCTGGGGGATTGGCCAATTAATTGCCGCTGGGGTGTTGAGAGGATTGCTTAACCGCACTGATCAGTGGGCTTATCGAATACCATTTGCGCTTCAGTGGTTGTGGCCAGTTCCGCTGATAGTTGGTATCTGTTTCGCACCAGAGTCGCCATGGTGGTTGGTCAGAAAAGATAGAGTTGATGATGCGCGGAAAGCGTTGCTTCGACTAACAAGTCAACGGCCCGAGATCTCGGATTCGACTTTTGATGTTGACCAGACAATTGCCATGATGGTGCACACTGATGCACTTGATCGAAGACTCACAAGCGGCACTTCATATTTGGACTGCTTCAGGGGCATCGATCTTCGGCGCACGGAGATTGTCTGCGTAACGTGGGCAATACAGAATCTATGTGGTGCGGCATTCATGGGGTATTCTTCATACTTCTTTCAGCAGGCCGGGCTATCTGTTTCGTATTCATTCGACATGTCGATGGCGCTATATGCTGTAGCAATTGTCGGTGTCTTTGCATCATGGTTTTTCATGACTCATTTTGGGCGGCGAGCGCTATACCTCGGCGGACTGATATCCATGTTCACCATACTCCTCATTATCGGCCTCGTCGCTGTGGGTGACAAGTCAACCAACAGCGGATGGGTCATTGGATCTTTACTGCTGGCCTACACGCTGTTTTACGATATTACCGTGGGCACCGTAGCATTCTCCATCGTAGCGGAGATTCCTTCCAGTCGTCTCCGAACCAAGACCATCGTCCTTGGACGGAATCTGTATAACGTGATCGGAATCATCAATGGAGTAATAACTTCCTACATGCTCAATCCGTCAGCATGGAACTGGAAAGGAAAAGCAGGATTTTTCTGGGCTGGTTCATGCTTCTTGTGTTTGGTGTGGACGTATTTTCGTCTGCCGGAGCCAAAGGGGAGGACTTTTGAGGAACTGGACTTGTTGTTTGAGAAGAAAGTTAGTGCTCAGAAATTCAAGCACACTGTGATCAACCATGAGGAATCGTTTCAAGAGGCGAAGAAGACTTGAATATCATTTGTACTCAGTTCCGGGGTGTAAACAACTCGAAACGAACAATTTCATGAAATTCGAATCATAGCAGTATCGAATGTAGGGCAAATAATTTTATGACTGGTATCTTGTTCCTGCATATGCAGTCACTCCATTCTCAGCTCAAATTATTGATCAGTATCTTATTATTGGGGGCCGTCGGTACTTCAGCACAGATGCGCCTATCTTTGGTTTCAAGATACTTAGAGCTATTGGAATGGTTGACAATTCAACCCCATTGTTAATAAAGTCTTTCATCAATTGCGACGATTCTCATCTCCCAGTGATTTGAAATACCTTTCCTGAGGTAAATATGTCGTAGGTGTTTTTAAAAAAAGTGCTATTGAGTTGATGTCAAGTGAATGCATGCTCATCGCGAAAATGCATGACCTAGGCATTGTACAATTTCGATAATGCACAAACTAAGTCGCTAGAAGATAGTTTCTTAGCCTAGGACAGGGATTATGATTACCTTGAATTTTAGATCTCAGAACGGCCCCTAGATTTTATATTACTCGATGTAACGTCCACGAAAATTGTACCTAGCCCACTTACCCGAAGCGGAAACTGGCTATAACTTCGCCCGCTCGTAAGGGGTCCCTTAATCAGGGTAACAATTTGAATTATTGGATTTACGGTACAGATTTCATCGAACTATATCACGTTACTCTTTACCCGATATTCTTTTCAAAATTTGAGGACTTTTCACGAGTCCAAGCCTGGATGACATGCCCAATGCAACATACGAGAAATCGATTTACAAAATACGTATACAGGACTTTCACTGGACGATTTTCCACTTCAGGAAGTTGATGTTTTAATTTCATTAAGGGAATGTCATATGTATACATATCCCAGTGACAACTGTATCATATCTCAACTATTCAGGCTGAGGACTTCAATCCATACTTCCTTAGAGAATACTATCATTCATTTCAGTATCTCGCAGGTTGACTAAAATTATATTTCATTTCCATTAAATAAACTCGCTTTTGGGTTAATAATATGCACTCTCTTCAAACACTTTTATACGCCGGGGCTCTTGCCTCCACGGCTTTGGCATACCCTACCATTCACCAACGAGATTCAACAAACAAACTCAGCGTATACTGGGGCGCGGAAGACGACACCACCACTTTATCTGACGTCTGCTCCGACGATTCCTATCAAATCGTCAATCTTGCCTTTGTTAGTTACTTCAATGGCGATGGAGGATATCCCACCTTGAGTTTAAGTACTCTAGATGGGCCCTCTCAAGCACAACAAGATGCCGGCGCAACCTCCTTGCAAGATGGTTCATCTCTAGTTGATAGTATTCAGGCATGCCAGTCTTCTGGAAAACTGGTTATAATGAGTCTTGGTGGAGCTGTTGGGGATGCCGATGTCACTTTGTCCGGTGATGATCAGGCGAATAATGTTGCTGATATGCTGTGGAGTTTGTTTGGCGGTGGTACCGATGAGAGTCTCACTCCGCTACGCCCATTTGGGGATGTCAAACTTGATGGATTCGATATAGGTGTGTTTCAGAAAAGTTGAATGAGAGAGGCCCTTGCTGACAGTTCTAATAGACAATGAGTCCGGAGATCCAACTGGATACAGTACCTTCGTCTCCCGACTTCGATCCAACTTTGCTCAAGACTCGAGCAAAACATATTACCTCACAGCAGCTCCCCAATGCCCTTATCCAGATCAATCAGTCCCTCTAGATGTCTGCCAACAACTCGACTATGTCTGGGTTCAGTTCTACAACAACGGTGATTGCGATATTGCTCAATCTGGGTTCATCGATGCTGTCCAAAACTGGAGTGATGGAATTGGTGATGCCAAACTATTCATTGGAGCTGTGGCTAGTGATGCCGACGGGGACGAAGGGTATGTCGACTCGGGAACTTTGGTTTCGTCCTTGCAGCAAGTCGAGAGATTGGGCTTGTCGAACTTTGGTGGTGCTATGTTGTGGGAGGCACAGCTGGCTGTGAACAATGATAATTATCAGCAGGCTATTGCTGCAGCATTATAAGAATGTAGATGGTTGTTATACAAGATCAACTTTTGTTTCATGTTTGTATTTATTTCTATACACTTCTCCGAAGATCTTTAAATCAAAAAAGATCATGTTGCCGCTTGTTCAAATCATTGTTTCAGATGTACGGACTCTACCAGGTAAAAGAAGCCGACAGATATCATTTCAGATTCGAGCGTGAAATGCGAGAACATTCTATGAATGGTTCGCAACCGTTCAAAGCCCTATATTAACAGAAGTGCGTATACGCTGTTTTAACATACACAAGCATCACAATATTGTGTTGGTTCCCACAAAGCCTGCTGGTACGCAGCAAAGTATATTAACGTACCTATGCCGCATATACTTTACAACTCTCCGAAACGAAACGCTTTGTCAAATGCTGAGAATAGCATCAAATCTTTGCCGGATATGTTCACCTTTGTCAGTCTTTTACGATTCCTGAACCCTAAATCTCAGCATAAAACCGATCTTTGTGCGTACGCACGCTCAGCTTTATTTGATTGTTGTCCCCGTCAATTTTTGATTCATTATCATATGATTATAAGCTCATGCCACGATTTCTTGATTCAACACAGCACCGTGTCAGCAGAGTCCGTGGGGAGTAGATGTTCAGACATCCACGTTTCACCCGCAATGCAACCTTTTTCTAGAAAGTCAATGGCAACATTCCAGGCAACACAGTTCTTCATCAAAATGACCAATGTAATATCATAGCACTTAACGTAGCGAGTTGACATGAATTTTAGCCTTAGGGGGGCTGGATCGATCTGCGCCGAAAAAATAAAGCTTAGCCACGGTGGAGCGACTAACATGGGGGCTAGCTCAGCAAATTGGGAGCTTCAATGTGTCCGTAGCCAATCATATGTGCTGAACATAAACCCACTTCGCAATACTAGCCTAATTCAGAAAGTCTGAATTGGGACGACATCGCGAGTTTCTAGATAGCATGGATGGTGTTGATGGATATAAAAGGGGAGGATCGACCGCAAGGGTTTGATTCTCTTTAGGCATCAATTAATTACAATTAAGTCGCTTCTGACTCCTCGTATCTCAAAATTCGAAGACATCTCAAATAGGCCAAGACAGAATGTCTAGCAACGGCCCCATTGGCAAAATCTCCCAAAAGGTGGCTTCGGGCATCGCATTTGCGACCGAAGTACACCAACACAACAAAGCCAAAAAGGCTGCTCGGAAACAGCAGGAACTAGAGGGAAATGCGGCACAACAGATTCCACCAGAAGATGAAACCAGATCCATCCACACCCCAACATCTCCCCATGAAGAAAAAGAAAGAGAAGTATCAGAAACACCAATCCAAGGCGACGACGACGAACGCGAATGGGAACTCGACGAAGCTCAGGACGAACTCGTCGAGGGCTCCGAACCGCAACAACACAAATCCAAAAACGGCGCAGCCAACCCGGACAAAGTCATTGCTGCTTTTCTCTCTCGGCATCCGTTGAGTATCACCATCAATCCTTCTGCGCCGCCGCCATCATATGAGGCTGCTACCACAACACCTCAGGCAGCGGCGGGATACAAACTCGAGTTCCCAGTCGTAATCCCGCAGCGTAGGCCGCAAAGCAAGAAGCGTGGCTTCATTCGCGCTTATGCGCCTGATCTCGCGAACATGGGCATTGATCAGGCTACCTGGCTGGATTTTATCGAGACGTTTAACGAAGCTAGTCTCGCGAACCCATGGATCAACGCGCTCAATCTTGCGTCTATTGCGACAAATGCGTTGCCGAGCGCGATCGGATTCGCGGTTTCGTTGGCTATTATGGTTGCGACTAATATCGCGATGGAGACGCAGTCTAGATATCGGTACCTTGCCTCTCCCTTTCGCGTCTTTCTGTCGATCATGCGAAGCTGATAATACATAGACAAAACAAGGCCCTCGACAAACTCAACACCGAGTTCTTCCGTCCGCGAGGGCTATACTGTCTCGTGATGACATGGGACTCCAGCGCAACAAACAGCCGCACCACGAATGTCGACTTAAACACCGTTATTCAAAAGACAGAAAACACCCTAGGAAAAATGTCACACAAATTCAAATATTCGAGCGGCACAACGAGTGAGTTTGAGTTCATGCAGACTGCCGAACTCGTGTTTCCTGGATTAGATTATGTTGCATCTGTGCCGAAGGAGGAATCGCAGGGGCTCAAGAATAAGATGAAGAGGGGGAAGAGGTTTGTGGATGATTATATGGATCGGAAGGCGCAGGCGAAATTTGTAGGTCTCATCTTTCACCCCCATTACATCAGTATGGGGGAGATTGGACTAACATGATCGATAGGCCGGCGAGAATCCGGATAACCTCCTCACCAAAGGGGTAAATCCAACATTTGCGTCCAAATACTCCGACCCAAATCACCCTATCCACAGCGGCTCGATATACTCGCTCGTCAGTCTGGGGCGATTCAATCCTCCTAATTTCAGAAATCTGCAGACACGTCCACAAGGAGCGTTCGGTCGAAGGACTGGAGGAAGTCTGATCACGAGCGTGATAGATGCCAGGCTCGGTGGCAGACAGGATGCTTTTGGTGGCCGAGGAGCTAGGACAGACCTTCTGGGTAGACGAGACCCGTATTCGAGAGGTGGTGGCGGGCCTATTGGGGGATTGTTTGGGTTGGTAAGTATGGCGGCGCAGGCTGTTAGTGAGCGAGGCCAGGACTCGTCGCGATTAGCGAGTCAGCAAAATGGCTATCAGCAGCAGCAACTACAACAAGATTCTTATGTTTCGGAGAATCAGAATATCGGAGGACGCGAAAGGCCTATTCCCCGGGCAAGGTCGGACAACGGGCCGCTTGGGATTGGCAGATTACTTCAGCAGGTATTTCCCTCATTTCCTCTCTTTTTCTCGTCAATTACGTGCTAATCCAAGTTCAGAAAGTCCTCTATCTAATGGTGGTCAACATGCCGACCGAGGAAGAGCTCGCTCAGGCAAGGGAACTGTCTAGGGAATGGGATATGCCAAATTAAATATTGTTTGATGCAAAAATATTGTTGAGTCTTGATCAGGAAGGGATATCATACAGTATTTCATAATGTCTATCTATCGTATCACCTCACCGGCACCGCTTAGTGGCGGGCCMTCTAATGAAGTCTATACACCCTCTAATGCCTATACCATCTATATGACCATATCTATAAAAATCCCACGGAGTATATGCGACATGATAAGAAAACGAGATTAGACAGCACCAACAACAACCTTCTCGGTTCGTCGCCAGGCTTGACCGCGCCACTGAAGCAGCATGGTTGGGAGCAGACTGACTCCAACCAAGAGCGCAGCGGCCACACCGGCACTCTTGGCTACGCCGACATTGTTGAACATATCAGGGAACCTACAAGTAATGGTTAGCAATTTTCTCCAAATACGTCGTGCGCAGAAATGATACGTACCAGAATGGTCCAATAAATCCCCATATTTGACGGACAAAGGTAATGAACACACCAACCGACGCAGCCTCGGTATGGTTCGTGTCAACGGCGTAGGTAATTAGCACGGTCGTGACAACCTGGTTACCAAAGGCAGCGATAGCGACACCCACTACGGGAGTCACGTTCCACGAACCAGCAGGCGAGTTTTGAGTCTGAACGAGGAACACCACGACACCGGCAATGGCGAGCAGGAAACCGATATAACTCAGCCAGAGACGGTGCTCAGCTGCGGCATGCTGTCCACCCTGACGGCGGGCTTTCCATCTCATCCATGAATCAGACAGTGGTCCACCTAACTGTTCGCCGAGAACTGAACCGATGACCAAACTTAAAAATTGCAGACCCAAGGACTGTGCGTCGAGGTCAAACTTGAGCTGCAATAATTGAGGGATTTCGACGGTACACATGACACTTGCAAACAAAAACACCATGGCATATGCAGCGGCAGGAATCATCACAGTAGGTCGAGTGGCCAATGTCAATGGTTTGACGAACTCGTACAGGGTGAAAGGAGCAGGGTCAATGCGGCGGAAACTCAAATATTCCTGTCGGAATCCAGAGGGAACTGGGCCATCCCAGCCGCCAATATAGCGAGTTTCCGGTTGCAAGAAAATGCACAAGAAGAATTGGACTCCGTTGACCTGAAACCAATAAGTAAAGGATTCAACATTGGGGGATAAAACTTACAATAGCAAGAACCCAGTAGATCCATCGGTAGCTCACGCGCTCAGCAACGAAGCCGAAAATAAAAGGAGATAGCGGGACTCCCAAAGTAACAAGCAGTGTCCAGACACCCATGTACTTGGCGCGATCACGCTTGAAGAAACATTCCATGACTACAGCACTGCCCAAAGCACCAGCTGGGCTAATGAAAAAGGCCACCAATGCACGACAAGCGGCCATTGAGGCATAATCCGGGCTCTTGGCGCATCCAATATTGCAGACTAAGCTTCCGATCAACGAGATGAGGAAGATCGGACGACGACCGTATCGGTTCGACAATGGCTTCCAAAAGAGAGGAGCTCCTCCAAGGATGGCAATTTGTAATGAGGTCAAATACGAGGTCGTGGTGATGCTGATTCCCAAGTCGAGGGAAATGTCCAAGTATGCGGGGATAATAGCAGCGGCGGTGAATGTGCCGAACATGGCGTGGAATGCGACTAATGTGAGATTGACGACTTTCTACAATCATTGTTAGCGGCGACTTATCGAGCCAGGAGAGTCGACGTACCTTCCACGAGGGCCAGTTGTATGGGTCGGCATCGTCCATTGCAGGTACGGGGTCAAGTTCTAGGGTACCATGTCGTTCCAAAAGATATTCTCTGTGACGAGGAGCCAATTCAGTCATGTTTTCCGGCACGGGCGAAGACTGTTTCTCGTCCATGATGCCTTGAGTCACTGTATCGTCGACTTTCGAGTCCATTATCGATATGTTTTATTGAAAGGAATACTTTATACAAGCCGAATACGGGGAGACTGAACAGCTTCCTTCGAACGGGCCGAAGAAGAAACAATGTAACCAACCCGAGCCGTAGTGTATGCAAGTAATGCTAGTCTGGCAGGCTGGTAGCAGGGGGGGGTTGATGGAACTCGAATAAGAAGTGAAAGAAACAACGTGGAAGGCGCGCCTTCATGTACTAGTGCCCAGCCCAGATACACGTACTCGGCTATTCCGACGACGTTTGATCTTAATTTGCAATCAGCAATTCTGTGGTACACCCGTCGACGGAAATACCCCGAGCGACCGAGCGCACGAAAAGATGGAGAATTGATGGTGTTTTCTAGCACACAGTGTGGAGGAATACTCCATACGGAGCAGTGCGGAGAGGGCGAGGGTGGGTAGCCGGTAAGTGAAGGCGAGAAAAACGGCAGATGTGAAGCTCCTCGAGTTCACCGGGCGATATTTTTTACATCTCCACGTGCCGCCCGTCAGGCATGCAGGCAGCCACGCTCTCTTGGCGACGGACGCTAGACCCAGTACGGATGATGGCTAAGGCTTACTTCAAGAGACTTTGCTGATCAGTCGCTAGTTAACTAACTCTATTCATTGGAATGATTCAATTGAAGCCGATCAATTTGTGCACAAACCCACACAATAACGTCGTTTGATAATCACTTCGTCAATTGTGGAGGGATTCCCCGCGGGGTTGCGTACATTGAGACATCCTATCTGGGCAGAAGTGAGGGAGAATGGAGCACAGGGCTAAGAATTCATCCTCGGAAGACGTACTCGGCAATCGGCTAGCCGAGTGCTTTTTTGCACTGTTTGCTTGGGTATTTTCCGGAGACCTTCCATATTAGGTTAGGGCAGACTCGTTGGCTTTCCATCGAAGCCTAAAAGACAGGGCATATTCTTATAATTAATCTATTATCCCTCGATGCGAGTCACCTGAGCACCTCCAAGACTGTATTCATGCAAGGGCCGCTTCTTTATTGGAAGCGATGGAGGTCTCGTGACCAAAATCACTCTCACGAGAAGGCTTGCCTCATAAAGTCTACAGCATCTCCATCATAAGTCACATCACGGCAGCTCTGCAACCGTTATATATTATATTTTTGCATCCAAATCCGCTTCGTCGACGACAAAATAATGACTAAGCAAGAGTCGGCGTCGGCTGGTCGGTAGGTCGGACGGCCGATACCACCGATGCTCGCCAAGACGAAAAGCGGACTTACCAATACATCCGAAGACCAATCAGATGCCGCAAAGTGAATCTTAGTTGACGGTAAGCCTTCTTTGTCGCCGATGCGCGAGTCGTTCTTTGATAAATCAACGGGAAATGCGTCACGGAGGGTGGCAGGCGCCCACGGAGGGTGCTATAATGCGAGGCCGGTGCGAGGCACGGTGGTTCATACTATGTGTACTCCGTACCGATGAGGCAGATATTGAGGAGGTCGATTGATAAGCGCGAGGTGACGAGCATGGTTATAAGTTATAAGTATGCAGGGGATGTCAAAGACCTACACCAATAAACAAAACACCATCATACTCCAAGAGTCAACTCGACATACATACACATAAGGGTCCCTGAGTGTGAGACAACAAAGTCGACAGGCATCTCACATACAACATACAACATGGACACTGCAGCCATAGCCAAGGTATGACAGCCCTAACTCAGCTCCACCAGAATGTACATACGAATCTAACACATTCAGAACGGGGCTCCCTACCCCAGTCTCACAGCCCAACTCGGCCTTACGCCCATCACCAGCGTCGACGTCCCCGTCTGCTGCGTCTTTCTGGTCCTCTATATCCTCGGCGCCGCCAGCCACATGACCATCTTCCAGCTCAACCGTCGCAAAGGCCACAAATTCATCCCCAGTGCCGTCACATTCGGTTTCTGTATGATGCGCACGCTGACTTGCTCGCTACGGATCGGCTGGGCATACAAACCTACAAATGTGTCGCTGGGGATTGCGTCAGCGATCTTTTCGAATGCGGGGGTTTTGGCGCTTTTTGTGTTGGACCTAATCTTTGCGCAACGATGTCTTCGAGCCGCATTTCCCAAATTCGGATGGACGAAGATGGCACGTAACGCATTCTTAGTGAATTACTTGCTCATTCCGTGTGTGCTGGTTATGCTTATCGTCACGTCGGTTTACACGCACTATACCCTTGACCAGAGCTCGCTCAAGTCGTGCCGCGATACTCTCCTCGTAGCAACGACGTATATGGCTTTCTTCTCATTTCTGCCGCTCGCATTGACCATCATCATCGCCATTGTGCCGAAAGGTGCAGACAGCGAAAACTTTGGAGCGGGCTCGTTTGCGGCCAAGCTCTGGATTGTGGGCGTTACGTCGTTTCTGCTGTGTTTGGGAGCCACGTTTAGGGTTGCATGCAATTTCATGCCGACACGACCTGCGACAGATCCTTACTCCTTTCAGGGACGAGCATGCTTTTACGTGTTTTATTTCACGCTTGAGGTCTTGGTGCTCTACACTTTTCTCTTTGCGAGAATTGATAAGCGATTCTGGATTCCTAATGGAAGTCGAGGCACTTATCTGGTGAATGGACTTCCCAAGGAGTCTGCTGTGGAAGAAAAGTCTGAAGAAACGATTCAAAGTGTTTAATTGTTCCTTTGTTGATTGATTAAAATGGTGTGGCTGTATGAGCGTTGACTTTGCATTGGGAGCGTGGCCTAGACTTATTTTGTGGAACATATTACAACGAATTAATCAAACTTCTTCACTCTATACCCCCTTCTTCATGTTTCAATGATGCTTATGCAGTTACTAATGATAGAATGGACATTACTTGACAAAATACTCTCAGACAGACCGGTAGCTGCTATAACTAATCCCCATCGGAGCAGAAAATAGATATGACACATTGAATCACACACTTCGAGGAGTCAGTCAACCAAAGCACCCTGTCGAATATGCCCACCAACTTTGGCAAGTTTACACAGCAGTATAACAGAATAACAACACCAATACATTGACATCTCTTTGGAGAACATTCCATCATTTACGCGAGAAATTCGATTACTCATCCATGTCAACTGATATACTCATCACCTTGCATCCCCGGAAAGCGACTAAAAGTCGATTACTGAACAAAGTTTCGCTTTGCGCCAATCGGAGGTGAGGTCCGACAACAAGAATGCTTCGGAAAATTAAAGTTTCACCTTTGATCAACTGAAGAATCGAGTTGAAATTTAGCATTGACGTGGACTTTGTGGAGAAAAAACGCACAGTGCGTAGGCTCTCTGTGGTATTTTGAAGATGTCGGTGGTTGAGTAATCACATCGCATGGATTTATACTTTGGACTCTATACCTATTCTAGGGATCGGGATGATATACGTATTCGTATGTTTGTCTTTATATGGTGCTTGATGATGTCTTGTGATATAAATGATTGATCTATCTTTTACCTCCAGGCCAATATCCGTTTCCAACAAACCAAAAAAGCCCTTTAAGTGGTCAATTGACGTCACAAATCCGAGTTCTACCCAAAACAAACAATATCAAAATGCCCTTCTGGAAAATCTACCACAGCACCAACACCCTAACCCAAGAGGAAAAATCCACCCTCTCCGCCTCCATCACACAATACTACATCTCTGTCGGCCTCCCCGCCTTCTACGTCAATATCTTCTTCCTCCCTTTGACCTCTGATAATTTCTTCGTCGGCGGAACTCCCCAGTCCCAAAAACTGTCAATTGAGATTGTGCATATTGCGCGACAGTGGGATTCCGCACGGACTGAGAGGGCGACGTATTTTAAAAACAAGGTGGATGAGATTTTGAGGCCGTATACAATCGACAAGGGCGTGCAGGTGGAGTATTGTGTGATGCAGGGCCCGCCGCAGTTGTGGAGAATTAATGGGATTGATCCGCCGGAGGGGAGTGAGGATGAGGTGTTGCGGGAGAGGAATAGGGCGTTGCTTGAGGAGTCGGTGAAGACGTGAAGTCTTGGGAAGAAGATAGGTAAATAGGTTAGGTATGCTGTACTCTTCTGGCTCTCGGAAGACTGTGGCCTCCACGACTGTTGAATGTTTTTATGAGTGTAGCGGCATAGCGATTGAATTATATAAATCAATGGCCATTTCGTCAATCTACAGCTACCTAGGGTTGATGTAAGCTATATAACCTATATAACCTTTGAAAATTGACAAGTAGATATCGGAATAGTAATTATATACATTTCTGTCCGTTCATATGAACACATTCACAAACCTCTATACATAAGTAAATGTACATTACTGCTGGGTCGTAAAAGGTCCCACCACCGTCAAATTGTCAATCCTGCCTAGCAGGAACTCGAGCTGACGATAAGCAGCCCCAGGAACATATTGCGGGATTTCTACAAAAACGCTTATTAGTAAACGTTACAACCACATCGGCAGAAAAAGGACTTACCATGTCCAGATCCATAAACACTCGAAAAAGTTAACCCACGCTCCGTATGCGCAGTTCCCAGAATTCCACCACCACCACTCCAAGTCACAGGATCAACCTGACTACCGGCCGTATACGGTACAAACAACTCCTCCGTAGGCGGAGACTGGAAACCCTGAGCGCCGTTCCAGGTCATGTTCTGAATCGTTGCGAGGGAACCATTCAAGAACAGCAAATAATCGTACCATCCATGGCCAATTAGGACGTTGTTGGTGGCTTCAATGACACCGGGCAAGGGGCCCAAAGCGCTCGGGACGGAGCCGTCGCCATTGGGGAAGATATTCGCTTCACCGCAGACGGAGTAATCCGTCGGAGGAGCATGCAGTGCAGCCTGCACATCGCTCTGGTTGAAGTAATCGTTCGGTCCTTGGGCTACGGAAGGAAATCCCATTTCGTCCCAGAGAAAAGGGCAGAAATCGGTGAGATGATAGATGTTGAAACATGGGTTTATCAAGGTGACTGCAGCGATGATTTGGTCCCATGTATCGCATCCAGCGCCGTTTGCGCTGTCCAGGGATGGAAAGTCGCTGGGCGGTGGGTAGGTGAGTGCCTTGTTGAGGAAATCCGTGTAGCCGCATTGGGCATCGGCGGCGTTGATTTGTTCCATGAACGTATCGTTCAGCCCAAAAACGTTAGAGAAGTAATTCAGCGCGGCCACGGCAGGGGCTGTCATCGTTAGTTCCTATTCGGCATAAGACGATGGAGAAAAGACTTACCGTATATCATCACCGAATCGTCATTGATACTAGGATCATTGATCTGAATGCCCTTCAGGTTAAAATACTCCGTATCATTCTGGTTGATAAATCCCTCCGCAAGATAAGGAATATACTGTCCCGCGTAACTCTCACCGGTGATGTACACCTTGTATCCTTGCATGTCGAAAGTATCAATGAACCGCTTCCAGAAATCATTGAATTGATTTGAAACATCAACCTCATTCTGAACGGTCGCCGGACCAGGCGAAAAGCCCGTACCGGCTGGCTGATCAACGTAAACCACATTCGTCAAGTTGTTGAACGAATATGGGTTTCGCACGGGCTGATAGACACCCGATTGCCACGAAAAGGGGCCATTCTCTTGAAGCAGGCCGTCGAGAGAGCTGCAACCGGGTCCGCCGTTGAGCCAGATGGTGATTTCTTTCTCGTTGTCGCAGTTTGGATTTACCGTGGGAAAGAACCAGAAGAATAGACTTGAGTTGCCGGAAGGGGTGTTGTCGAGGAGACCGGCGTATGACTCGCCGATGTCGAAGGGTACTTGGGGGAAATTGGTGCCGTTGACGGCAAATTCTATTGAAATTAGCTTGATCAAAAATTTGAGATTGAGAACATACTCTCTGTTTTGTTGGTAAGATATTGATGGCTGATGCTTTTCTCGACCTCAACTGAGCGTTTATTCAGCGCCGGGATGAGAGGCTTGGATTGTTTGGCTTTGATATGAGGGTTACTCTGCACGGCAGCTGCTGCTGCCGCGAGTGTCGCGAAAACTGCCCAAGTATGCATTTTACGTCAGGTGTAAGGGCTAATGCTTGAAAAACTGCAAACTGAACTTCAAGACCAAGAACTCTTCGCCTATTTATCTACAATGTAGATAAGAGACACGGCGATCATTACTTCAGCTTAAGATCCGAAGTAACCTGATCCAGCAGGTGCGGTGCATGGTACTTTATTTGGTAACCTGGTGCGTCGTCGATCACTCATTGGGTCATGCTCGTATTCGAGTACCCATCACAAACAAGAATAGTGGGTAAATACGAGCAGAACAATAACGTCTTTTTCAGAAAGTATCATACTACGGAATAGCTAGACCTAGTCCGTCTAATAACGGACAAACGAAACAATATACAAGCAACGGCTGTAGCGGCTCCCGGGATTTGATTTGGATTTGCCATCTTCCTGCAGGCTGGCGATCTTCGAGTCCTGGTCTCGTAGAGTAACATTCTCGCGGGCGCATGCGACAGTCTGGAATTAGGGCTTGCGGGGCTGTGGAGCTTGAGGCACATGCAAGGTTATGATTCTGCCAATCTAGTTTTCCCTACGGAATTAATGTAGTATGCAGCAAGGCCTTGTCATTTGGTGCTATCACACACCGTTTGATTGAAAATTGAGTACAGGTCCATCGGAACTGAAGCGTGACTCGGAATAGACCGATACTCGAGAATAATTTCATCCGAGAAGTGACACCGATTGAGAAAATCGATAAAGATTCAGTGCAATAGCTGTAATTGCTGCAGCGGTATAAATAAATGTGCTAGGCTAGCTCACAGCCCCAAGCTGAGCCCCGGGTTGAATCATTATACTCCGTACTACATAGCCTCGATCTGGCGATCTTCAGCCGCGTCTTTAGAGTTTTGACTCTAATTCTGTCGGTACGTCATCATTGAAGGATATTCGCGCACCGTAGAAATGGCAGATTGTATGAAAATGATGTTTGAATGCTAACAAAAGAGGTGTATTGCATGTGAATGGATAATTAATTAAGTATACATCTTGAGGTGAGAATATTATGCACCCGCTCTTTGATCATTGTCTTTATCGCGTCTAGTCACCAAGGCAACCTTTGACCTCTCGCAGTCTACATTGATTACACGAGTCATAAAAGCCACAACATACAAGAAACTTGTTCATTATGCATCATCATATTTAATCCTATTGAATCATCGAGTCTTCAAACATCCACCGTCCAACTCCCACTGAATCCCTCATCAATCTGACGAACAGTCCCAACTCGCCCATAGCTATCCGTGTTAGTACTGTTACTACCCCCAGCACTACTCAAGGTACTACTACTCAGTACCGTAACACCCTTGAACCCCACGCCCGGATCATAATCAAACGATCCACTAACCGACAAATGCCCATTATCATACGTGAACTGCAGGTACGTCGTCTGCGCCGGCTTGACTGACTTGCCGTCATCAAGGTACAAACTTCCACTCGCTTTACCGTCCACGTCCGGGGCAACCAATATCTCGAAGTCGTGCGTACGAAGCTGCGTCGTCGTGTTTGCGGCCCCGGCATTTGCGCGCAAAGGCAGAATTGAGCCGCCGCGGATGTGGACGGGGATGTCCGTGTAGGTGACGTTGTCGAGATTCAGAGTGTTTGTGCCGTCGGGCGTGACTCGTTCACCAGTCCAGAAATCGTAGAAAATGTCCTGAGGCGGAAGGTAGAGAGAAACGCTTTCCGACCCTTCCACGGTGACGGGGGAGACCAAGATTGACGGGCCGTAGAAGAATTGGTAGCTGATGTCAAGTGTGGTTGGGTCGTTAGGGTACTGGAAAAACAGCGGGATGATGGTTGTCGGTGACCCGTCGACTGTTTGCTGATAGAATGCTGTGTAGAAGTAGTCTAGTAATTGGAAGCGAGCAGTTATGGCTTTTTGTGCTGCTGCAGTAACCAACGGCCAGCGGTAGAATTCTTGATAGTTTGCTGAAATGTCTGCATGGTTACGGTAGAAGGGATACCAGGCGCCTAGCATCGCCCAGCGTGCACATAGAGTTTCGGTGGTGTTGTCGTTGAAGCCGCATACATCAGCGCCAACCATGGGGATCTGGAAAATGGATGCGAATTCCATGTTTTGGATAATAGACAGTAAATAGTGAGCCCATATAGAGGCGTTGTCGCCAGTCCAGTGGCCGCCCCTGGTTCCGTCTCCGGCGAATGTGCTACGTGAAATGATGAATGGTCGTTCGGCTGGACGACGGGCTAAAAGGCCCTGTCGAGAAGCATCAATCATATATGATGCATACAAGTTGTGAGTATCGTATTGGACATAACCACCATACTCGGGGAGGTCGGGCCAGATAGTGCCAACGGTTAGAGCGCCAACACCGTTGGCGATAGTATAGCCTGGGTTGTCAAGATTACGACCGGAAAGCCCTGTCATATTAGCTGACGAGGTGTCCCGTTTGATTCTTCGCGAGCTTGTACCGGGAGGCTGGAAGTCAGATGGAAATCCAGGGAGAGGGTCCCATGTTGTGCGGAGTGCTGGCGGAGCTGGAGGGTCATTGCCATCTATTGCTGCTTGCACTGGGTTTGAGCAGGGATAACCACAGAAGTTTGCCGGCTACATTGAGTCAGTCATGTCCTACATGTCAGAGGAGAGAGACGTACCTCGTTCATATCAATCCACATGCCATCAACTCCCACGCCAGACTGATCATCAAAAAACGAACCAATCTGTCCTGTCCAGAAAGACTGTGCATTCGGATGGAACCAATCAACATAAGACACCGCTCCAGGCCACATGGTCGCCACGAATGTGGTACCGTTGTCATTTTGGATTAGTACATCTGAAGACACCGCAGCGTCGTATGACGCGCTATCATTTAACGAGACCGGCGGATCAACCATCATGATGTAATGTTGTTCATGGTTGTGCAGGTAAGCCACTAATTCTTGCATCTTATGCAGCGGGAAACGCTCTGGGTCGAGTGTCCAAGTTCGTCGAAGATCCATATAGTCGATGTCTGTCCACATGGTTTCGAGTGGGATATTGGCCTGCGAATAGTTGTAGACTACTTCGGCAACCCACATGACGTCTTGGTAGCCGTACTTGCACTGATGGAAGCCGTAGGTCCAGTATGATTGTTGCGCCGGCTGTTCCATATATTAGCCATATTCTAGCAGTGATTATTAGGAAAACATACTAAACCGACAACACCAGCATACTGACGAGCAACATCAGCCGGCGCCGGACCAGACAGGAAGTAAAAATCTAGCACACCGCCGAGTGTATTATACTCCAAGTACTGCCCATCTTCAGCAGTCTGGTTGATTTTGATATCCATACCATTACTGTTCGACAAAAATACGCCATGGGCCTGGCTGTCTCTCATCTCGATGTAAATCGGATGACTACCATAAAGATTCGAATGCGTCGGCAAAAACGCCTGACCGGTATTCCACAATGTGCGCGTATAATCAGTAGTTTCTCGTTTAAATGAGTCCGAATCCTCGCCCAAACCGTAAATGTTGGGGTTTGATGGCAGCGAGGTTCGCAAGCGCACATATTGACTCTCAAAGATCAGATTTGTGCCGGATGTGTTGAAAATAGTCTCTCCGCTAGAGCTGCGCTGGATAGCAAACGAAAACGGATTTTTAGTGTACTCGAATACCAAGTCTGATTGCTGAGAGGATGAATCCTGTTGACCTGATGGAGGGTCCAGGATTGATTTGGGGATTTGGTAAACTTGTTCATTTTCGTCGTAGATTTTGACGTGGAGTCGTGAGTCTATCTTGTCAGCATCTGCTATATTCTTTATGTATTATAGAAGAACATACTTGTTTGGTATTCTACCAATAATTTGAGATGAGTCAAATCCTCGCCGTAGGTATTACAGGCACTACCGGCAAGTATTAAATCTCCCGTTATTTGGCTATCTGACTCGGCCACATTTCTCAATGTGTAACCCGGGCAGTTGTCGATAGAAGCAGCTGTAGCCGCAATCCCCAGTAGGGGAAATAAAAGAATTGACCTCCACAGCATCGCGACACCTAAGAAGCTATGCAGAATAAAATTACTAGAGTCGAGAATTCCAAGCGGGGAGCAGCAGGATTATGTACAGGTATATTTATCAACATTCCATTTCTTCTCCACACTTTTTTTCTAGTGTGCAATTACGATGTTTAATAGGGGTATGCATTCCGGCTGCTTGCCATGCGGGCTTTCCGATCGACCAGCATCCCACAGCAAATCAAACAAGGGATGAGGGGAGGAAATTGTCCTAGGTCAAGACTAACTCCTTAGTACACAGGTAAAATATCAAGATCTAGCCGAGTCGTTGAATGGATTCATTCAAAATCCATCATAAAGGAATCAAATTTTGCTCCGAGATGGTCTCATGACTGAACGTTACAAGCTACGTGGGAGTGCTGGAGATCGCATGATTGACGCCATAATGCGATGGTAATTTTTCCCTAGTCGCGGAGTAGCCTCATGACTGTGAGAAATCAGTCTGTGACTATAAATTCATTTAATGACGTTGCATTGTAGTAGGTTGAGACGAAAGCAGGGTGGGTAAAGGGAGCTCATTAGCCCTAATGTTTGTTGCTAGCTTACCTTTTTGGGTGAGTATACACGACTCGATCATGACATTCGGTCCAGATGAAAATTTCTCATTTCGGTCTGGGGTTTCAGAGTTTACTATTACATGTACCTTCTTCAGTAATTATTCCATAGACGTATCTCGCATGAGGGAAACCTTCTTTTTGTGGTAAACCTCCTTTCTCTGCCTAGTAGTCGGAAAAAGGTCACATCTCAACCACATGTCTACGCTACGGGGTGTTTCACCGACGCTGATCCTCTAATTTAATGACGAAACAAACCAAAAAAAAAATTTCCCTGCTTTGTTCCTATCTCCGTGGTCTGTTGACCACTGACCAGTATCGGCCAGGATATAGACCGAGGGGTAGACGGCTGTCGATCATGTCGTTTCGTGCGACTTGAGGCATCTGATAGGCTCTAACGGTTGACTTGAGCTGTCTTTGGCACTGGTCGGTAAGGGTCCCCCGCTGTCGATCCCTGTACTTAGTCTGGTATAGTTCCAGGATTTAAAATTGGGGAAATGAGGGGATGACTTTTGATTTGATGCTTAGTATGAGGACAGGAGCACATGGCCTGAATCATGATTTATGATGGCACAAAAGGGGGATGTCGGTGGGTGAGGTTGCATTCTTTGAACGGAAATGGTACTACCATTCATCATCAGCGTGACTTGGTTATAAGATCAAACGCTAATGTCTATTTAGTGCCCGCAAAATCTACATGTCGAGGTGCGATTAAGGATTTTAGCAGCAAAGCCCTAACAGGTGACTTTTTTAATATGTCTATCTCATGTGCTTTCCCTCCGGCACGATTCTATCCAATCTAAAATATCCAAGCCAACATCTGTATCCATACATCCCAATTCCTATTCCATCTCCCTCGACTTCGATCTCGCCTTATACTGATACCGAACTTTTCCAGGCGGCTTCTCCTTTTCCTTTTCCACAACGCTATAAATAAACCGCTCATTCACAGTCTGCATCCGGTCTCGCATGTCATTTTCTCTTACCTGCCCAAAGACCAGTCAGCTAGTCAGTCCATTTCGCATATTCGTATCACTGTCCGAGCGAGAGGGAGAATCACCATATATCGACCCGTAGGCTTGTCTTGGTCATCTTTTACGAGCGAGTCTATCACGCCTCTGTGTCGGTATGGGTCTGTCGATAGCCATCAATATCAGTCATATAGCCCGCGAATGAATCAAGACATACTGTCGATGGGACTGTACTCAATCCACTGTCCAGGTTTGAATCTCGGCATGTTGTCCGTTGAGGAAAATGAAGCACAAAACACAATATCAGCCAGCACAAATATCTTAAAATTGATCCTATTTTTCAACTTAAAGATGCAAAAAAGAACTTTAAAAAAACAGTTACTGTCAATAAAATAGCCTCATTTCATATGATTAAAGAATGATATCATGTGGTGGTGGCATATCCAGACATATTGCGGTACCCTAGTGTAAGGGTTAGGGTTCTGAAATAGTTTCTGAATCAGGTGTGCGCCTTAGTAGCTAACAACCGAACATTCAGAATATGCCTCTTTGTTTAAAAAGAGGCAGGTAGCTCGGGGGTTAATTGTGTATGGTAGTCACTCGTTGACCTTGGGAGCCCTACCTAAAGAAAACCCTGCGGTAAGAATCGCCATGGTTGCCACAAGAGCCAGGTTTGTTTTGAATCGGATTTATTGAATAACTGTATGATCTCGTCAAGTCAAGGCTCAAGGCTAGAATTGATCATAAATGATTATTCAATCGTTCGTCACGCCCTTGCAAAATGGTATCCTCATCCCTTGATAGATGATGAGCACGCAAGGACCAGAGTTTTTGCACTGCTTCAATAAAAGTCCCTACACAAGAGACATATGCGATTTTCTTTTTCTATATACTGTAAACTGTAAGTCGATTCATTAAAGGTATTGAGTATCCGCTTAGGCAAAAATGGTTGTCAAATATGTCTATAGTGTGAGGCACTTCGCTACGGCTATTTGTCTTAGGGCTAGTGTTGTCCCGAAGGAGTGTGTCTGCATTCCTAGATAAACAAGGCATGGAAAGCCAGAACTCAAGAGAAAGGAGGCTCTGGAACCCTTGGAGAAATAAAAAAATTGTTGATCAAGGGTGGGAATGCACCAAATAAAGACAGATATTCCATTCCACCTTTTCGTCGACTTGAAATTTCCTCGCCTTCATCCTGAGATGTCTTCGATGTGGTCAACTTATACAAATCTCTGTTGATCTGAACACTTTTTCAGTCTCGCTACGCGCTCTTGAGCACACGACGACAAAATGCAGCTGTCCAAACTCCTCCTCTCAACACTCCTCCTGTACACAACCACATCTTTCGCCGAGAAAGCGTCCTCCTCGCCCTCCTCAACAACAACAACTCTCTCCCACCCCACCGACTCATCAAACGACACCTCATCCATCCCCAACCATAATGGAACAGAAGAAGAGGAAGAACCAAACCCCCACCAACTCTCCCTCGACGCCATATCGCACGAATGGACCCAAATCTGTTCCTTGGGGTGCCAACCGGGCACATTCCCCAGCGACACGTACCATCTCACACACTATCTGCTGCCGCACCTAATCAATATCCAATACAAACCCAGCTGCAACGCCAAATCTGCCCATCTCAAATACTTCAAGGAGATCGCTGAGTGTTCAGGACGGCACGATTTATGTGCTGAGAAACTAGATAAAGGCACGATGAAGTGTCGTGACAAAGCGCTGAGGAAGGTTACGACAGACCTCAAACATTTGGGGGAGGGGGGCATGGATTGTGAGAGGGAGGAGGATTGGCAGGGGGAGTTTTATGGGAGTGTTTTGGAGGGGATGAGGTGGTTTAGGAGAGAGGTTTGTGCGCCGAGAGAGTTGATGAAAAAGGGAGGAGGGGAGATGAGGGATTGTAGGTTGATGGTGAGTTTTCATTTTCCATTCGAGTCGTATAATTAACTTGACTGACCTTTGGACAGGGAACTTGTATGTCGCCGGCTGATGAGCTGTAAGCTGGTCAGGAGGAAGGAAAATGTTGCAGGTTGGTAGCAAGAATCTGACGGGGATGTTTTATGCTTTAAAATGTCATAGAGGGACAATTAAGAATATGTAAAAATTTCATCGTATTCAGTACAAACATTCTCAGTCATAGCTAAGCAGACACGAGCTGTACAAGTACAATACCAACCAATCAATCAAGAACACACTCCATGCAATTTTCATAACAATTTGCAGCAGAAAAAGGGTACAAGAAATTAAGCTCGGCTGACTGACTAGCAGGCTGAGCAAGAAAGAAAACCAAAATCCGACAACGCCGACTCCCCACCGTCCCATGACCAAGTAAACCATCCAAAAGTAGATCAAGAAGAAAACATAGCCCTATCAAAGCAGCGGAGTTCGACAGACCGGTATCTATAGAAGAATAACTTCAACAGCCTATAACGCAGAACGCAGAGTAGAATGTGTATATAAACTCATATTCATAACTCGTGAGACGTCAAACAAAGCAGACTACTTCACCCGTGTCGGGGAAGCAGTGCCAACGCTGCCCACTCGGCCGCTAATCTTGCGGATACCTTTGGTCTCGCTCTTGCTGTCAGTGACTCGTCGGGGGCTGGAGCGGACTTTACTCATGGCGATAGCGCCCTTGCTTGTGGGGGTTTTCTGTGTGACGACAGCAGCTTCAACCCAGTTCTCGCGGTCTTCGTGAACTTCGTAGCTGGTGGTTACTGTGGTGGAGTAGCTGATGGATCGTGTTTTGGGAGAAGCGCTGGGTGATCGGGATGCGCGTTTGGCAAGTAGTCGCATTTGGATTTCTTCTTCGCTTTCGCTCTGTTCAGTTCCCGCGCGCTGGATTCGTTTCCCAGAGGCGCGTTCTTTTTCAGTCTCGCCATTGACAGCTAGTGCGCCCGATACATTTCGGGCGTATGGATGATGACGAGAGTCTTTGCGGTGAGACTTGCGAGGTTGTCCGGGAGTCGGCGCTGGTAAATTTTCATCCGTGTTATAATTGGAAGCTTCGTTGTTGTCAATCTCCCCCAATGCTGACCTCTTGGAATGACCGTTGTGCTGAGGAGGTGTAATAGTCTGTCCATTGCTGGAACGCTGCTTGTTGACTTGTCGGCCAGGTGTAACAGGCGCAGTCAAGGCCAGCTTCTCGCGCATGGTATCTTCAAACCACCACTCCCGGAAAGCACCCTGGTTAAGGTGCAGCCAGTGTTGTTGTGGCCCAACCACCATACCAGGACGCATGAACCGCATAAAAGCGATGATCTCATTTGCAGTAAATCCATGTCGGTAGATCAAGTATGCACCAATCAAGCAGCCAGTCCGGCCCAATCCGGCTTTGCAGTGAACGGCGATGTTCTTATTCTGCACGGTGATCATCTCGTGTGCCATCTTGATGAATCGTCGCACCAACGGTAATGGTGGGCAAGTTCCATCTTCGAAAATCATATCAATGTGGTTGATGCCGAGCGCAGTGAAATATGATGGACAGTAAAGCTCAGAGTTGAGGCGGACTACCAGACCGACGTCTCTCGACGAGAAATGTGTCAAAACATTCTTGAATGGCACGGGAAGTTTGGAAGAAAGGACTTCAGGTACGGTCGACGGCAGAGCTGCGTATTCGGCAGTGTTGGCTGGGACTGGGGCGACCGGTTGTTGCTGAGGCGATGCGAATGCGATGAAGTTTGGAGTGACCCAATTGAAATCACCCATATCGACTCGTTCATAACGTTCATACCTATATCGTCAGATCAAGCTTCCTTCAGAAGGCAATTCAGAGAAGCAACTCACTCTTCCAGGCTGAAATCCTTCAATCCACACAGAGACTCCTCCTTGGCCTTCCACACACCATACACGACATCCTGGATGTTGAGAATAAAGTCTGCCTGGCTGTATCCTGCGTCGCGGAAAGGCATGTATGGAGGATCAGCCTGAGCAATAGGCGCAAGAGCCAAATGAGGAGGCCACGACTGAATCAACACCATATAGCACGCGACCAAGCAGGCTGCATTCGCGCGGCTCCGAGGATCGGGTTTGCTGTAAAAAACCACTGGTCTCTCGGCATTGGCTGGATCACCAAGGATCTCGTGGAAATGAACAGCGAAGCGGTACAGGTGGCCGATGTGCAATGGGCCGAAATCGGCGTGGAATGCATTGTATAGGAGAGTATCGTCGACGGTAAAGTACACGGGGAGTTTGTGTTTTGCGACTCGTACGGGGCTTTGTGATGCTTTTGCTGAACGCTTGGAGGGAGAAGAAGCCTGGGTCGGGAATGGAAAGGCAGTGTAGGGATCAGGTGCGGACGAGTACGAGGCGAGATACAGGCGATCTGCGATATATTAGCGTGTGGTTGATAGCAATTGGAATTTCGCTCATGCTTACCTTGGATGTACTCGATCACCTGGCCGTGAGCATGGGAGGCGTGCGACGGCATCGTGAGTTGGCAGATATAATGGTTAGAGGTAGTGTTGATTCTCTGCTGTTGATACTTCACGGTGCACCAGATCAGTGTCGGAAGTAATTTGAAGCAAGAGATGTAGCTATTGACCTCGCATGACCAACAACGGTATAATTTGGCTGATAGACGTTTGGCGGCAGAATAAGAATGCTACTCGAGGTATATGCGATACAACAGATGAATACTGGAGTAATTCGTAGGCAGTATAATAAGCAGAAAGTGAGGCAGAAGAAGTTGAAGATAAGAGTTGGGGCAGGTTGCAGCAGGACAGGTAGTTATTTTGTTGCAGCATGAAGATGAAGTCGGCCATAGCAAGAATCATAATAAACGGCCAAATATGGATCCCACTGGGTATGCGGTCTGTGATTGGCCAGCATGTTATTATGGGTCTGTTGAGGACTAGCGCGGTTATGTTGGCCAGGCAACGCCAAATGCCTTAGACTTCAGGTCTTTTCTGTCTCTGCCTGGGCGAAACATTGCGAAGCATTCATGGCCATTCATCACGTTACAGAATGTCAAAACAAGAGAACGGCTATTGGCTCGGGCAAAGAGAACATAGTCGCGGTGATGAGGCAATATGTTTCGAGTTTTCATTCTCGATGATTTCMCCCGCCGACATCATGTCAACATCTGACCTCCTACGTAGTATCGCTTGGGTGTGTAGTATCTTGTGATCAGCTGCCACCTAAAACTTGATTACTGGCCCATTACTGTTTAGAAATTCTAGAATTCATGACTGTCTTCCAGGGAAGCCATCCGTAGCCTTGAAAATGCGACAGCACTCCGAAGCCGCAACTATTCCAGCTTTTACAGTGAACACCTTGCACTCCGATATCTGTAAAGTTTCAGTGTCTGAGAGGGTACCTAGGTATCATGCGTGTAATTATCTACTAAATATGTCTCGTAGCTTATATGCCTAGGTAGGATTCGTGTAATTAGATTTGAATATTTACTCTTCTTATGCAGTAGTTTCCACTGCCAAGTGCAATATATATCTTTGTTGTCAAAGTAGCATAACATCGAACTCTTGACCTGTCTACCTAGGTACGTAGTTGCTTGTAGAATTACTCCTAATCGCTGCAAACATTTATTATTTCGATAATAAATACTGAAAAAAATAGCTATACAACGAAAATTTATTATTGATTACGATTTGACCTGAACGATCTGGACTTAGGGTTAAGGGTCGGCATGACGACAATCAGCGGCAGCTGCCCCGCACATTCCAATCCGAACTGGCGGACTTCTTCATCGTCAATCTTTCACGCCAACTTCAACTGAGACCCGCCTCGATCAGCGCACTCAAAATGGCATCAACTACTAAGATAGAAACCGACTTTCCTTACTCTTTGTAGCCAACCCTATCCCATACGCCGAAAGGTCTTGGCTAACGCTACCGCACGCAGAGTCATCTCCATCCCCCTCCCCACCAACCGCCTGGCCTCCGCAGCCCTGCAAGCCATCCAAGTCGACAAAGAGATCTCTCCACTGGTGCACCGAAGTTTTGCGCTCAAGTCTCCTGATGTCAACGGTGATGATGCCGACGAAAGCAAGACTGTGCTCGAGACGACGTACCGCGCCACGACGAATCGTATGCTGCGGGTCTCTGTAAACGGGTTTATGGACACGCTGGGGGTAGTGTTGGGGGKGATTGAGGAGTTGGATGTTGATGTGCTGAGTGAGGAGTTGAAGTGATTGATCCTAGAGGAGTGAGAGAAAATATACTGCAACACGATGGTGGTTGCCGGCGTGAAGCAGATACTTTGTTCGCCTCATACACGGGAAACACGCGACATGGCGCATTTGCAGTGAGAATGCACTTGGAATGACTGGCTATACCTGCGATGAATCGCTCCGCGTAGAAGAGGAGGAGAAACCGATCCATTCAGAATACTTCGGCTCAGCTGACAGGATGAGATGGTATCCATGGTCACCTCAGGGACCTACCAGGCTACACTCATAACAGACCGATGCTGCCGCAAAGCTATTCGCAATTGCTGTACATTAGTTTACATCTGCGCATCATTCTAGACCATACCAGTGGCTACATGACTGTCGGCAATGGATCGCGTGAGATCTGATACAGCGATCGTGTCCAGGTGTTCGTCAGATAGATTACTGATAGTTTGCTAAGCATAGCACCGTGCGATATCTCAATTCTTCACAAAATCTTGTGTTCCTGCGTATCATCAGTTGCTCCTTCAACAGCCGAGGCGAGGCAAACAGCATCCAATCAGACAGCCGCCCGTTGCCAAGCCCCGATCAGATACTCTGATTGGGCAGACGAACTACCCGATCGGGAGGTCTGTTCTGTTCTCGGGATCGCTGGATTAAGACGCGCAATATAGCTTCATTCTATACGTGCGTATCGTGACAAATATTTTAAGCCTGCGAATTCAGAGTTCCTCGGCACCGGATGTCCGCCTTTCCGATGACGTTCATTAGTGAATCTCTGCTTCTAGAACGCAGCCATTACTAATCCGCTGATTGGCTCTTGTTAACCGTTGGACCATTACGTATTCGTCGTAGCTCCGGCTTGCTATCAGTTTCCATCGTGCAACACTCATGCCACTCCTACTTATATAACGCCATCCCACCCGTTCGTCAGATCGTAATTTCTATTTGTATTAAGATCGCGTCGATATTCGTCAAGATTTCGTTCATACGCTATTCGTGTCATTCACGGTTGTCGGTTCGTTATCCCTTCGCTCATTTGAAGCTAGAATACCGATAGCTTACTGACATGCGCGATCATAGCTAGTGACGACCCCTCATCTACACAGTCGACTCATCAGACACGCTCACCACAGCACAATGGCCTCTGCAACTACTTTCTACGACTTTTCGCCTCCCGACAGTTCGTCCCCTTCCCAATCCAGTATGCGCTCGACAGGGAAAATACGATACTAACAGACAAACAGAGAAAGGAAACCCCTACCCTTTGACCTCATACAAAGGCAAAGTCGTCCTCGTCGTCAACACAGCCTCCAAATGCGGCTTCACGCCTCAATTTGCGGGACTCGAAAAACTGTACAAATCCATCGAGGAGAAACATCCCGGTAAATTCACCATCCTGGGATTTCCGTGCAATCAATTCGGAAACCAGGATCCGGGAAGCAATGATGAAATCCAAAGCTTTTGCCAGGTTAATTATGGCGTGACGTTCCCCGTGTTGGGCAAAGTTGATGTGAATGGGAGTAAGGCGGAGCCGTTGTTTGAGTGGATCAAGGCCGAGAAGCCAGGTCTGTTGGGCGTGAAGAGGGTGTTGTGGAATTTCGAGAAGGCGTTGATCAATGGAAAGGGTGAAGTAGTGGGGAGATGGAGGAGTATTACCAAACCTGAAAGCCTGGAGAGCACGATTTTGAAGGAGATTGATATTGCGAGTAAGAATGCTACGGGTACGGAGACGGCTGCTGCTGAGGCAAAGCCGGCACCTACTGCGACGGAGAGCGCTGCTCCTGCTGCGCCTGCGGATGAGGCCAAGTTGGCTTGATTGATGCGCTGATGTTACTCTATTGTTATTTTGTGGGTTTGATGCTTGATACCAGATTGCAGTACGTTTGTCTGAAGACGTGCCATTAATATTAGTTCATTTCTATCCGTCCGTTCCACGTAAAACTCTTTTCGTTTTGATTAATCATGTATTCATGCCTTGGGAATCAAGTTTCTCAAGGAGAGATCGTAAACCACATCCTCCACCTTCTTGACCTGTACCCTCGTCAGTCAACATTCAGAGCTTGGAGGGGAGCGAAGTTACCGAGTATTTGATGCCATCACTCCTCTTCCTCAGTATATCATTCTTCAAATTCAGCAATTGGAACCCTGCAAACAAATCTTTGATGAAATTATTGATTTCAAGCGGACGGTGGTAGTCGCCCAATGTCACAGAATTCACAGCCAAACGAGACAATTCTTCGACCATCGAGATCAGGGAGAGGAGGTATTCTTCGATTGTGAGGTGGAACTTGTCTTCGTCTTTGAGGTTGACGGGTACTGTTTCGATTCGTAAGTCAGTGTGGCAATATCAAAGGGTCGAGGAAAGAGACGCACTGTCGAGGAAGTTTCCAACTTCTTCGATTGTGAGGAATGACGTTTTGGAGGAGTTTTTGTATTCGGTCAMCCCGCCGAGCCACGCGCAGAGTTCTATGTAGTATACCTTCCAGCCAGTTCTTAGCACCATATGGACATGGGTCGAAGGTAGGGGGAGATGTACCAAGTTTTGTAACTCGCGAGACCAGACTCCATTGTATTTGTAGAAAGGATGCTTGTTTGCGATTTCTGCAAGACGAGAAACGTCTTCTTTCTGAGCGAGGATTTGGGTCGCGGCGTCATCAAGGACGGATTTTACTAGAGCAGACCAATTGTATTAGCTTCATGTACTTCGGTTTGTGCTGTGTAGCTGTGACGAGCGGAGGAGAGGCGTACTGTCTTGCGAAGGTGTGGAATGAGCTCGAGAGAGGATCGCTTGCGTTGTTCGGCCTGTCGATCACTTGTGTCAAAATTTGTTCCGTCAATCGATCGATAGTTGGATAGAAGTACCTTTTCGAGCTAGACTCTGGACGATCTCGTGTAGTTCCTTTATTCGTATCAAAATGAGCTTCAGGTCATATCTCTCATGGGCTTTATTCGTCCCCCTTGTGCAAAGCTCACATCTCGAACAACAGTTTCTTCGTCAATCTTTGTTTGGAGGTTCTCGAAAATTGCTGGATCGATCATTTTGAAGAGGGCGAGCTGTAATTGAGGCTGAAGTGAAGAATGAGTGATGTAGATGAGGGGGGGTGTTTTCTGAAGAGATTGCGGGGAGCTTAGGTAGGTAGCTTGACGTTCGGAGCTACGTTTGCATTGTTTGTTCGGGGTATCAATCATGAACCATTTTTTAGCTTATATCAACGACGAGGCTTCCTTCGCTTGTTCGCGACTCATTGACTCGAAGATATCTGTAAATATACCGATTGACTCGGGATCACAGATTATTCCTGGGTTTCGGCGGATTTGATGTCTTTATATTGCTCAAGCCCTCGGTGTAACACCAATTCTTTGCATATATCCCAAGACAAAGAGCTAAACTACTATATACAGAGAACAGCTTTGGATGAAAGAAGTCCATAGCAATACAAAGTAGGTGGATAGTTTCAGTGAGTTAGATTTGGAACAAAAATAGCAGTTACAGCGACCTCCTGGGACTCATTCTCTTTGACTGACTGGTGAAGTACTGTCTCAATTCATACTCAGCCAGCAGCAGTCACCGTAAGGTCATTTACGTCTGGGTCACCAGATCGTTCCGGACGTCAAGTTCATGAGAGCATTGATATTCGGCAAGGCTCTGGCCCATAATCTGCTCCTGGGTTCCTGAAAATTACGTTGAGAGAGTCGTTCATTGCTAGTCTACTGAAAAGCGATGAATCGTCAGGTAACAGCCAACTGGCACATAAATGCTGTAATGATGGTAGCCTGACCGACACATCAAATCCATTCCTGATATCTCTTTCCGTCTCCTAAAGCCTTCTCATCTATAGATATCTACAGGAATATACAGTTGCCGTCCAGCATAATATTTCAGTACTAGGCTATGTCTTTACGGAATTGCAGATCTTGCATCATGATCCATCCCTGAAGGAATTTATGGATGGGTAATGAAGTTGAATTCATGTAACATGGCTTGCAAAAGAGAAAATCTTGATTCTTGTGATGATTTGTTCTCATTTCTCGAGCTTAGAGCAGCATGCTCGTTGAGTAGTACTGGCCAGCGATCACATATAAGACGTGATGACCGGATTATTCAGATTTAGGACTATTGCGTGGAGTAGAGGGACTGCAGAAATCTGCGGAATTATCTTTTCAGGAGTTGAGAACAAGAAGATGAAGCCCTTTTTTCTGGACTTTGAATCATTCTTTAAAACAGACGTCTATTGACTGGAGATGTTTGCATACAGAGCGAGTAGTCGTTGCGTTGTGTCCCATTTTTGATACTTTGCTGAAGCTAACTACTTTCATTTCAAGGATGTTTTAAAGTAACATCTTCTTAGTCAAAAAAGCAAAAACTGGATGACTTACATAGGCACAAAGGGAGTATCGGCTATTTCTCCTTACCAGTGAGCCTATACTTGGGCGCGGTAAACCTGGCCCGACAGCCTCATCCGGCTATATCTCTCCACCTATCAGACGATCCATTTCACCCCCATTGACTCCAAGCCGACTTAGTTGTTTTTATTTGATTTGGATAATTTAGGTGGACGCTTGTTTTGCTATTTTCGAGACATTGGCATCATCAATGTGTCGAGAGTGAATATGGATCGAACAGGACTTTTGAAAGACGACTCTTCTTCCCCTTCAAGGTCATCCACTACATGCAGTGACACCGACAGGTTACTGCAAGAAGAATATGGCGAAAAATTGCCCGCCAAACCATCCCATTCACGATCACTTAAAACAGCTATTCTTCATTTAGTCTCTTGGATAATCCACGCTACTCTTCTGTTTACAATCTTGGCGGTGTTCAACTCAAAACTACAATGCGACGAAGATCAGACTTATAGTGAGTGCATAGAGTTTCACAAAAAAATGCGACTAATTGCTTATTTATATTGAAGGGCCAAAATCTTTAGACAAAGTAATCAAATATGAGGACAGGCTCTTCCAGACCGACGTGGACGTTGGCAATGTTTACAAAAATCCCCCGAATCCCGCTACTGAAGAAGCCTGGAACGACCTTACTAGTGGTAAGTTCCCTCTTCTTCTGCCATATAACACTTTACTCTATACTAACAATTTGTCTGGTCTCTCAGTGGGAATTGTGAAAATAAATGACCAAGATTTAAAAATGCTTGGGCGGACGAGCTACCAAATGTACGATGGTTCGGGCTATCTAGCATCTGTTTCGATGTTTCATCAGCTGCACTGTCTTGTTCGTATCCCACCATAACGTTTTGATTGCTGTACCAAGGGCAGAATACTGAGTGCAATCGGTGTATTTAGAATATGCTTCGGAAATGCGCATATCGCGAAGCATATCCGTCATGTCCGGACGCTTCCGGCTCTCTACATATTCGTATGAAAGCACTTTCACCAATTGTGACCTGTATGGGATGGCTGACGTGATTCAAATTCATCTAGTTCATTGCGTCGACGTACTCCGACAGGCAATCATGTGCCATGGGGACACGAATATCCTAACATGGGATTTCGAGCCGGGGCTCATGGGAAAGCCAGTTGCTAATGGTACTGTTATGCATTCTTGTCGGAATTTTAATTCAATATATGAGTGGACAAAAGAAAGGCAGGTGTATTTTGAAGAGATCTCCGAGAGCGCGAAAAATCATACGCGTGATGCAGGATTTGATGCATATATACCTATGTAGTGTTGGCAATAAAAATGAATTCGGTTTCAATGAACCAAAAAACTGTTCAAGTAATCACAACTACTTCCTAAAATGTATTGGCAGTGTGCAGATGTAGACGCCATGTCAGAATTTTCGGATTTATGAAGGTCATACTGTGGAACAAGATCAATATGCTACTACTTCAAAACGAGCAAAATACACTGCCTATAATAGATTTGAAGTTACAAAGAGCTTGCACAAATACCGGTGCCTAGGCAGGCTAATGCCGATGTTGAGGTTTTTAATTACATGAACTGACCCGGGCTCACGCCATCTGACACAAGTAGAGAGTAGTACGAAAACCATTAATGTTATGTACAAGTGAATTTTTTGTTTGTTCTCGATGGATCAACTTAATCTAAGCCCAAGGAGATACTCTCAAGAAATCATGTCATAGTAAATTCAATATCGCTCCAAGAATCGATATCCTGTGTAAAGCATACTGAGTACCTTTTCCACGCCTCAAATTTGGCGGACATAGTTGCAGTATCATTCAGAGAGAATCGTTGCATAACAATTGGGAATCCTTCATGTCTCAGAGTAGCTTCGAAAGTGCCGGTGTGGATTGATTCGTTTCTGGTAGTAGCGGCGAAAGACACTGCACGGGGCCTAATTAGTGTCTTTGACTTCTTTCTTCTTGGGTTCAATGGAATAAGGGAGAGGACGATATGTAAAACATTTATGACTTACTGATCTTGTATCCGTCTCCTGGCTGGAGACCTGACCAGCACATAGAAAATGCTTTCGGGTGTAGAGGCAGAGTCATTGAGACTGATATGCCAAGTATGATTGTGCAGGATATAAGAATCCTTAGAATGAGCATTCTTATTGTCGGGGTATATGATTCGAAGTGATAAGAATTCTCTTCGCCAATGTAAGTGAATAGATTTGATGAGACCGAGAAAAGCAACGGGGCTGTTGATGACCGAACAACACGGAATGGGTACTGGAAGGAACTCCAGGAATGTTTGGTTAGGAATAAATGTATGATTCAATTTCACGTTGATGATCTAATTTGCACTGTTTTTTGTTCCTGTACTACTAAAGTTGGTTGTTACGATAGTCATTGGACTATCCTACCGGTAGCCTATTTGTTGCGCACAATCTGCCGACGAAATTACCGCCCGAAGATACGTTGTTTTATGCCACGATGACTAGCACGGCATACCTAGGGGAGTAACGTGAAAATATTCGCATTGCTTAGAGAGACATGTCCAATTCGAACGTGAACAATGTTCGTCTTTTCAAAGCCTGAAGCTTATCTACCGGTTTCCCAGGGTGATTACGACGGTGATAATGAAGCTGTACAGAGGAGGTATGTACTGTATGCGGAATGTTGATAGTAATCAGATTATATTGATTTTTGATTTACAAGGCCACGGAAACAGACTGGGAAAACTTTACTTGCGGTCTTGGGTGCTGTAACTCTGAGCATCCTGATTGGGATCCTGCTTTGGTATTTCCGATTCCAGAATTCTGGGACCTGTAGTCGACCTACAGTACGTCGAGAATGGAGACAACTTAGCTCAAAAGACAAAGTGAAATTCATTAATGCGATCAAATGCTTGCACTCGCATCCTTCTGTACTTGAGGACAATCAAGCTGCATCGATGTATGACGATTTTGCTTGGGTACATAGCGAACAGGGCAGATACAGTATGTTTCCCAGATTTCCAATAGTCCGTAAATTTATACTGACAATAGACACAAAGTTCATAAAACTTCATTGTTTCTCCCTTTTCATCGCTACTTTTTGCATGCATTCGAAACCACAATTAGAAATACATGCGGATACACTGAACATCTCCCGTGAGTTACGTCGAATCTCTAGCTGGAAACTTTGATTAACCTGAGTATCAGATACTGGGACTGGACGCAAGATTGGGAGGACCCAGCGAGTTCTGTCATTTGGGATAGCAATTTGGGCTTTGGCGGTAGCGGCAACCCTCTCAATGAAGACTGCGTTGAAGAAGGCCCGTTTGCCGGCTTTGAAGTTAGCTACAGAGCCGGAGATTTTATACCACATTGCCTTGCACGATCCTTCAGCAACGACAATGGAACTGGCAAATTTTCTGGATATCGTCTCAGACCAGATGCCGTATCAAAAATCCTGCAGAATGAACATTACGGTGACTTTTTGCTACAATTAGAGACGGGGTCACATAATGGAATACCTGATGGGGTCAATGGCGATTTCCATTTCTTTACAGCTCCAAACGGTGTGTCTTTCATTATACGATTTGAAAGGAACTATACTAATACCTTACCTCTGGTAGATCCCGTATTCTATCTACATCATGTACAGCTTGATAGATTATGGTGGATATGGCAGCAAGCAGATTCATCAAGGTTGTCACTATATCGTGGACTACAAGATGATTCCCCATTATCTTTGCAAGAACCATTACAATTAATGGGACTCACAGAAAACAAGCATGTGGCTGATGTTATGAAGACTGAGTCCGCTACTCTGTGTTATCGGTATTGATGCTGGTACCTATCATACTGGGACTAAGAATTACATTCTGCATATGAGAAGCTTAGTGCTATCAGTTTTAGGTGAAATTTTCGCATACCAGACGTATGTACGTATAGAAAGCACACATATGTAGACTAGAATCAGTGACAGAAGAGGAAACACAGTATCTTCTCACTCGACGTCGAGAAATTACAATTAGCAGAAAGTGATTGATTAGTTTGTTTAGTCCGAATGTATAAGACACGCGCAGCTTCTGCTTGGGGTTCGACAGTACCTAGGTATCAAAAAAGAGTAAAAATTTCCTGCAATGGTGATACATCCATAACCTTATGGTTGCTCAATCTACTTATTCAGTAGCGAAACAGATACTGTCGCAATCAGCATCATTACACAGCTACCACCAAATATGGATCTCATCCCTCTCATTGGCACTTCATTATCCATCTCCTCCACCAAAGAAAAAATAACGGTACCGCAAAGCATAGCCAAAATTTGCGGAAGGCAGATTGACACGTTATTAATCCCTATCACAGTCGCAACGCTGTTTCCGCTTTCCTTGTCTGCCTCAGCGGATTCTTGATGTCGAAGAATCTCGCGGTTGACAAGAACAGGTGGAATCCACATCATCAACCCCCAGGAAAATCCACTGATGCTCATTATGTAAATCATCAATCTGCTAGAGTTTGTGTTAAGTATACCAAATATAGCACCCGCGGAAAGAAGAAGAGAGGCCATCCAGATGTTTCGATATGATAGCCAGGATGGTGTTATCCTCTGAGTGAAGTCTTTTTCTTCGCTCAAAAATCTTCTGGATTTATCTGCACGGGACAGGATGCTTTCAGATATCTGAGGGAAGACGCAAACTGTGATCAGGGAAAAGATGGACTGGCAGAGAAGTCCAAGAGGGCCCATTGCCCTGGATTGTGATTCAATCTCGTTGCCAGACTGGCCGGATTCGTAAAGATCTTTCACGAATGTTAAAAGAGGTGGTGCTAATATCAAATGTAAACTTTAACTTACCGGTGGTGCTTATGAAGCTGCCAGAATAATTAACAGATAATTAAGAAACGCAGGAAAGAAAAGCATACCTGCTGATATAGAGCATAAAAGGAAMCCATGCGAGCCACGAAAAGAACTGTACAACCTGAATTTTAAACATTTCGGAAGATACCAGAAGAGGAAGGTCTCGTATTTTGCGAATAACCCGGGTAAGGACCCATGTATCAATCTCTTCTCGTGTCCAAGTAGTATCATTTGTGCAGAGACAAGTGATGCTTTAAAAAAGAATAACGATGAACGAGTTGAGTAGGATCAAGGCATTGAGTTGGGAGCGACCAAGGATTGGAAATGCCCTCGGCAAATCCACATAAGATAGTAAGTATGAACAAGTGTTGGTAGTAGTTATCAGTCGAGTAGCCCATGCATTTATCATAGGCTGATGTTGACTATGACACTGATCCACCATCATAGCACGGACCCCAACCTGAACAGCCTGTGCGGATACATTCAATGATACAATGGATAGAATTCCGAATGTTTGAGATGTTGCACACGTTGGCCGCGAGCCTGAGCAAGAGCTGTCAAGAATTTGGCCTAAGGCCGGGCTCCATGAGATCCCAAGTAATGAAATCACGAGTCCGATCCCACCTATTGCAATGAATGGTTTTCGCCTTCCCCAACGTGAAGGACAAATGTCACTCCAAGCTCCGAATAAGGGTTGCAAGACGGCACCGCATAAAGGAGGCGAGAGCCAGATCAGATTTATGAACTTGGGATGAATCCCAAGTGATAAGAGGAAGTTCTGTGTTATATATCAGTATGAGAAAGTTTTGCGAGTATTGGGTGTTGGACAGACTGTGCCTTCCGCGAATTGGACAGAAAATGCTACTTGCAGACTTCGTAGAGTTTAGCTAATGTTAGATAAACTAAAGCCTGACGATACACTTACCCAGCGAGACCGGAAGTTATTACGAGAAATAAAAATGTGCTCTTTCCTCGAACCACTTGTTTCGCCTCATAACCAAGTCTGGAGTGATTTTTCTCTGGATCATACTCCATTTCTGGGTAAATACTCCTTAATAGAGCCCACGGGGACATGTTGACTGTTCTTGATCAGCTTGGTGGTCTCAACCGAGGGGTAATGTTGGAGGCCCGTTGGCAGATAAAAATCTGATTACAGATTCCACTTCAATCTCAAGATAATTCGGCTCTAGTCGGGGAACTAGGTCAACCCGTTGGATGGATTATAGGGCTTATCCTGGAACTGGCGTCTTTTTGCAGTGGCTGATACCGATAAATCCTCCCACTCCGCGATTAGCCTAATTTTGTATTTCTTACCGGATTTACTTAGACCGGCAAGAGAAAGTGATATATACTGTTAAGGAAATGGATTATAATTTTTTTTACATGAGTATGTTCGAAATGAATATTATCTGCATTGTCTTCATTTTTGATGCACTTCAACACTCGCGATAGAAAACCTCTTGACGTCCTGTAATGCGATCACTGTCGTTCTTCATGATCATTTCTTGACAATGAGTTGTATGCACTTTGCTTCCAAGTAACGTATCGACGGGCGGGCCACCCATCGTAGCGTAGTGAATTCTAGTCCAGACAAACATACAATGGATTTGGTGATAACGCGTCGTGGTCCAAACGTACCCATCCCAGTCGCCCGCGGTCAGTTCTGCGAGAGCAACCTGTTCCGTCCCTTCTTTATCTTTATAGTACTTCCAGTCTTCCAGTTCCAAAAACTCCCTGGTAAGATCTGGATCAACGCACTCAGAGGGTGTCCATGCAACGGTGAGCATGTCAAAGATGCACCCAGCCGCGCGCGCCTCCCCGGGTGTAGTACCACAACCACGAAGCGGCCGGTTAATCTGATGGGTATCATAACCAGACGATGGGAGATGTCGTCGAAGGCTGAAATATATAATTGCTAGAGCAAGGGCTGTTCCCAACCCAAACGAGAAGAAGTGGTGAACCGCGGTCATCATCTTCCTAGATGAGTGTTGACGGTGGTACACCTTCCCACTATCGACATTTTGATATTTATGGACCGTTGGCCACTTAATTGTAATGTTAGTTACAGTAGAATAAGATAATTGCTTAGCTTTCATACCTTCATTAGATATCGATAGCTGTTCAGCATGATGTCGCACACCATAAAAATGGTACTATACAAGGTCGGGTCTATAAATTTTGTGGGCAGACCATTCAACAGGATCGCATGTAAATGCAAATCCTTAAGCGATGTTAAGGAAAATCCAAATGTTACATTCCAATGATATCAAGGATATTAGCACACTTAGCTCTATGATGGTGAAATTATTGCAAAAAATAGCCTATTCAATGTTCGCACATCGGGTAATCCGACGAACAACACATGTGGGACCTGGGTATTGTCCTTCCAGTAGCTAGAATATAATCGTTATCAACATGATTACCGGTCCCACGGTAAATTTTCGTACTATTACTGAGCTGCGCCGAAGCGCCGGACGAGCTCTAATTCAGAGGGAATCTGCTTAGTCTACCTGACATCTTAAACCAAGGATATTTGAACTTCATTCACAGGCGTTCCAATCATTCCTCAGAAACCGGCCAAGCATTTTTTCTCTGCTAGTCAGCGGCCATGGATGCCTCATCACCCAGTGAAGACTTTTCTTCGTCACAAGAAACTGTCAACCTTTTGCCACGCTATAACAAGAGCATCGATGAGCACGGAAACACCATAGCACCAGAACGAAAGCCGCCTTGTCTAGAAAAAATCGTTTTATATTCGATACTCGCTGTTTTGATTGTCGGTTTAAATGTACTTCTCGGACTCCAAATTTCACCTTTCCTTGGCTCTAGATTGGAGCCATCTCAATTGAGCAATGTTGCCAACCCATCTGGAATGAGCAAGGGAATAAGTCATGACCATGGCCACGAAATGGAGCAAGATGAATATATAAACTGCGGAAATATAAACTCGCTTGAATCCAAGATTGCTCACGACTGCGTATTTGATGTCTATCTGCCAGGTTGGGTCCCTAGAGTTTGTTCCAACGACGAGCTGCGCGATGAGTTCTCGAAGCTTCCCAAATTTGAGTGGTATCTAGATGAGGAGAGGACTAAGAGTATTCCTGAATCATCCTTGAAGGAATATTGGAAATTCGGCTCGATGGTATATAGTGATCCCGAGTATCATGTATATCATTGTGCGTATACGATGCGTGCCATGACCGCGTCTCTTGGGAATACAACTCGGTGTTTCCCCAAGAAATTCTTGAATCATAAACACACCCAGCATTGTGTCAAGGTGTTGAAAGGAACAGAGACCAATCTCGTGAATGAAGTTCATTATGGAAAGGATGTGGAATGTTATGTACCTCATCAGTGATGGGTGCAATCGTAACTTTTATCATTTTTGAACGTTGTATTTAGTTTACCAATGACTTGTATGGAACCAATGTATACCTGTAAGAGTTTTATGTTTTTTGTGTCACGAGAATTCAATATTTCCGACTGTCTAAGCTTTACAAAGTGTGGATATTCGCCCAACCAAGAAGGTCATCCCAATTCTTACACATATGCACTGTTCCCATTCCCTCTGCTCTATGAAATGCATCCACATACTCGCCGCCTTCTAAGGTCGTGTCTGCATGGCACATCAGCGTTACCCGTAAGTACTCGATACAGTGCTGGACGTGGCTAGTAGTCTCTTCCATTGGCTCCTGACGAGATAAAAGATGTAGGCTCTTCGCAATTGCGTGCTACAGTCACTGTATCAGTCTTTGCAAAGTAGGGTATAGACTGTAAAATACACTCCGGGGACTCACTAGACAGTGTAATTGATGAAAAACTGCTATTCCAAGGTAGTAGTCTCCAGAAGTCTCATCTTGCAATGGATTCGGGATATTGCGACTCTGCGGGTCTATCTTTATGTGCGATGATTTTTCTAGATTCCATCCAGGCATTAAATTATAATCCTTTATAGTTTTTGGAAAAGCACAAGAGAGATCTACAACATACCTGGATGTAAAGACAGCCATGCCTGCTGAACAGCGAGGTCGTCCACTGGATTTGTCGACTGTACGTATGAAAACTCCGACGAGTTCCAAAATTTGATTGGTATAGTCGGGACTACTTTAAGCTTTAGTAAATTTTCGTAATATACATATGGTCCTAAAATACATACATTGAGGAACTATACCCATCATATCTTCTCCAATATCCAGTTGGTGGCGATGTGACCATAATGCTCCATTTTCGTGGCTTCTGAATGTACAGTAGATGAAGTATAGTGAGAGACCTGTCGTTAACATAACATGCAAGTACCAGAAGCCTTTCAATCCACGCCAGACTATGGAAGTCCTTTGGCGACCATGGTCTCGTGAGAATTTTTCGCCTCCGAAGTGTCTTCGATCCTTTTCATCGTGTAGCAGTGAATCGTAACTCGATGTATCTTCCAAGTCATGTTCGTCAGAAGCCATAATTGAGTTTTGAGTTGTGGATAACAATAAAATAAGGCACTAGAGTGAGTCACTGAACGACTTTTTCAGAGCGCGCAAAACTGCAGCGGTTTAACAACGAGGTACACAATTACTAACCGGTAACCGATACTACCGCTGTAAATCTCGCGATGCAAACTACGATAAATTTAATTTTCCGAATAACCGAACAAGATCCTTTTCAGAAATACATGATAATTGCGAATTTTCTTCCAATGATGTGATCTAAAACAACCTCCGACTAACTTCTACCGAGGTGCGGTAAAAACGTTGGAAATATGTCTTCATAGAGCTGCGGCAACAAGGTGAAAGCGCAATTTTCCCTTATACAATTCTACCGATAGCTACCGATAGGTAATTGTAGTAGGCAAATAGCAACTATTTGAGCTGCGCTGACGGTTATAAAATGGTATACATGTCACTGGTTATATATTTGTATACAAGAATAAAATAGCCAGATACGTTCGACACTCAATCTTCAGCCAGGATTAATCTTAAAGTCCACATTGTATCTCATCCACCATACCGGATTAGTGACCCTGTATATCACACCAAGATGCATGTACCAGTCATCACTGCTGTGCTTTTGCACACCTTAGCAGTCTTCGCTTCTCCTATTCCATGTATGTTTGTTCGGTTCCAGAGGAACCAAAGCTGTACTGAAAATTTCTTTTAGCACCTGGGAAGGATGGCGTCGAGTCCCCGGAATACATTTATGAAGACAAGCGCGCTGTTGAGTCTCCCGAGTACATCTACGAAGACAAGCGCGCTACCGAGTCCCCGGAATACATCTACGAAGACAAGCGCGCTACCGAGTCCCCTGAGTACATCTATGAAGACAAGCGTGCTACTGAATCTCCGGAGTACATCTATGAGGACAAGCGCGCCACTGAGTCCCCCGAGTACATCTACGAAGATAAGCGTGCTACCGAGTCTCCCGAGTACATTTACGAAGACAAGCGTGCTACCGAATCTCCGGAGTACATCTATGAAGACAAGCGCGCTACCGAGTCCCCTGAGTACATCTATGAGGACAAGCGTGCCACTGAGTCTCCCGAGTACATTTACGAAGACAAGCGTGCTACCGAATCTCCGGAGTACATCTACGAAGACAAGCGTGCTACCGAATCTCCGGAGTACATCTACGAAGACAAGCGCGCTGTTGAGTCCCCCGAGTACATCTATGAAGACTAGTGCCAATCAAAAGATCCAAACATTTCCTCAACAAGCACTAGACGATACGATAACTATGCAAATGTTTGGATGGCATAAAGGCGTTGAAGGTCTTAGAGACACCTGATACGACAGCTCGGCTACGAAGTAGTTTATTATATGGTTTACTCTTGACAATTTGCGAGACAGTTATGGCATGAAGAAAGAAAGGAAAATGGACGGTGATCAGGGGGTAAACAACGCTCGTTACAATCGTACGTTCTGCTGGATATTGAAATTTACTATTTACGTTGTCTGTTAGTCCTTCAATAGCGAGGCTTCAATAGCGAGGCTTCTATACTCAAAGTGGAAGCTACCATATTATCACCGATACTGAGAGACTCATCTATGTAGATGTGTTCAGCTTGAGATTTAGAGTTGATTGCATTATCGTAAGGCCACCGCTATGATAAAGTAGAATTTTTAAATTCAAGACCGACCAGTTAAAGGGAGCGTCACCGTTGTCGAATCCGTTTTCAGAGTTTCTTCATCATCTTATGCACCTCAGACTACTGGATGATTATCATAAATCGCCTATGATAAGATAAATAAATCTGAATTGAGCTGCCGGGCTCCTTGAGAGTATGTCAGTATTTATCTTGACATGCAAGAAATTCATTTCAGGTCTGACTTATCTTTTGAAAGGTTAACGTAATAACCCTAATTCTGCAGAAAAAGATGTTAGTAAATTCAGTAACTGGGCGATATAATGGGGCAAACGTTCGTCCTCCTCTATTATTGTCTTAGGGCTACGTGATCGCAGCCCTGACCTACTTGGAGTGGTACGGGACGGGCCGGCCGGGCCATCCCAGCAACTCACGCTCAACGTACATCTTCGCGAATCTCATTACAATGCCCAAGTCCTTGCGTGGTAAAATGGCCGAGAAGTCAAATTTATCATCATAGAAGATACAGCACTACGTATACAACGGTATGTAAGTTATATGGAATTCTATGTATGTTGTGTCTCGAATCCACAGCAGATAATATCGCCATTCACCGAGCGTTTGGACTATGAGTTGATCCCCATAGCATCGTGCAGCTTTTTAAATTCGGTGCTACCATTGAGCAAGGACTGTGGTCGATCGCATTCTACTAGCTCTCCGTTTTTCATGACGGCAACTCGATCGTACCGGTTGATAAATCGCAGCCGGTGAACAACGGAAACAATGGTCTTTGCTGAGAACTCATCATCAATAATCTTCTGCATCGTTGTTTCTGTCTCCCAATCCACACTGTGATAGCTCTTTAGCCTTCGAAGGATGATAGAATATGATGGGATTGGATTTCTCACCTGCTCGTGGCTTCGTCTAAAACGAGAATAGGACTCGGTGTGGTCAAAGCTCTGGCTAGACTGAATAATTGTCTCTCACCCATAGACCAGTCAGATGCAACAAAAGTCATATCAAGTCCACCGTTGGCCTCAACTCGGGCCCATAAGCCAATTTTCTTGATAGAGGATTCAATGCATTCATCTGACGCTCGGTTATGTGGGTCAAGGTTCAATCTGATACTGCCAGGTATGAAGAAGGGTTCTTGGGTGACAACATTTAGTCTGGTGCGAATGTCTCCTCGGTCGAGTGATGCCAAATTGATTTCGTCGACGATACACTTGCCACTCTGCACATCTATCATTTGTAGAAGTAATAAAATCAAGGATGTCTTTCCACTTCCGGACTGGCCACAAATGGCTATTTTCTCTCCGGGTTTGATATCTAGAGACAGCCGTTTCAGGATCGGGGCTGTATCTGTGCTAGAGTTTTGGAAGCATGTTAGCATTGCAGAATTATCCTTTATATTCCATGCTTCTTTGAGGTGGCAGTACTCACCTATAGGAGGCTGTGACGTCCTCGAAACGTATAGCACCTTGCAAGGGCCATTCGTGGCTAGGAGGAGCAGGATCACAGTCAAGGCGACTTTCGGACGGAGTGTCTTCTGCAAACTGCTTGATACGCGCAACAGCCCCTATGGATATTTCTGTGAGTGTCCAGAACTGGATTGTGTTGGTCAAATCAGTATTGAACAGAAGAACAAGAGTCAATGCAACACCAGCAGCACCAGGACTGATATGATTCTTCAACCCGGTCGCTGTGGCCACTATAACCACCGCCATTGCCATCACAATCAAATCCAAAACCAGTTTCAACCACTGCTGAATACAATACAGCATGTAGAGTGGTTTCTGGGAATAGTCAAGAATTTCTTCGCATTGACCTCGAAATCGGGCTTGCCATTTCATCAACCTAATAACGGACACACCGGATTCGGTTTCCATGAATTGTGAATAGAGCGGTGCCTTGGCTTCAATGTCGAGAAGCCTGACTTGCCGTGAAGTGCGCAGGTAGTAGAGTTGGACACCCCACAATATGATGGCAATCACAGGAATGGCTACGGCGAAATATTTCCCCACAACACAGATAATGACCAGTATGACAATACACATGGCGGCTCCTACGAGGTATGTCATTTAATCACTAAATCAATGTAAAATGGGCATCGCTTCTTACCTTCTGCAAAATTATACATATAGATAGGCAGTTGCATGTCGATCAAGTTGATGTCCTGGCTGAATCTATCGTATAGCTGTCAGATCTCACTGGAATACCTTGGGTGGAACCATATCTGGACGGTAAAAAATTACCTATTAATCAAAGACCCTTTGTCGGATTTCTGTAAAAAGCTGATCGGGGCCCTAGATTTAAAACACATTAGATCGGATTCAGCCGTCAAGAATCATAATGGCTGTCACATGAGACGGAATACTGCATACCAAAGAGTTGCTTTCAGAAGGTCCGTATGAAGTCCACGTGCAGTATTTGTGATGATCACAATTGTAATAAGCCTAGCATTCAATCAGTCCCAACAAACTTTTGAGAAAATTCAAGGAAAGAAGGCTAGTCACCAGGCGGATCCAATGAGACCGGCAAGCGTAAGTGCGTTGAGTAGTGTATATACGCCTAGATACATCGCCAGATGACCGTTCGGATTCTTTTCATTTTCGTTTGACCAATTTTGAAGCCATACCGCTTCACAAGACGTCAGTTCAGAAATTGTAATTGGATCCAAAACAAGTTGACAACTCACTAGCATATTCTGCTGTAAAAGCCTGAATGATCATTACTCCAACGGCTGCTAAGCAGATGTATGGCCCAGCTCGATGAATGTAGTACTGATATACACCCCGGGTTCCATTTCGTTGTAGGATACCCACACCATTATTCGATTTACCATTTCCTTTATTCGCATTTTTATCACCTGGTTTTTCGAATTTCTGAGAGGTAAAATCCTGTTTGGTCGATAGTTTGAGCTCGTCCTCTGACTCCTTTTCCGTGGAATATGAAGTTGTAAACAACTCCGGGTTACGCGTGAGAATATCACAATATGATCCATTATCAGCTACATTCCCATCACCCAAAACGATAATATGATCGGCGTATGAAAGAAGATCCACTATCACATATCAGTATACAAAATGTCAGCGGATGTATAACCTACAATTATGCGTAGCCAATATCACGGATGTTTTGGATGTCCGAAAATAGCCATCTGGGCTAAAGAGACTTTGCATTATGGAATTGGTAGACCTTGAATCCAGACCGCTGAACACATCATCAAGAATCGCGACTGGTAGCCTCGAATAGACTGCACGAGCCAAAGACTGCAATATAAATGACTGTTAACACTCGAAACCTTTGCTAGTTCTAACCGAACTCACCACTCGTTGTTTCTGACCGCCGCTCAAGGAGCTGCCATTGCTTCCAGCTTTGTAGTGGTCTCCAGATTCAAAATTTTCTATATCTCTTTGTAGTGCGCATGAGGAGATGACGAATTCATACCATTTAGAATCAAAATCAGACCCTCCCGTAACATTGTGGCGAATTGTACTATTCATCAGCCATGGGGTTTGAGGACAATATGCAGCGTATGATACCGTATTAGTAATATCACCTTGTCTGACTGTTGTTTCGCCGATAATGCTCTCGAGAAGAAAAGACTTTCCAGATCCAACTGGTCCCACGACCATTGTAATTTTCTTTGCCGGGATACTGAAATTCAAGCCTGCCAAAACGATGTCCGAATCCTTAGACCACGATATACTTGTGTTTTTGAATTCAAGTAATTGGCCATTTATGATTTCCATATTCAGTGCAGACATTTCAGTCGCTTCGTGAGATATGGCACCATGACTGTCAATACTGATAGCAGAATCAGTGTCCTCTGTTACAAGCTCTTCTTTCAGATAGAATTGCTCGACACGCTCAAGACAGCCAATCGCTTGTCTTAACATTGGAATAGAAAAGACGAGTTTAATCAGTGGAGCAGTGACTAGCGACACCAAAGAGAGGGACGCGAAGGCTTGCGCTGCAAGCAATGTTTGGTTCTTCCCAACCGCAGCAATAATTCCATACGTCAAGAACATTGCATACGGGGCGAGATATTGAGGAGCATTTGCTAAAGTGATCAGTTTGCATGACTTCAGGGGAACAGACGAAGAATGGTGTTCTGGGGCACTTACACAATACAGCGACTACTACCATAATTTTTCTGTATCTCACCGAGTCTTTAAGTTCAAGTTCCCGTAAATTGTTGATAGTATTGAATAACAATTCCTTGAGCCCGAGCATCTGAACTGCCTTCATATCACCAAGCATAGCCGATGTAACAGCAAGTCTTTTCTGGATCCGTTCAATCCAAGCTTTCTGCGCAGCTGCCATTCGTTTGGAGACCGGGCCAGTCAGATAAACGCAGACTATAAGAAGGTAAGTAGCGAACGATGAAAGAAATAATGCAACAAAGAAAGCTAGAAGCGCATTTCTTGAGCAATCAGCCTACATACATAGAGAGATTAGTGTAGGTACCACACAGGCCACATAGACTTGACGCTCAAGAAGCCAAATAGCAATGCAAGCTTGAATAATAGATGCCCAAGTTTCGTGCATGTTTTTAATGGCATTCAGGATTCTCTCCATATCAGTACCCATAAGCGTAATAGCTTTTGCATCTTTGAGATCCTTAGCTTTTAGCATCATAGTCTTGTCATAAATCATGGAAACAAGCCCGGCGCGTGTCATGGTCGCGAAACGATTGACTTGTTGAAAATATACAGCCGTCGAGATCTGTCCAAATGAGCACATGGAAGCGCTATAATAAATCTAGCGCGTCGAATCACACTTACCGCCATGCCAAAATACACAATGACATAAGCTCCAACGAGACTCTGGCCATAACCTTTCGTTTCGGTAGTAACCTCTGACCCCATCCAAGTTACAGTTGTGGAGATCAAGAATGGCTGACATAATGTGAATGCTATAAGAGCGATGCGTGGGACAATTGCAGAGAGGATTGACCAGTGATAGGCACGGAACAGTGCTTTGAGAATTCGCCATGAGCCTTTAGACTCCATCCAAGCTCTACTTAACTTCGCATTTGTAGCGTGTCCACGTAAGTCGTGATCTACTTCTGGTATATCGCTGATCCCAATCGCCGTTGAAAATCCGGTTCGGAAGAGTGGTAAGATCCAGGCAAAAAAGCTTCGAGGCCAGAACCCGGAAACTTCCTCAGACGATAGCGTCAGGTACACTGGACGCAGAGTGCGAGTTTTTGAGGCAGATTCAACGAGTACCAGACCAAAAGTCACAGAGAATATTGCTGTCCACAGTCCCTGACATACACCCACCGATGGCATGAGCCATAGCGAGCGTAAACGGGGAATCTGCAGTACTGTGAGGAAAGAAAAGTATATAACAAGAGTGTCGGATGGTTTGAAAGAGCGCTGGTCTTCCAAAAATGATAAAACGGTTGCAGCAAAAGTCGCGACGATGCTTAAGACTCCCGCTGCCGTCGACAATGTGGTATGCAGAGAAGGTGACTGAGACCGAAATGCGGTGAAAAGTATGTACAAGACAAAAAGAACTGCGAGAAAACTCTTGCAAAACCTTGAAGTTAGAGATTTCTACACTAATTCAGCGTTCTCGCTGGCAACTTACAAGTTTGAGCACCGCCAACTTATGCGAAGTCACCTTAACCGGGCATTTGTGCAAGGAAAATAGTCTCGGTCCGATGCTAATTAGAAAGAGCGCGGCTGGGAGGGCACTGAAGAAAGCATCCTCGAAGAGCAGGGTGAAATCATATTCGCGACAGTTGACGGCTACGCGTGGGCCAAATTGATTATCTGCACCAAGTGTGCAGACTATACTCGCCGACATGATGATATGTCTTTTTCTGGATTCCGATATCCTTCAGAATTATTGCAACAGCCTAATGCAACAGCCTAAAAGTAAGCTCCTTATCTACCGGACTAATCCGGATTTGGATCATGTATCAATGTTTACAAATCTTACTCCATTTAAGTGATATGTTATTTGACTGTCGCATTCTATTGGTCGCTTCTACTTTTCGTTGTATTTTTGGGTCATGATAATTAAAATCAACATCTTTCATTGGCCTTCTCATAGATACGGACTAGTTGGTGAGGTTAGTTACAGCCTCGGCATGACTCAGCCGAGAACAAAGATACCCAGTGAAAAGCGTGGTGCTGTTTTCAGTTAATGTCAGCTTTATATGTTTAATTTCGAGGATAGACAGTTTGAACGGCATGGAAAGCCGGGTTTCTTAAGTTATTAATTCGTTTCAGCCTCCTATCTACATGTCCGTTTGTGACGAAAGAGGCCTTGTTGTCTACCTAGGTAAATGCGTAGCTCAGTACAAATAGTTGCTCGTCGATCTATTTCTGCTATATTGACTTAAGACAGTCTTGAATAGCAATACTAACTTTATGCACCTTGTCATAAGAAATTCCCGAGGAATTCGAGCATTTCGCAAAGAAGCCGTATGCGAATCCGAGATGTTTAAGGAGCTCTAACCTGTCTGGCCACATCGATAAAGACGTTGCAACAATACATAGCGCTACACACTGTATCTGTATGAGGTGACTGCTTCTCGATTAGCTGGTCATACGTAACATGTTAGGAGCACACGTCATAATGATGAGTCTTACCGGCTGGGTGAACCTGATATAGGCTGGAGAGCATTTCCAAGCTCTAAAATGGAGCACGCGGATTCAACCAAGGACTTATGGCAGTTTCGCTCAAATTGAGAATTAAGATGACCTTTTGACGCACCGATCAGAGCTCTGCAGCAGATATGTAGCACCAGTTCATGATACTGCAGCATGACTGTCGACTCATGTATTCTCGTCTGAAACGGAATACTGGGTAAAGTAATATTTATCTCTTCGGTTCCAGTAATTGATGATTGTTTCCAACTTGAGGCTAAGCTACTAAGCTGATTGACTGTTTCCTGAAGTCGTGTGAGAGATAGCCTAGCTCCTGCATTACTGTAAATCTTCTGAACAGAGTAGGAGCATATCTTAGCAAAATGGCAGTGCTGAACCAGTTCGGATAAGGGGCCACAGTCCTCCATCTTTAACGGTACGTGATCAATCATAGTATCGTCAATCATCTGAGCAGCGAAGCATATTCATTAGAGCATGATAAACATTACACAGATGGTATCACTGCAAACTCACAGAGAAGTGGCCTAGGCGCATGCAGTATGGTTTTTCAATTGTGTAAAGCAGCCAAAATGCCCCCTTTAGACGGGTTTCTTCATCCGGATTGCGACATAACATATCAATGGCCTTTCTGCTGTTGAGCCTGAGAGATTGTGCACTTGCAACGCATGACGTAAGAATCAACGGATTCAAAGTTGGTCGATACTGGGCAGAAAATGCCAACTGGACACTGTGAATTCGAGTAATAGAAATCGGTCCAAAGGAGTCTTACCAAGATAAGCAGAGCCTAAAAAGGACAACTAAGTATAAGTAACCTGATCTAATCGGATGTAAATATGGTAACGGATACTTTACCTGAAAGCTTAATATTGATTCACTTTTTCCAGCTGTCTTCAGCTTAGCCCAGGCTTCCTCAAAAAGATATTCTGATTCATCCTGTGCTATATCCGAAGCTGCTTGGTTGATGCTGTGCCAGTATGTGTAACATCCCACAGCAAGCACTCCATATATGAGACTAATTTTCACTTGATCGTTGGCTCTTTGTATGAAGACTTCGTGGAAAAGAGACCAAGTAAACCCTTCTTCGAGTATATGTACCCCCCTAGTATGCAGTCAGTCAATAATTTCCTCAAATATATCCAATCTTTGAATGCAGAGGCGTCTTTACATGTACGGTTCACTCAAATAACCTGCGAAATGTCGTATCAATGAGAGGACATCGATGTGAGGGAAATATTGACGAGGACTTACATCTGAGGTATGTCTTCAACATATCGATGTTTTGGAAAGGATCCCATAGTTGCTGCTGATCACGTGCGACTATTTTGGAGCAACTTATTTCGGATCCTACTAGAAGTAATTCTTCAAGAGCAGCTTCTAGTCCAGATGAGATTTTGTGATGTACCTTATGGTATTGTATGACGTTTCGAGCTACATTGATCAGACCAAAATCGAGACCGTTGTTTTCATCTAGATATATCCATCAGCTAGTTATTTCACGCATCATATGTCAAATGTAGCAAACCGTAATATAAATCCGTTAAAGCTTGATCTTGAATGTTAAGGTTGGATTTCTGTGGAATCTTTGAAATGTCATCTATGGCAATCCAGTTCGCCTTCTCGACGTCAACTCGTTGTGAGGTCTCGCCTCTAATTTGATCAAGATCGTCCAAGGCCACGTCCACTCCTTGCGCAGATAGCATACTAGGTCTTTGAATATGCGGTAATACAGGCGATTCGCTGAAAATAAGGTTGAGAATATCGTTATCTTCATAAGTAGACATCTGAGAAGAAACTGGTGAGAGGGTAGGAAATGCCATAGGGCTAGATGGTAGACAGTCGATAGGCGGAGGTTCGGTAGATGTAACTGTGATGATTTCTGACATCATGTCGTGCGTAAAATCACTCGAACCTGTGGCCACCAGTCAAAAAACCAATTTGCGTCGCCAGAGTCACTGGGGTATTCGTACAGCGCTGCGTTCTTTTTCGCCGTGATGGATATAAACACAAGGCACCGGAGTCCTAGAATTATAGTTAATGAAGTCTGAAGACTGAACACTCGATAGGTAAGCCCTTACAAGACATCTCTGACATGTCGGCTTACCACCATCGCCTATTCTCCAACTTAGCACGACGTATTTGAAAGGCTCAACTATATAACAGGCGTACATTTGCTTTTGCGAGCTTGGCACGATCCGCAAGCCCCTGGGCGGCGTTTGAATATCTTATTGCCCGTGATGTTTTCCATTGAGGACTCACTTCCTTCCTCTACACAAATGCCTCCCAAAGTACAGACGGACGATTAGCCAGGTAGATAGCCTAAGGACGATTAAGTTACAATAGGATGTTTACCACTACCTCCGCTTTGTCAAAAGTTTGGAGAATACGAGATAACGCTCCACATATGCAGGCTTACGAATAATCTTATGTATAAGCTTATGGATAAGCTTATAGTTTAATACCCCGCCCGCCCTTAGCTCTATTGATGACAAGTCCGTTGAGTCGTACAATTTTATACGGCTCATTATCTTGGCCCTACCTGTCGATTGCACAAGGCGTACATGTCTGGCGTGCCCAGAACCGCGAATCAAAACACTAACTGTTAGATGGCTGCTAATGGCACGCCTAGGAATAACTCGAAATTAGACTGTATGTAGGGGTTAGTTCAACGGTACCTTGTGTGCTTCGCTATGTGTTAAGATTTATTCTGGAGCCAGCCTCCGATTTTACAAGTCCGAACAATTTAAGAGTCGAAGTCACATTATCCCTTTCAACAGACGCTGTTCAATATTCTTGTATCTCAAATTATTACTATTGGTTCAATCAGCTTGATGCGTCGTGTCCGAGATATCAGCGAATCTTAGAGTACGAAGACTCGCACAAGAATTAATCAAGAGGTTTCTTAATTGTGAATCGGCTACCAGGATATCCAAGAACACACCAAAGTCGTATAATGAGATTGCATTCTCGAGGTGCTCCACGGCGCGATCACATATCCGTATTTTTTGTCTTTGTTTCAAAGCAGTGGCTTGCTTTGCCACGTCCACGTCATCCTGTAGACTCGACTTCGAAGAGAGATCATCCTATGATTAGTCAAAATACCATTCAGATACTTGTTGGAGATTGATCTCATACAAGACTATTGTAATTCATAAGGGTCCCACTCCGTAGTGTAGTTTCTGGACGTTCTTTCTCCTCAAATTCACGATTGCCAGATTTGTCAACTTCAAGGCTATCATCTCCTTCGATTCGGTTGACAAAAAGAGACTTGGAAGTCAGAACGTCTCATTAGCGTGCTATATATCCCTAATATGCAGTGAAATTGCCAAAATGATCCTCCAACTTACTTGATCGTTGAACAGTTCTGCTTCTTGATTCTCTTGAGCATCCGAACAGGTGAATACTTTCGTCTATGATGAGGTAAAAAAGCATAGAAAATTTGCACGCGAACTTACCGAAAGCTTCAACTTGCTGCCTTGGAGCATTCACTGGGTTGATGATCGTCTGAGAGAGAAGGGTTTGGTGGTGCTGATCTCTGTTTGTAGATCCTGGTATGTTGAGATAATGAATCATGTCGTTTAGAGCATGCAATCCAGAACTCCTTTCATCGATCGTTTTGTTGTTATCATCTAAAGTGGCAACCTCGCTAGATCTTGCGCTGGAAGACCTTTGCTGTTGAGCTTTTTTCCTCTCGCCTACGTATAGGTAAGCATGAATCTTGTATGACAAAAACCAGTTGAATGCACACACGGAACCTGCGCTGAGCCACTCGATTTTGGATTCTCCTACGACACACAATTTTGTAATTTTCAAGACTATCGTAAGTCATGGATGTCTTTTGTTCATTCATGATGACTTATCGTGAATTTCATTTTCATTTTCTTGGTCCAACGTTTTGACAACTTTCTTTGTTTTTCATCTTCGGGGTGTAATTTCTAGCACGCATCATAGTCGACTTAGTCTCTATCATTCCGGTTCTAGTAAATGGATACTTGATGTTGGTGATCCCGATGCATGCTTAGTGATTGTACAGCAGTCTCCCTAAGCGTACCTAATAGTCGCCAATAACGTTTGGATAACGAGTATTGTTGTGATATTGCGCCAAGTCACATGAAGTTGTGTCTATCAACCTAAACCTAATGGGTAACCATTAAGAACATTCCTACTGGTTAAATGGAGTACTCTACTGCGGAATGATGAATTGACTTGATATCTTCAGCTTTAGTGATCTATTCTATTCGCAGGTATCTGATAATAGTGAGGTGACTTCGCGCAAATATAATTGTTGGTGGCTTATCTCTTTTTGGCTTATCTACAAGGAGGTGCAGGGGTGTAAGAGAGGGGACTATTTCACCCATCTCCTATAGGTCTACAAGGACTACCGGGGTGTAGAAGAGGGGGCTATTTCGTCGAGCTCTTATAGGTGCTCTCTACGCTTCACCTAGAAGGCCTGCATATCTTTCCATATCAGGAAGGCAAATAGTCCCGACTAATTTAAATAATATTGGAAAAAGTAAGAAACTTGTAAACAAAGATTAGCCAAGACATTCACATTCATGGCTTGGATTAGAAAATTCATAAACCCCCAAAAGACGCCTAGTTATATACTTAAAACCAATACGAATAGTATGTAGAGACGAAGAGAGGGCGGGGTAAGAAATATGTGTAAATAGAGTATACAGATGGCGTATAAGGTCAGGTCAGCTTTGGCAAATGACAATGACGAATTGGTGGCAATGTTCAGCTGAACAAGGAAAACCGGTCCGATGATGGATTGGGCCGTTCGAGGGCCTTGTTACCGCCCCTTGCATGCATGTGGCTCTGTGTGAATGGTGAAGCACATCGTATACATTTTCTGATAAATAAACATAATAATTCATGGCCGGTAAAAGGTATTCGATACTGTGGCAACGAACCGCCTGTGCAATCATTAACATGTACATGCAATCAACTGGCTCTACTGTTATAGACAAGTCCATGTATGAACTCATCGATTACATGAGACTGCCCAAATCAAAGTAGGTATTTGAGGCGCCAAGACTTCCACTTTATTTAGGAGCAGAATAGCTTGTTAGAACGTGCAAACTCACTTGTGATATATCAAGGAGTGTCAAATTGCATCAACCGATCGGGAATTCAGCGATCAGATATCTCCTAGCTGCTGACTACATAGACATCTTCAGTCAGCTCCATTAAAACGGGATGAGAGTCTTATCATACTGTAGTATCAATGCCTTGTCTCGATATAGTTAAATGTCGCGCTTTGGCATGTGGCATATACCGAGCGGGACACATTACACACACGCTCTCAGTGGCGTAAAATCAAGCCTAATGATTGTGTTAAATATCTTCAAAGAATTTCACCGTATGGGTTCGACTCCCTTCAAATAGCATATGAGCTCATCTCGATCAGGAATCATCTTGCCTCGAGCTATATAGAGTGCCAGTTCAAATTCCCTTAATAGGTCGAGTTATTTAACTTACCTTTATTCTTAGAAGTGCGAGCGATGCAATCCATACTTATAGGATGATTGAACACCGCCGCTAGCAGAACACAGCTCTTGATCGACAACTCAATTTTGAAGGCTCAGCTACGGAAAGAAAAATAATTCTTTCCGGGTTCACTTCAATGATATGAAAACAAGGTAATGAGACATTAGGATAAACATCACGTTTCCCACTATCATTTGTTGATAGACTAAAGGTAGGATTATGATGTTGCTCGAGACTCGCAGATTCTACGACTAAGCGTCAATCTTAGTGCTTGAACATCATGCCACTTTTAGCAACAAAGCCTTGAAAGAAATATCCCCTCCTCCCTACGGCCACCTTCTGTCCGCTGGAATCGCCGAATCACTATGTGAGAAATCTGTTTTATATAAACCATGACATGAGCAGCTAACTGTGCAATGATTTTCAGCATAAAGGCCTTGAAAGGTGCCTGTAGAACTTTTGAGTAAGATTCAAGATAGACTTCATCTAGAGAGGCGAGAAGCAAGAGCAAAGAATACAACACTCTTCATATCCTTCGTCCACTGTCACCTCGCTATAAGTCACGGTCTTTAGCGAAGACTAAAGAGATAATCGGGACGGCGTTCAAAAGGAGAATGGAAACTTACTACAAGTCAAAGACCTTCGAACAGCACTATCGGGAAATCCATTGAAAATTGTCGTCTATTCAATAATTGGGTTGAAAAGTTTTCGGAATGTGTTAGGTGGATGACAATCTAGGCACATTATTAAATTATAACTGTGATCATCTCCCATGCTGATAGTTCGTTACCTAGATATACGGAATCAACACGCTGCTTCTCTGAAGAAAAAGGCCTAAACAGACTTTTTTTTTTTTCAGTGTCAAAATTTCAAGAGACACATTGACCAATCTACTATTTGAGAAAATGTTTGGTATTTTGTATTTTGTACATAAAAATTTCCTGTCCACTTGATGGTGTTATCAGTGTTGTAAAGCACTGATTAAGCTGGATCGAACAACCTTGCCTTAATATATTACCGTTTTGAGCGAAGAAGCAAAGGGTTTCTCGATGACTGATTACAAAAAATCACGGAAAAAATGTAGACTTGAACGAAATTCAGATTCTGTTCATTCGTTAGTTGCGAACCAATAAATCTCTTACTACTCGCAATCTAGTGCATCCTCCACTTACAGGCACTGGAGGACCAATAACTTGCTAGAAATGTAATGGATATATGGGCGTCAGATTCAGCATGTTATCTGATTCGTGAGATGTCGTCCCCACCTGGAACACTTGGGCAAATGATGTGACGAACGGCCTAAATTAGCACCTAGTTGCTGAACATCGCATGATCGTAGGTTAACGAAGGTCATGGGAAAGGTAGAACTTTACTACAGAGTCAATCCTGAGTAAGAGCCTCATTCGAATCACGGGAAATGCATCGTATGCTTTCTCGCCGGCAAATTTTTCTTTTGGCGGATTATCGGCCGTGTCTATCGTCGACATTTACAATACTTCAGATTTGGAGATAACAGTGGGTCACAGGTAGATCTACCCCTCTGTCCGGAGGTAAAAGCTGTAGCCGTCCATTAAATACTTCCAAACTTTGACTGTTGATCCAAATCATCCCAGAACGCATTGCACGACGAGAACAAAGAGACTGGCGTACAAGCGATGGCCTCTCAATCGAAGATCGAGACAAACACACGAGAAGTCCCAAGTCTGAAGCTGAGGGGACGTGATACTGAGGAAGAGGTATATAGAACCATCCACGCGACTCGGTTAGGAAAGAGACTGACCAGATTTGCAAGATACCCAACTGGCTCGTAGAACTTCACACAAAGGGATGGACAGTCGTACCTCAGACAATACCCGAAGAAAAAGCTCTAGCATATGCTGAGAAGGCATATCAATGGCTTGAAAGTTGGAACCTTGGATTCGACAGGCATAATTCAAATACTCGGAATGCAGCACATGTCCCTTTCCACACGCGTGGAGGGCTGTACAATAGGTAAAGTCGTTTATGTGGTCAAATATCAAATATTGAAGGACAAAATGCTGAGATACAATCTCCAGATACGGTATTGGCCAGGAGCAATTTATGTGGGACCTGAGATCGGAACCTGGGCTCATAGACAAATTTGAAAAGGTCTGGGGAACTAGAGAACTGCTCGTGTCTTATGGTACGTATCAGCGCTTTGAACTGTTACTTTTCTATTGACTCAGAGCCTGTCACAAAATTTCGGTACAGTATATGAATCATAAAGTCTCGATTCTCACATTTTGCTAGACGGCATGAACCTATCTATCCCCGAAAAAGAGCGAGAAAAAACAGATCCCATTTTTGCACCGTGGGCTCATGTAGACCAATCACCCCTCAACAGTGAATTTAGCTGTGTCCAGGGCATACTAAATCTCCTCCCGAATGGGTCTCAGGACGGAGGACTTACGGTGTTTGAGGGGTCTAGCGCCCTTTACACTGAATTATGGAAGCAGTTTGATCACAAGAAAGCAGAGAACGGCTGGAATCCTGAGGCATTCCAATTCATTGATGATGAAATGGCTCAGTGGCTGGAATCTAAGGGTTGCAAATGGATTAAAGTGTGCGCTGATCCTGGAGATTTGTTGTTATGGGATTCGGTCAGTTTTTCACTACTTTGAGTCTGCGCAAAAAGCTGACTGTATATAGAGGTGTATTCATTATGGTGCTGTGCCGTCGTCTACTAACGACCGTTTTGCTGCTTGTGAGTCAACACAACCTTTATTACTAGCAGTCGCTTTGCATTTCTTTCTGACCACTTCGTAGACGTCTGTTACAAACCCGCATCCAGTGTTATAGAGGAAGACAAAAAGAAGCGCCTCGATGCCTTCAAAAATGGACAAAACACTACCCACGATCCTGCCAGCTTCCTAGTCAAGGAGCGTCTTCCGCCAGCAGAGCATCCCTCGTACGAGGCTGCAACCAAGAGGTCATTCATAAAGCCGATGCTGTCTAAGCGAGGTAGAGAAATAGCCGGCCTTGACTCATATTGATAGCGATGCATCCCAAGTTAATCACTTACGGCTATTCACTATAAGAACTATAAATGCATAGATAAACTGGCTAGACGATAAGCCACCGACTGGCAAGTCCATAAGCAGTATGTTCTTGCTTTATAACAATTTAATATCAAAGGACTGCTACCCTCCATAGGCAAGACTATCAAGACTCTATTTCAAGATAAATTTCTGTCAATTTATTTAATCCTAATAATCCAATTGTGCAAGTATCAATTTTGATAGCCCTCCTCAAGCAAGGAAAAATAGGACATATGGTAGGAAAAAGAAGTTCCCCTGTTTTAGAGGTATTCAAGCCCAAAGAATGATCGGCTTATTCCATGTTGTGCGCAAGTAAATTCAAATTGCATCATGCATATTCCGCAGTCACGGATGCATCCAAACCCCATTCGCAAGAGAGTTTGTACGTTGTCGAAGCAGACCAAAATGTTACTTCAATATTCCCGTCAACGATATAGTACTTCTTTCCATCATCGCCAGTCTTGATCATCTTCTTCCACTGATATTTGGATATGGAACTTAGGTTGATTCTGAGAGACACGAGGGTTTTGACATTCTCGCAAGGATGGACTGGTGCAGCTGAACTCTCTGAATCAGCATAGACAGTAATATTGTAAGAGTCCCTTCTGCCCTCAGAAACCGGAAATCTTTTATGAAATTTGATAATCTTCGGCTTTTTTTCTTCAACGACGTCGCCTTTGCGAATGAACCATTCCATTGCCTCCACCCGATGGCCCCCATGATAAGGACACAAGTATCTAATGATTATATTTAGCAGGTTCAACCATCACACGGAGGAAGTATGTGTTACCTTTTATTCTTGTCATGTATTCGTTTTTCATAATTGACATTCAACTTCATACCATAATGCTTTCTCGCCCTGCGTGATACGACCTGTACGGTGCTTAAAGAGGTATTCGCGTTGCTTAAGCCCATCATGACAGCTCCACGAACAATAGCGGTCCAAGCATTCGGTGGTTGCAACACTTCAATACCCGGGAGTGATTCGCGCAGACGTTCTTTCAAGTAGGTGTTCTGACCAAACCCGCCGACAAGGAGGACCGACTTCGCTTTACCCCCGGACAGGCGAATCTGGTCTTGCACGAACCATATAATCTTATGAATGACAGGCTCAAAAATGTCGTGCATATCGTTCTTGTTGATCGTGAACTTGCCACGTCGTATGCCTACTCGCTCATTGTTGGCCAAAGCGGGAACAGGCACTGGATATCCGTCGTCGCCATCTCGAGAAGGCAAGTACTGTTGCTTGATCTTTTATGCATGAGTACCAATGCCTTTAATTACTCATAATTTTTCTTTCCAAGTGATTGATAGACACTTACCACTGTATCAAATCGCTCTGACGCCTCTGCAAGTACCTCTTCGTCCCAACCTTGTTGTCCGTTCAACTTTCGCGTTATAAAGTCGATAAATCGGCGGTTGAGAAAAACCGAGCCGCAGAGACCTCCGGTTCCAGCAGTCATCTCTTCAACTTGTAGTCTAGGATACAGTGACTTAATTCTGTATGAAATTAAGTCTACTGTTCCACCACCTGCATCGCAAACGACAAAGCAGTCTCCAACCGTAAGGCCATGGGGATCGAGTCCATGTAAAGCAGAGATAGCAGCGGCTTCCTATTTATCCCAGAGATCCATCAATCAATGAATGTAAATTGTGAAAAATGACTGGATGCGCACCGGTTCTGACGCTAACATGATCTCGGATTCGGAATTCAGACCAGCCTTCTGGCAGGCTTTGAGTGTTTTCTCTTTAGCTGCCTCAGACCAGATAGCTGGCACTGTCAGACAAAACTCGATAGGTATTGTTCGAAGAATCACAGCTCCAATCTTTTGCTCTAGAGTGTAGAGTACATGTTTGTATACTTCAGCCAGGTAGTCTGTTGTTAGTTCCTCTGCGCTTTTTTCCCCTCCTTCAGAAGCATTATTTTCTTGCAATCCTCTAAAACGAAAAGATCAGTTATGTATCTTGCAACAATCAACCAAACATTGCAGGAAGTTATTATGATAGACTTTTACTCACAATTTAAACCAATGATTCCGTTCAACGGTGGATGGAATCTGAAACCCCCATTCTGTTCCTTGTGGTGTATAGCGTAGCTGGGTTGGAACTTTGACACTACTCTCACCCTCGTTCGATCCCAGTCTTGACGGCCATGTATCGATTACATGAATGTCATCAGCCTAGAGAATCCAAAACTTAGAAAAAATAACGTTCCCATGTTATGATCGAAGTATATCCACATACTCGTCTCGTTTCGGCCCAGGCAACGCCTGTGTACGTAGTGCCAAAGTCGATACCCACTATCAATTTTCGTTGATTGGAGTTTGTCATCTTGTTAAAAAATTGGGTTCTTTATGTAGAATTACTGGTATAAACTCATAAAACCAACAAAGAAATGACAGATAAAGTCTGGAACGAAAGGATTAGGATAAATCAAACACCACAAGTCAAAATTATCAAGAGAAGTAAGGCTTGAATTATGGCCTTATTTTTTCTTAGTACAAAATAATAGATATACAGGGTCTACCATTATAGAGTGCTCCAGGCGCATTTCGAGCACCGTGTGTAGTCTGAGTCCACCCCCCAAGGCTGGTTGCCAAGTTGCAAAGTTGGGGATTGTGAACATGACTGGCGGTTTACAGAAATCAAGTTCGTTGGTTATGGTAGATCAGCCAATTAAATCTGAAGCACGCAAGACATCTTATCGTTTTTACCGTTTAGTTTTGACCTATCGCCTGGCGACAGGCAAGGCTGACAGCAGCACAAGGCTAGAACAAGATCCTCTCAGATTGTTCCAAATTAGCCTTACACCCGTGACCTAATCCTTGTTCTTGCTGTTCTGTCGTCACGACTATGCAAACAATGCAATGTTCCATGTGGGCCAATTTTTAGGAATAATCTGTTCAGACATTGTGCAAGGCTACATACACTTTCTCAACATATCACTTTTGCGGCAGCCAACATGGTTTCGGAAACACCAAACCCTTCAATGCTTACCACGGATGAAGTACACATTACTCGACCGTCTAGAGGATCTCCTTGTCAAGCAACTGAGAACAACGACCCGAGCAATATACGAACAATACAGCCTGAGTCTCAGCACGATCCAGAATTTGAATATGTCCCGAGATTAGAATTGGAAAACTGGAAATCCAAATGCGAAGCTCTAAATGGACTTGCGCAAAAGCTTCAAGAAGATCTTGAGGAGGCACACAGTCTCATTTTTAGTCTTCAGCCGTCTCAACCACCAATGACTGATACAGAAGCGGCAAGAGAATTTAAAACGCTTTTAACGTCAGTCGAACAATGGGTTGACACAAAAATATCCCTATCGTCGAACCGTTCGTGGTCTGTTGTTGAGCAAAAGGGAGCAACGATGCTGCTTGATCTTATCACCGCGCAAGGTAGATCCGCATTTATTTACCCTGGTACAGACGAGTACAACATCGTCGCCGTGATTATGCGTTTTCTCTATGACCAATTTTTCTCGATGGATTTCTACGGACCTCTCTCTGGAGCGTACAAGTCATTTTTATCACGCATTGAACATAACATGAGTCAATTAGACCCCCCACGAGGTTAGTACGAGGCCGTTACCCATGGGAATCTTATCAACGATGTTGAAGATATTACAACTAATCCGGTACGATAAAACATTTAGACCTTAGGACCCGTCGTACGTGGCATAGCGAGACCTTCACGGCAATTGCAAAGGGTCCCGGATTCAGAGATAGAGTCGAAACGATGAATCGGAAACTCGCAAACGACTTGTTTAGTATACTACAAGTTTTCATTACTTCGACAAGCCATACACAGGACATAATTGATGGCCTATACGAAAATATCATCAAGCGTGCATACACTCTTGCATTCAAGATGCATCTCTCTGTTGATGAATATGATATCCAGTGGTCCGACTTTTATCACTCGCAGCCGAATGCCAATATTGTGATCAAAAATATAGATGACTTTGAGCTACTTGATCTACAGCGCGGGCGAACGGTCAGTGCCCGTCCACCTCAGGTCCGTATCCAGTGGTTGTTCGATGTCACACCCAAGTTATCAGTCCGAAAAGTCCTTCCAAACTCTCATGCGAAACCAAAACTCTTAGTTAAGCCCCGCATCCTGGTTATTGTTAAAGAAAATGCCGGGAGCGAGAAGAACGAGATTGATGATTCTCATAGTGGCCAGTATCGAACGGTCCTTGAAATGCTCGACAAAGCTAATCGTCCTAGAAAATTAAAAAGAGTCGGTTTAGATCGATTAATTCGAAGATAAATGAAAGTAATATGACGGGTTTGGCAAGATCATGAATGTCAAATAATAATTTGGACTTCTCGTATAAGACATTCAACTATTCATCGTAAATTTCTTGTATGATATTGACAGGTCGGTTGATGTCTCGAATTTCCGTACAACCGGATCTGCTCATAGTCGCTCATGCATAGCCAGCAGAATTGAGCACCACATTTCAAGCCTGGAGAGAAAGCTTTTAGCATAATTGATTGTAAACGAATGATTTTTTGATGCCAGTATGTGTCGGAATTATGATTTAGAGTTTTAGAAAATTTAAAAGTGGAATCTGAAGGAAATAGGATACCGGGCTTACAGGTCATATGGTCACAGCCTTTGTTCTTCTCAATCGGCCATTTGCATCCAGGACACTGTTTTGTCGTCTGCTTCATTGTCTGTATTGACAATTCATTCTCCATTTGTCTCCTCGCCTCCTTGAGTACTCTCTCCTGTGTTTCTTTTCTCATCTTCTCTTGCTTTCTCTTTGCCTTCTCGACCCGTCTTAATTCTTCCACTCTTTCACGTTCCTCTTTCTCCGCTTGCTGATGTTCTTTTCTTTTTATCTTAGCTTCCATTAACTGAGCTACCCTTGCCTTTTCTTTTTCCTCGTTATGACGGCGTCGTTGCCGCTCTTCCTCCTTGCGTTTGTCTCGACCGCTGATTTCTCGAGCTGCATCAGAATCCTGTTCTTCTTGGAGTCTCCTTGTCATTTCTAAGTCGAAGTTCTCTCTATCCCTAGCTGTCTGATATTGGTCTGGGTTTTTCAACATATCGTTGTATTCATCACAGGTGAATCCGGAATGCCAGGGGCCGGAATGAACGAAACAGGATCGGAAACCACAATTCAGACAGCGGACAATAGGTTCCGAAGCTCCCTTTTCATGCAATTGACCAAAATCGCATTGCTGACACCAAACGAAGTTTTTATCCGAACTTACTGCGCTGCGGAATGAGAGTCGCTCATAACGCTCAAACGTTTCTGCATCTGCAAGTCGCTTGATATCGTCGTATATAAGCAATATTTGACATTCGGGGCATCTTATCTGATCCCATATTCTCATCTCAAGATCTGATTTTATGCTCTTCGATATACAGACGTTGCATGCAGTGGGCCGGTGAGTACAGGCTAACGAGATCCATGCAGGCCTTGTGACAGCGTTGGAGAAATCTTCAACACAGATTGTACAACTCGTTTGCAAGTGCGCAGGGTTATCGGAGGATCGCAATATCTCCCGTCGTAGTATGTTCCTATTTCTTAAAATTCGTTCAGTGTCTTAGCAAATTGTTCACAATGACTACGTGATAGAATAAATGACCCACCTTTCTTCATAATTGAGACGAGGCTGGGCGTTCGTGGTATTCAGGCTTTCCAGCAGTGCTCGTTCCAACTCCGCATCGGCATTTTGTAATTTTACTTCAAATGAACCACGTAAGTTCACCTTGGTCATCCCCTGCGACTCATTTTGAGCCCGAGTATTAACCGGATCACTGACAAGAGGCTTTCCTGGTATATTAAATTGGGCACCGTAGAACGGGGTTGTTATCGCGGGGTATGCACAGGTGATATAGTCTCTTTTGTCACTGACATCAGCACTACCTGCACTTCCATAATTAACGTTGTCAATTCCTGCGGGCAACTCTAACGGCAATCCTCTCCACATATCCACGTGGTCGACACCAAATGCGGATAATTTATTGTACCGATATTAACCCTTCGAACTTGCCTTTCTTCACAGATTCTCTTTTGAGCCTCCTCGGCCAGTATGACAGTTTTGGAAAAAGGAACGAGACAAGACCTTGCCCCACCCGGTAAATCGGTCCAGCAGCGAGGGGATTGATGGGATTTCTGAATGTAAATGCTGTAATAAGCGACGATTAATCCAGTTTTGCCAATATCAGTTCTTTATAAATCACCAGCAAAACAACATTTGAGAATGATATATGGGTGGAGGGAAGAGATGGGTTGATCAACTCATCATGGAAATCTTGGCAGTGTTGAAATGCCAAGGCTGAACTCAGCCTTGGGCTTAAGCTACTTCTGCACCTGTCCGTGGCCTGCTAGATAGCAGGTAAGGATTAAAGGAGTTTATTCTCGACTGATAGACAGACTGGCATCCTCATATATTTCAATCTTTACTCCCAGAAAATGGAGTGAGGTTTAGCGCCCGTTTTCCTTAACTGGTGATAGGGCTCACCACTCCTCTCTATTGTTGTTGGTGACAATGTAAGAGTCTTCAGTAACGTTTGGGCTTCAATCTGGTTTGAGACTAGCTAATTAACTGGTAAAAGCAGGGGTAGAGGGGCGAATTTCTGATCTTTGCACATACGGTGTTGTCACAAGGCTCGGGGAATCAACTTTCAAGTAACTCTTCCAATCACGGTACTAAAAAGATGCGTTATCCGTTTCAATAGAATAACGTAATCATATAGCATTCTTTAAGGGGAATGATGGTAGTTTGAGGATTATTTACGGCTAATCCCATCTAGAAGATACAAGATCCGGAGGGAATTGATTCGCAAGGTGTCACAGTTGATGACGACCATGCCTCTTGATATATGTTGGTCTCGACTCTTCGGTTGTACTCACCGGTTACTCGCCGCATGAAATTGTGGCCGAAATCTTTTGAGTAAAGAGAACGTGATTATCGGAATGATGAATTAAATCAGATATATCATGTTACGCAGTTACATATGATCTACCAAACGTAAATGGTACGCCTAAATTACCCATGCCAGCCAGATTCTGAAACTGGTAACCGACCACATGCAGCCGTCTTCGACTCACTATTTAGTATTTAACCTGCAGCAACCCAGGTTTTCCTCATTCCTCAAATTGTTTTTTCGCACCTCACAAAACTCCTTCCGAGGATTCACTTCATCAAGAATGGAACCCAAGATCCTAGGCTGCGGGACGATTACCAGCTATTCCTTTACGGAGCACGAATTGATCCTCGAAGCTCTCAACCTGTCTGGTCAGGGTGTGACGCATCGGGGCCGGCGATTGTCCCTGCCCACGAACTCTCGTATGGCTGTCTATGGCGAATTAGCTGCTACGCGTTACCTATGTGGTTTGTGGGTACAGACGTCCTTGACTAAAGGTAAACATTCTCGACCGCTACTTGCCTTTCGTGACAAGATCTAATTGGGAATAAAGGTCAATGGACACAGATTCGCAATAGCATCCTGTCAAATGATAACCTAGCTCGCGTTGGGTTTCAAACAGGATTGGATGGTTGCCTGAATCTAAATCCTGGTACATCCGTTGTATCTCAAGCTATGATGGCAACGGCTGTCGAGGCTATTTTGGGGGCAGTTCACCTTGATGGCGGGGATCATGCCTTGGCCTCAGTCATGACCAAGCTCGGTCTTATATCTGATCATTTGGTAATGTTCACGATCCCCCCTTCTTCTTTATGAGCTATGATCTCCACATCCACAACTCAACTTCTATCTCTTATAGGTTCCTCTACATAGTGGCCCCTAAGTTACCTTGCATATTCCCACGCAATGAGATCTTGTCTCTCGAGCGAATCTCGATCTAACGTTGTCTGGGGGTGAATATTTCTGTTTTGTGTCCGTACAATAGAGAAGACCTTGTACTCCAAAAGCTAGATGGCATTACGCGGGAATATGCAGGTAACCTTGGGGGCCCCCATGCCCAGGACCCTTTTTACTTTTACCTTGAGTTTAGGAGTGGAATATTAGAGGTCATTGGCTTGATGATATTGCTGGATGCAATATACTGTTCCTGATTCCTTTTCTAATGCAATACTTTTGCATAGGATCACGTCAAGCGGATTGAGTTTTGATACTCTCGCATATCAATCTTTTGATATCACTGCTATTGTTATTCGACATGGACTATCATTTGATCCTTGTAAGCAGAGCGCAGACAGGAAATGTTATGGCTGGKATGCACCCAGAATCGGAAGGGGKGGGATTGGGGTTGGTTCATTTCATGTATGACATCGCTGTTGTTGCTATCCAATTGAAAATGTGGTTTAGAAAAGGACGAAGCAATGAATTTTAGTCGAGCTCGTAGTCTTCATACTGTAAGTCAGAGACGTCTATGTAATCCTAAAAGCACCATGCAAAAATATCTCATAGTAGACACATCATTTTTAACACTAAGTATATCCTTTATATACACTGATGTCCACATTTGTAGAGTGAAGGTCTATTATAGCCAGCATTACATTCTCGAGTTGATCCGTGGAGCCGAGAAAAGGAATGTCAGGGCCTGGCTGTAGACTATGGCAAGCTCAAATAATATTTCAACATTTTAGGAAAGTTTGGCGTTCCAAGGCCAGTGACGGGATCCCATCCGGGGACGGCAGAGAATCCCACAGTGTCGCAGCCAGGGTTCGTTCCTATATTGGATTGTTACGTCAGCCTTCCAAATTTCAAAGTGTCAATGAGACGGCAAGGGGAGAATTCACTCACCATTTGTAATATCATTCAACATCGATGGATTTGCGTAAAGAGACGGATTGAGGAATCCAAGAGGCGATTTACCAGCCCAAAGACGCTCGTCGTTGATACGATTGATGACAGAGGCAAAAATAGGCGTGCTAGCAGACGTCCCCCCGCTCAAAGTGTAGTTTCCGCCATTGTACACCTTTCAATTGTCGCGTCAGTATACAGTGGGTACATTTTCCAACGGCATGGGACAAAAACCACAGAGAAACTACATACCACAATGTTATCACCATTGGCCGCAACATCGGGAACACCACGGCCGATACGATTGTAGATTCCTCCGGTACTGCCGACCAAAGAGTCGATATCAATCATTTGCTGAATGTCATTCGTCTCGGGGGCTAGGGCACTGTAGTAAGGGTATGGTGGATTGTGTTTCTTGAAGAAAGTTGCTACCGCGTCCTGTTGGTAGTCTGGAATTGGGAACACATTGCTGAAGCCACCGCCGGATGAATAGTTGACGCTATACGGATAACCGGCCGGATCATACACAGCACTTTCCGGATCCCAAACCGTCTTTCCAGGGTACACTTTTGTTGCTCCGACGTTGGTGACATAGGGACATGTGTTTGGCCATGTTGGGTTGAAGACGTTGAGTTTGCTACCTATACAGCCCGTGGGACCACTATTTGAATCAGTTATGACATCCAAATATACATTTACTGGTGTAAAAAAAGAAAAGACAATCCTTACTCTCCGGAGTTAGGGTAATTGCTGACACCCGAGTCTCCACTAGCGAACAAGAAAGACACTCCTTGAAGTCCTAGTTTGGCATACTCGAGACACTGACGGCGTTGATAGGATAATGGGAGGTCGACTTCTTGCCCACCGTACGAAACGGAGATCACATTGGTTGGCTTGTAGACACCACACATGAGTTGACCTTGCCAACCACCCGGATCCGGATAACTTTGATCAAGGTATTTGTCATTTCCAGTCTCACCATAAGCCGAGAACGTGCAATAAGACTGATTAAATGATGTTAGTCACTTTATTGATGTGGGCCATAAATGGAGGTCGGGCGAAGAACTCATATATTGGCGGGGGAAAAGGCAATGCCAATGATTCACTTACACCATCGAGAGCATCCAAGAAGGTATTAAATCCAAACGTATAGCTGCCATGGAATTAGTAATTGGAAGAACCAATAACAGAGCTTATACCACGTACGTATCGTTGGGATTGGACTGCACAATAAAGTCGTCTACTTCATAGTCGGTAATAGTCTGTGGATATACGATCGGATACGCGAGCTGGAGATCCAGACTCACTTCCCCACCAGCATAGTAAGGATCCGTTGTAGATTGTTGACCGCCGTCGATATTTGCTGCGATGGGATGGGTTCCCTTGGGGATCTGAGGAGTAAAGTTGGCAAAGAAAAGATCCAGATCCTGCTGCGTATAGAATTGTAGCTCGGACTCAAAGATTCCCAGAGAGTTGTTCGGGTGTGCTCTGGTTGCTGGAGGAATCTGGTAGAGAGCGGCAACACATGCTGGGGAAATCGCTACATCACATGTACTGAGATCATTGGGCTTCGATGACACTGCTGCTTTGACGGCTTCCGCTCTCTCGGACCCCTCTTCAAGGGGATCCCGTAGATCATGGTTGACGCGCTTAGTGAATGTCTTCTCTCTCTTTTGCTTGTCTCCACTCGCCACGCGAACGACATGCTCTCGCTTAATCCGCTCGTGTCCATCGACTGGGGCAAGAAGCTTGATACCGGGAGTGATGTAATCGACGTGTTCCTTGATATGGTGCGGAACGTGGTATTCATCGCAAGCCGGCATGATTCCACCAGTAACGGAGTCTTCAAATTCATGGAATTCGGTATTCAAGAGACGTTCCGCTTCATCCGGGGTTGCGAAAAAGGCTAGCCATCCACGGTTGTCAGAGTGTGTTATGCGCTCGGACGAAATGCCGTTGTCCGTAAGCCAGATCTTCACTGAATCGACAGTCTCATCAGATGGCTGGAACGCCTTGATGACCTCCTCCGCAGTCCAGTGTTTTCCATAATTAGCAGAATCTGGGTGGGAGCTGAAGCGATTTGTATTAGCCTTTAAGCTTCCTAAAAGCTCTCCCGTACCAATTGTAGCTTAAGAGTCCTACTGTCGGGAAATACTTACACATCCAGCAAATGTTCGTAGGCCTTATCGAGGTTTGACTGCGCTAGACCGATACGCATTGGAAGCAATTTGTCTCGGGGCACGCGGTCGCGTTTGGTCCAGCGTTCAGGCAGTGAATCTCGCTTCTCGTGAAGAACGTGCTTCACATCCCGAGAGGGAGCTGCATCAGCAGTCCAAGCGAGGCCCAAAGTGAGCAGCAACACAGTCGCCCTAAGAGCCATGTCTTCTACTGTCCCAAGCTTGCGGATAGCCTGATCGCAGAAATGATGATCGATGTAATTACGGAACTAAAAGTACAGGCATCTCATCGAGCTACTTATAAAACCAGCGTGACTGGGTCGCTGAACGTGTCTTAGCTGTACCTCGCTAGCCATTGCTTAGCCATTTAGTGATAAGCAGGAAAGATTGCGAGCGTAGAGCGGGGAAAGGTCTCATAAGCTTCGGCCCTGATTGTAGGGTCATTGGATATTAATTATTAACGTTGCAGTTGGAAGCGGGCCTGGTACTAGTCTAGAGTTAAATTGTTTAACCAGACTTGGCTTTCCGGATGGCGGCTTTAACCTAGAATGATGATCTGCACCGCTGGCTATCTTGCGCTCCAAAGCAGCTTCTACTTCGGGTTACATTAGCTACCATCCGCCAGCATAAGCCATGTCAAGTCCATTCCTGCTTCCTCGTATTCTTAATTGAAATTTAATTAACCCAGTTAATCGTACAACAAAACATGACAACTTCATTGGGAGGAGCGGATTGTTCTAATACAGTTACCCCAAGATAAATGTCCCAGAACGGTTGAAATTGACAACATGAGAGGTTCTAGCTCAAATTCTTCGGGAATACATTTGTACGCAGAGGTCGATAATAAGTTGCCGTGTAAGGACTTTTTGCAGTATGGTAAACCGGGTTGAATAAATAGAACCAACCCATGTGGATTTATGGGCAGCCTGTGAAAATCGACCTGCTCGTTTTGTCTTAGGCTCAGATAAGGATGATCGGCTATCTTCGGATGTGGATGTCACCACTCTTTGATCTCCCAAGGATTCAAACAAGAACCGGTGTTGGCTTTATTACAAGATCGAAGTGATTTCGTGAAGATACCGGACATCCACAATCCAACGGTAGTCACTACACGGGGTAGGACAACACGCACTTGATTCAAAGCCAGGAAAAACAGTGCGAGTTCCCCGCAATTTCTCAATCATATTGATTATCGCTCTGTATATTGTTTGATCAATTTGCGTCAAGTGTAATTATCCACTCCCGACATGCTGGAACGTCTCAAAAGCTGGCGGCGAATATGACAGGAGCAAGTTTCGGAGTGGGCATTGGGGAGGGCAGGGCAAGGCCAAGTGCATCACCACGACTAAGAAATTAATGCAGCTGATTGCAAAACCAGAGCACGCTTCTACACACATCAATTGTCTTCACTTATTTCACCCTACCATAAATCCAGGAAAGCTCCAGATTAATGATATTCCAAAAACTTCACTGTATCGTATCTTACTGAAAGTATCAGTACAGTATTCAAAGTCCATGATTCGTTTCCTGAACCTTCCACGCAAACCAATAAATCTTACTACAGAGTAGGTGCAAGTGTACCTGACGGGGCTTGCAAACTTTCAACAACATCTGGAACACTAGTAAGAGCACTATTAATGTTAATATTTCCTTCTTCTGATTGAGTACGATTTCCTTGATGGCATCTCAAGTTGTGGGCGTTCATCATAACTAGAGCCTATTCCTTCTGCACCGGTTACAGGCTTGTAACCTGCATTGAAGACATTCGAATATGTATTTTGGCAAAGTATAGGAGCATTCCTCGCACTTATGACGTCCATGTACGTGCCTCCATTTATCGTGCTCGCATTGGTGATTCTCTCTGAGTTCTTGAATTGTTCTTGCCACCAGGATATCTCGAGCGGTGGAGGAACTTGCTATTGATTGAGCTTCTGCGCCTATATGCGACCCTTCATCTGCCTCCCCCAGTTGCTCTTCCTGAGTGTCTATTTGTTGCTCACCAGTTTCCGGTGCAGACTGATATTCCAACCGAGGTTCTTCGAAATCTGGGGGAGCTGCAGCGAGCGGAACCGCGTCTCGATCGATAATTTGATACGCACGCGCAAGCAGACGATGCTCGTTCCATTGTTCACACGCACAATTCTTCCACACCTCTCCGCAATTATAACAAAACTGAGCTCCACACAGACAACTATTGTTATTGCTTGTCAGATATTAAAACATTGAAAGAAATGAATAGGAACACGGACGTCATATGATTGCAACCATAATTCAATTCCACCATTCGCCAACATGAATAACAGCGCTGCCATCCATTTTCTTCTGCGGTCGCCAATAGCTGTTGCATAGCACTGTCATTTGGACAATCACCCGTGTGTGCTCGCTGTTTGCAGTTTGTACAAGTCGTATGCTCGCAAATCGGGCATGTGGCTATCTCATCATTGATATGAGTCGGACTGATGAACGCAGAACACTCAGTAGAGTAGCAGTACGTCCTATTTGGAGTTTCGAATTCAATCTTCTGTTTCTCGAACTGCTTGACAAGCTCCGATTTGAGAAATATASGAGCCACATTTATATTTATGGGCTGCCGGCAGCATCGCGGAGGGAACAAGGATTCGTCTGTCATTGAGGCTTTAAAGAGATCCTCAAGACAGGAACGGCAATACTCGTGCTGGCATGGGACACGGACCACATCGACAAACATCTTTTCTTCCACACAAGCAACGCATTCATGGGGTGTAAATCGGAATTGGTTAGGTCGCTGAGCAGCCCAAGTGGATGATTCAGTCTGCTCAGAGGAGGCGATAGTCGCTTCGCTGTCATGATAACCTTCCAAGCCGGATACATATAAGATCTGGAGTTTTTTCAGAGTTTCATCATCTAAACACGCTGTTTCTGAATCCATGGAGTAGGTAGACTTGGCATATCCATCTATATCCAATTGGCAAGCAATGGAACGATCTTTAGACGCGTTATCTTCCTCCTCCTTGTTCTCAGTCAGGATACGCCCATCAGCTTCAACCGCGGCCGCGAAACTCATGGCCATTCGTCGGTCCTCAAAATATTGAGAGATGCTCTGCAATTCCTCATTCTGCAACTGGAACGCCAGCTCTTCGTCCGTGGGCTCGCGAGATTTTCCTTTAGAAGTATCAGAATAGAGGCCGACATCTTGAAGTTGTAGCTGAACGATTAAATCAGCAGTAAGCTGATCGATTTCTGGGCCAATCACACATGCCATCTTAGCGATTCAAATGACGGAACTAACACTGTATCACGAAAGTATGGATTGTTAACTCTGAGATTGTAGTCTTGGGAGATATTATATAGCGATTGAAAGCTTCACCGCAGGTTGACCCCTTGCTGCAGTTTCGGATATAGGTCTTGTACCTTCCCGTACCCCATTATACATGATGCCGCAGATGTGGCTAGTAGACTAGACTTGACTTCAGAAGGAAAAGATCTAGCGGCATGTAACATGCAGCTTTTGTAGCAAAGTACTTTATGATCAGTGGCTTAAAATCAATGCATACGAGATCTGACAGAAATATTTCTTATGGGCATTTTCCAAGCAAACCGTCATCGCAATGATCGCTTTCTGGATGCTGTAAGAGATCACTAATGAAATGAAAAGATGTCCGGCAGGTTGGACACTTGAAGGTAAAGCCTGGATCATTGGTTTCATAGACTCTGCTTGTCGAATATACAAAAGCTAGTCCAGTATAGCGCCTTGTATAGTATATTAGTGGCAACTCTTCGAATCCTTCCCAGCGCCACTCCCGTAGCCTGTCAGGCTGATTCATAGCCCTTTAAATATTTGCCACTGATCCAGAGAGAGTAACAATGAAACTAATTTCGGTCTTTAAATGCATATTCACAGCACATCCTCCCTCAGTCTCCCACACCAGATCCCCCAAAACAGCGCACCAATCAACATCTACAGCCGCACTTTCCATATAGGAGACGTCGTTTCAGTCCTCTTATATTTAATCCACTATTCTACTAAAATCTGGGATCTAAACATTAAAGCCTTTAACCCTAATTACTAGGCCCCCGAATGTCTTACTACGCGCTAAAAGGCGGCTTTCATCCCCTTTTCAGTAGGACCCAGGGCTTATATAGACAGGAATGTAACAGAGATAGAGTTGATGCATATTATGGGCACTATGTTTAGGAATTTTGAGTTTGTGTTGGAGCAGGAGCATAAGATGGAGATGAGCGAGGGGTTTTTTGGATGTGGGCATTCGACGGAGATCTGCTTAGTTTGTACTGTGGATGATTGATGACCAGGTTGCCTGGAGTTGTATTTGATGAATATGGTGCATGTTGGACGGCAGAAGTTATGTGTTGACCTATTTTCATCATGTTAGGAATAGTGGTTGATACTTCGAAGAAGGACAATTGCTTAGGAGGGTATGCGAAGTCATAACAGTGTATGAACAACAGAAAATTATCATTAAGAATATCAATCTGAGATTCCAAGGTTATGACGAAACATGCAAGCAGAGAATCGTCGAGCTCCGAAGACATACTCCTTAGAGAGATAAGAAAGGCTCCGCTCAGCTAGTCAGTGCTGCAATGATCTCCTTGTCTTTCTTCCCCTTTTTGGCAAAATCCTGTACAGTCTGACCTTTGTTGTTTCGGACAGACAAGTCCACCAATTGAGTTTCCATAAGCAATCGTACAATATCCAGAAGTTCGCCTTCTACAGCATAAAAAATAGCGCTGTTACCTTCATTGTCCCTTACATTCAGGTCAATATCGCCATGTTCTAAGAGTCTTTTGACGATCGATGTTTGACGCGCCCCAATCGCGTACATAAGAGGATTTCTGCCTTTTGAGTCTTGGGTTTTCAGGTTGATTTTACCACTCAATAAGAGAGTATCAAGAAGGGGAGAGTTGCCTTTGAAAATGGCCCATGCAATAACACCTCTTGGTTGTAGGGGATTTTCCGGAGTACAAAAGCCTCCTTCCTGCCGCGCCATAAGTAATCGCCTACTGTTTTCCAATAACATTAATTGCATTTGATAATCTTGGAGTGCACGGTCATTGAACTCTTGATAAGGTTTTGCTGGCAGACTGGGAGCGTCATTGACAGGATTTTCTTGAAATCTTTCTTGTTCCTGTCGTGCCATTATCAAGCGCCTCTTGTTTGATTGTTCCACAGCCATAACAACTTGCCCTTGGTAATCTTTTAGGATTGGATATGGTTGATCTTCGGGCCCAGTGGAAGTATCTTTCATTAGAGCCTCTTCGGACCCTATGTCACTGAGAAATGCATGGGAGATATTTCGATATGTAGGGAAATGCAACCTTCTCCGAATTGGAAGTGGATCTGGTCGATCCAGATTTGGGATACATCCAAGAAGCTTCTGAAAATTTGGATTTGTCCACAGGTCAGAGTGCACTGCGTTCCACAAAGCGCGGTTGGCAAAGTTTTGGCTTGTCCATTCTTCCATCAGCGAGTGATCTGCAAGTGCAACCGGTAGTTCATTCAGAGTTGCTGCCGTTACTTGACTTGGAAGTCCCAGAACCTCGTTTTGATAGAAGAATTGTTGGACAAAAGAAAAGATGCGTAAATGGAGACATTTCAGTATCAGCTGATTCCAGATATTCTGATCCACCAAGAAACTAGCAACACTGATGAAAAGATTCAGAGCATCTTGGTCTTCATGATCTTCGAAGTAGCGACAGAGCAAGACCCATAGAGACGGCGGTGGCTGTGATGCCCCCATAGCACGGCTATTCAACATCCACTTTATACCATCCACCTCGTGGGCTCGGATCAAAAGTGGTAGTATGAGGAGACCGACAGCGCCACGTACAAGACTGATCACTCGTTTCACCAGATCGCTGTCATTGAGCCGAAGCAGATTACTAAACGCAGTCTCCATGCTCATATTTACGACACCAGTGAAGAACTCATTGGACGGGATTTCGAAAGATAATCGTCGTGCAAGATCATGACCTCTTTGCAGGGACATAGCATGAGAATTTGCAAGCAAGTGAAGGAAAGCAGACCACTTGAATTTCCCACAGATTGTGAAATTTGTGTTTGGATGGCTGATCAGAAGCTCGAGTATATCTAGATTGCCGTATTCGGCAGCTGCTGTCAATGGAGTTTCAAGACCATCGTTAATCTTGATCTGAGAATTCGCATCGACCAAGTATTCTCGAAGCAAGTAGTCCGACAATCGATGTCCTGTATTGCGTTCTGCTTTTGCGGCCAGAAGTAGTGCATAATCTAAGTATACACGATCCATAGGCAGTTTTTGTTTGTGCCGAACAAAGAAAAATCGTTCCCACTGTTGAAAAGCAGAGGATGGTCGTCCGGGAAACCCACCTTTTTCAACGCAGTCAGTTTCGCAATATCTAAMCCCGCCATTCTCTAGCAGGAAATCCGCGATTTCATGAAAGCCTAGTGATATGGCAGTTTCAAGTGCCAGATACTCTCTCGCTGCGTTGCAGTTCGGCCACAGAACGGCTACAACGTCTGCATGTCCGCCTTTTACAGCGACTTCGAGGATGTTGGGACGTTGCAACTCAGAGCCAGCTCCTTGAGCGATAAGGTATTTGCAAGCCTCTGTCTGCCCATGCTGTGCCGCTACACACAAAGGTGTTGACCCATATCTATTGAGAGCGTGAATATTGCTACCCCTGCTGATTGCAGATTTGATAGCGTCTATGTTGTTTTGCTTGGCTGCCTCGTGGATATCCATCGCCGCGTGCTGTTGATTATTCAAGTAAAAAGAGCCTAGCGAAATTTAGATGAAAGACTTGCATTTAACAGTGGAATTCTGACTCTTAATTTCAGCTCACAAATGGCCGTACGGACATTTACGTTGGCGCTTAGAGAGATCACAGGATTGGCTGGCTAGAGCAGGGGTTTCTTTTTGCGGTCTGCGCTCTACCCAAGATGATGATGACCTGAATCTGATGAGAACGCGCTCGCGTTACCTAGGTAACTATCAGTGTTAAGCGTAATGCTGCTGTAGGATGTCCTGAGCTCAAGTGGTTATACCCGTGTATAATCCACTTTGTGTCGACTGGTGTTTGATTATACCTGGGCATTCCAGGGACGTCTGGAAAAGCATGTCATACCAAGGTGCTACCTAGATACTGCATGGCCTTTGTCACTTTACCTGTACTGCGTCGCATTGGATGATATCACCTTGAGCTTCATAACTACAGGATTTCCTGTGTCTAAGAGCTTTGAATTGCTTGTCACACAATTTTTCCTGCTTAAAAGGACATGTCGCTCAAAGCAGAAAGCCCGGGCTTCCATGAGAGATGTCATTTGTAAGAGACGCAAATTGATGACCTGGCTGCCACACTATTTTCTTGGCCATTGTGATCTGTCATGACTGATGGGAGTCCCCGGTCCGTAAATTGAAAATGAGACATTTTACTCGTCACTTGACGCGAGCTACATGAACAGCCACCATCACCCTTGTAATTCTACCCCACCATGTAGGCAGGTTCATACGCATGGCTGTCTATGCCTCTTTCTTCGTTCATCCTCTATCAAATGTCTGTCTGTAAATAGGTATATAAAATAGCTCAACCAGTGCCGTTAGCACAGCTGAACATCTCGGAATATACTGTTGGCTAGATTGCTGCGTTGCCTCATAAAAGGTCGGCTGCACAGTCAATGCTCGATGAGAAACATGCGCCACCTCTCAAGCACCCTATTGATGCAAATATTTACACCCTAGGGTCTATCTATTGCTCAAGCGGGAAACATAATGTAGTCATCGCCTCCCTTCCGCCTGGCCGTATTGGTCCTACACCCGCAGCAACAACTGCTATATCGCCGTCTCCCCGCCTTTGGTCTGACGGTATTGACTCCCAAAGGGATATTGAGGAGCAATAAATGAATTTCTTGCAATTTGTTCAAATTCCAGATTGTGTCTTATCTCATCTTGATTTCCTGTTACGCGAAGACGTTTTTTCGAGATGCTGTCTTGATTGCCAMCCTGCCATAAGCACTAATATATGGTATGCGGCTCCGGGAACCATCTGGTCAGGCGTATGGCAACTGAGAGTGTGTTTTGATCAAAGATTTAGCTTCAGTCAAAGACATCTTGGGGCGGTCAATCAATGATGGAGTGCGAATTTTGAAGATGCAGTATAGAAGATCTAGCGGATTCAAGTCCACCGAAGTCCTCATCTGGGTTACAACCATCTGAGATATCTCATGGTCCTCTGAAGGCTGAATATCTGATGACAGCTTTCTACTGTCCTTTTGAAGCTCTTCAGTATTGCTGATCACATTTTCTTTGTCTGTCAACTCTGTAGTAGCGTATCGATGTCGTAACCTGACAGAGAGGTTCTACTAATAACGACATATAGCTTGAGAGCCAGAGATATTCAGGATTTACCGGAAGCAAGTCTTTGTTCATTTTCTTGTTTCTGCCTGCTTTTCCTTTGTTTGCCTGTAAGACAATCAATGCCGACCCCTGCTCATTCTTAGGTGGCTGTGCATTGGTAGTGGACTTGGACACCGACCCTGTCAGTCGAGTGCAACTTCCTTGCGCTGGAGGCAAACTCGTGTTATACTTAGATTGTTCGACCACGCTTCTACTTTTTTATTGTAATTGGACATGGTGTGGCCGGAAAATGTAATCGACTAATGAGGGCGGAAATATGACTCTGATTCAGTATTCATGCTGCCTATTCCGCGTCCAGAATAGCCATAATATAATGCTAACGCATACGTATTCCTTGTACCATATTAAAATCGCTCAGCATGCCGCTGTTTAAGACGGGACGTATGGTACATGGGTTGCGGAAGGTACACATCCTACATGTAGAGAAGTCTTGTACCTAGTTACCTAGACTTTTCGTTCATAGCGTGTATCTGAGAACTGATAAGTACTAGCTAAGTCTTCCCAGATATTGAGGTGGTTGCCTAAAGCACCATCCGCTCACTAAGGCTGAGACCACCACTAGATCCATTTCAACACCATGGCTTCAGACCTTGTCGACCGGCCTCGATATGTGTTTGATAGGAATCACCAGGGAGCCAGTGTTCGGTACAGAGGACATTCTTCCTATTACTATTTTCAATTACTGATAATATTCATAACAGTCTCAACTATCAGCATTTTCTAATCACTACACTTACGGACAATCAACTACTGCACCAAGCCACGCAAGACCGTATCGATCTGTCCACCCCGCATCGAGTCGCAGACATTGGGACTGGCACAGCGTAAGTTCAGTCTGGATCGACTTATGGAACGGATACCGACCTATTCATCAATAGGATCTGGCCTATGCAATTAGCTCAAAAACTGCCCCATTGGCAGATAGATGGCTTCGATATATCCGGTGATCAGTATCCTTCTGCCACTTGGGTATCTCCCAACATTACTATCCACGAGCATGATGCATTCCAGCCTTTGCTATCGGAATATCATGGGAAATATGACATTGTCAATCTGCGATTTTTCATAACTCTGCTCAATGGACAGATCTTGAATCAGCTGCTTCAGAATATTATGGCCCTACTTAGTATGTGTATATCGCGATTTCTCTGTCTTGATATTTACAACCACTTACGACTTACACTGCGTAGAACCAGGCGGTCTTTTTCAATGGCTCGACATTGACGCTCCGTCGGTCAAACCCATTGGCCTTGAGCCCGCAAGTATGACCCGAACGTCTCTTGTTGCAACGATGATGAAAAATACACCACCAGATGCCGCTCTGTAAGTGGGATTTTTCTTTCCAATCTAATCTGTTAACTGAAACTTATTTTCCGGGCAGGTGGATTACTCCGAACTGTGATATGGCCACTTCGGCAAGATTTGAAGCCATCGCCTATGACCAGCTTCGCCTCAACGATTTACACCGTCCCATTTGGAATCAGTGTGTCACGATGGGCCTAGAGGAAGTGATCGCTGGCCTTGAAAAAAGAGAATCAGGTGCTGAGAGTGCCAGGGCACAAGAGATGCGCGACATTTTGGACCATCTGTCAAAGGAATTCCGACAGGGGGTTAGCATTGATACGCCATGGTTCTACTTGGTGGTGCGGAAGCCACTTTAGTGGAATGTTTTGAAAGCGCAGAATTGCCAATCTACATAATGCTCACAAAATCGATTATCGTAATTAGTGCATATATATAATCTCAGCGTCTTCCTTAATGCTGCCTGAGGTAGTGAGGCAGTAAGGTACGGAAAATAGTTTTCCGGCGCCGAAGATGGAAATGGCGGCGGGGACTGTAGAATTTAACACATTTCATAACAAGCTACGATCATGGTACGAGATTGACCTAACTTTACCGGGAGGTATCACGTAAAAGATATATGTTTTATGCATGCTATTGCATAGAACGGCGTCAATTGGCTTTTACTAATACTCTCAACTCATGGAACATGCGATCGAGTAAAATATCATAATCCATGCATCGGAATACACGACTATGTCGGCTATACTAGGCAAGACTGTCATGCTTGAAAGCAATCAGAATCGAGCCGGATAACAACTTATATATAGACAACAGAGAAAGAAGGACGACTCGTAATGTCTGTGCCAACATCGTCAAACACCAAGCTCTAAGCTTCAGCCTGCCTGTCTCGCTTGGCTCACGATGTGATTGGGCATTACTAATCAGAACTCCATTCTAGATCAGCCTTGCAGCACTGCACGATGTATGAATAAAATGGACTGATAAGTACTCTATAGTTTCAGCACAAGTTACCAGGCTGTATACACAAACGAAGGTCTGGCTGGAAGCAAACTGAGAACGCCATCTATCCCACCCTAGCCATATCCACGCGCCATGATCTCAGATCCAGAAAAGCGCGCTTTGGTGCAGATATGGCTTTTTGTCATAACACCACTCTACCTAGTCTGGTTCATCTGGTACACCATTGGTATGTGGTACAGACAATCCCCAATTCCGCCTCCGAGCGCAGTGCAGACCAGCCCGCCCTGCACAGACGCCAACTGGTCTGCAGGAAGTGCCTTTTTCACTCTTACAGCTTTGACTATTGGATACATCGCTCATCCACGTGGATGTCTGGTCTGGAATCGTTCCGGTCGCATGTGGCGGTTATCGCCGGTCTTTGCGCTAATCGAGGCTTGCTTTGTTTTCGAGAGGATTATACAAGGATTATTATGGGCGAATGTATCCTTTCCAGTTGTATGTCATACGCTGATGGCGGTGCGAATTGGTAATTCGTGGCAACCGAGTGACATCAAAGCGTTTTTGAAAAAGATGGATGATCATACTGATGAAGAGACTGGATTCGGCAGCAATGGCGATGGGAACGAGATGGCAATATTGAATGGTTATCGACATATCGGACATCTTCCGCCAGAAATTGAGCGAGAGTATCACAGGACATGCGACAAGATATTCCAAGAACATCTGAATCTCGTGCGGGATTTTGAGAGAGGTCCTTCTTTTCGTGTTTTCATATGGCTTCCGATGATCCTACAGGTAATGAAGCTCGCGATTGTCGACGGATCAGGTGCAATCTTTACTCAGATTATTGGCTGGATCTACTTTGGCGCGTGGCTCAGTATAGAAATACTCATGATCACTATTTCGCAACGACCGCTTACAGCACGGGAACGCCTCCAGGCGACATCTCTGAGCAGGCGATGGAGAAAGAGTTTCGAGACCCCAGATCTTCTATCGTACTGGCTCSATAGGGKGCATTCGATAGGATTTTTTGGCAGATGGATGAATTCTGAAATTTTACCGCCATCAACGTTCAGGATAACTCGTTATTCTGCTCTATCCGTTGCAATGTTGAATTGGGGCATGTTATGGACCTTCACGTCAGCCAGTAGTAAGGGCGAGAACCATGAACCGGGCACATATCTCAGCCTTTTTGAATGTACAGTGCGATCTGCAAAAATGTTCGGTCTGTGTCTTGCTACAATGACTTGTGGGCTTCCACTCCTTCTTCAGCAGCTGTTGCACCTTGCCTGGAAGATTTTGAGATCCGTTTTGTGGTTTGATATCGGTTCTCTATGGTTTGAAGATAGTGTCGGTGATCTTGAGCCTCTGTGGCCGGGACATATTGCGGTCTGTAGTTATGTCCTTACCTTTCTGTACTATTCGGGCATCTGGTGGACTGAGCCGTTTGACTGTTGGACAACAACCAAGCCTAGTTATTACGATTGGCTTGGTTGATGATATATGTCTCAGGATAGAGTGTAGCTCGTAGAACAGTCAATGCGGTCATTAATATCTAGAAAGATATTAGATTATTCCTATATATGACCATAAATTATACATGAAGTGAGCTTTCTAGAAATATTGTCTTGAAAAAATATATCTTAGAGTCTTTCAATTTTCTCTTATCTAAGTAAAATCTGTCATCAGATGTATCATATGTATGTGAGATATCAACACTAATGCTTAAGATAATAATATTTCAGCTGCCCTTCACTCACTATAAGTATTTTCTACTTCAGGATTATTAGCACTAACTATGCAACAACAAGTGTCACACCGCGCTATGATTTAGTATGGTTGATGGTTGCCTCTCATATCTTGTTAGATTTATAAACTTTTCAGCCCTAATCAAAACATTCCAGCTGTTCGCGCGATCGTGAGTTGCTGACTCCTAGAAGCGTAGCGATGCCGGTAGAATCCAGAAACACCGCGGATTTCATTGTCGCGAAGGTATGATTTGGTCTGAGCAAGCAGGGGTACATCACGGACGAATTTATCCGTGACTAAAACCATGATGGACATCTGGAAGATTCTGGAAAATATTCGAAGACATTCGACGACCTTCGACAATTTTCGAGAACAGCATCCAGGATCCTTAAGGAGGGTCTTTCGCCAAACTAGGAAGTAGAGAAATTCCAAAGATTTGGCAAAAATGGCTCCAATTTTATTTGGTACACCTCCTCACCAAGTCGCCTCGAACGCGGAGCTTACACCGTTCATTATCGATGTTCCAGACGCCGAGATCAACAGATTGCAGATACTACTGGAAAACTCACCAATCGCACCTCCCAATCGAGCAAACTCTCGCGAAGATGGATCCCTTGGCATTCCAAGGAAATCGCTTGTAGCATTGATAGAGTCTTGGAAGGGTTATGACTGGTAAGAAAAATCTATGGTTCTACTTTTTTAGCTTCAAGAGGCTAATATTTGCACAGGAGGAAGTGGGAATCAACACTCAACTCATTTCCACAGTACAAGATCACCATCGCTGATGATGACTCGAGACGTTACCAAATCCACTTCTTCGCTCTGTTCTCTTCGAATCCAGCAGCAGTTCCTATACTGTTACTCCACGGCTGGCCTGGCTCCGTCGTCGAGTTTTTGCCATTGCTCCTCAGTTTACGTTCTCGATATGCTAATTCCGGACCAGCATCCTTGCCTTATCATCTCATAATACCACATTATATTGGGTACGGTTTCTCTGATCCGCCACCTATTGATAAGGACTTCACGCACGTTGACAATGCCCGTCTGATGTCAAAGATGATGCACACCCTGGGATTTGCTGAGTCTGGCTATGTTGTCCAAGGCGGAGATCTAGGGTCAGCAACAGCACTAGTTGTTGCAAGTAATGATCCGGCCTGCAAGTTGGTCCACGTCAATCTTTTAAATATACCACCTCCACCTGGTCTGGATGTTGAAGCGGACATCAAAGCGGGCAGGTATACACCTGATGAGACACAATCTCTCATTGACACGATGGATTTTCTCAAAAGGAAAGCTGCCTTTATTCAATTCGATGGCACGCGGCCGGCCTTGGCGGGCTTCTTGGTTGCTTGCAGCCCTGTGGGATTACTAGCCTGGATTGGCGAGAAGATGATTACCTGGACGGATGAGACGCCTGATATAGAGTTGATCCTAACCAACGTGGCTCTGTACTGGTTCTCAGAATGTTACCCGACAACTATATTTCATCACCAGCTAGTCGTCGATGACCCTGGACCCCTCACACAGGGCTGGAAGGGAGTCAATGTGCCGCTGGGATATTCTTGGTTCAAGAAGGAGCTGGTAAATCCGCCAAAGGCGTGGATTGACCATGCGGGTAAAGTAAGCTGGTATCGCACACATGACAAGGTACGTTCTTGCCCGATTCTTAACTATTCGAGGACGAGTTGATGCTAATGACCAATTTTGTTCTCGATAGGGAGGCCATTTTGCTGCTCTAGAGCTTCCTGATGTATTCTGGAAGGACGTTGAAGATTTTGTGAATGAATTCTGGAGAAAGCATGATCACTAATGCATTGGGCTTATTTAAATACCGATGTCCTATACCTTTAAATATGGGGCTTAAATGCACGTCGAGATAGAATGTCTGCCTACATGTCATTTAAAGACTTGGAATTGTATTTTCTCCGTCTTTTGTTCTCGACTATATGCAAGGAGTAGGTGTCAGAACTAGGTATGCTTCAGCAGTGCATACTTCTCTAGAGCATACCTACAAAGTCCTTCTTTAAACCTCTAATAAAATTCTCTACATGGAATTATTTGCAATCAATAAACCCAATTGAACAAACAGAATTTTTAAGGGACCACTGTGACGTTGCGAAACCTCACCGTTAGAAATTCGGGAAATAGCACCATATTTACCATTTTTCTTGTGAATTATCTCGCCTGGTCATAAGCAGTTGGTAATCCATCTGGCACCTCGATTCCTGACTGTGATCAACAAATGTAAGGGCAATAAATATCATTATCTTCCCACGGTGGAAGTACTAGTGTCAATCAACAACTTCATCTAGTTGATTAGCTATTACGCGAAAAAAGAGATTTAATCCAGCTGGCAGTTGTTGGTACAGGAAAGGGTTGCTTGTCCATGAGTCAGTCAAGTTATAACAACGCCCAAATGCAGCAGGCAACCAGAGTCATCAGTGTGTTTCGCAATCATCAAAAATAAGCAATTTGGGAGGCCCCTCTTCGTCCACGGTTTTACCCCTAGGGTATCTACTAACTATATCCAGTAAGTTTCGCGTCGTAAGGTGCTTACTTACAAGTTTCTGATTCGCTTAGATTGACTGGAGAAGGCTTTGCGTGCTGGCTCTAGCGCTTCCTTAATTGCTCCTAGAGCTAGCTTTAGGGCTTATGTACAGAGGGCTGGGGCATGAAATGGCTCSCTAACTGTATCATTCGCCTTAATTCGGGTTCGAATTGATTAATACTACAGACTGCTGGGCCCGCCTACCAATCATACGGTGTAGCCACGAAAGCATAAACGAAGAATTTCGAGCTGAAAAAAATGCAGTTTAGCATTGCAGATTGCTATGACCCTGTAAATGTAATAGTGTACTTGCAGCTTAGTGCGTAGCTCAGCTCTCGTTTAGATCCAAATTCCAAATAGTTATGGCCACTAGGGCTTTTAGTGAACCTTGAGAGATATACACCGGCAAAAGGCATGAAAAAGCTAGTCAGGTCCAATCAATGCCCAATATCTCTAGTGGGGTCCATAAAGCATTCTAGACGCATTTTCAGCTCGAGCTGAAGCGGGCTACCAATCGACTCCATTTCCGTATAAGTACAAAGTCAAGCCCGAAGACAACAATGTTTATACTCCCTTAACTTCCATATCACAGGCAGGACCAAGCCAATAATCTTCTGCATTTTCTGTCTTCCTCCTCAATTCTTCATAATGGTCGCGATTTCTGATGTGACGTCAAAACCCATCGTGGTAATCTCCTGCCCTCCAGTTCCGGGACACGTAAATCCCCTTCTTGTACAGGCCGCGCACCTTAATAAACAGGGACACGAGGTTCACTTCATCGCGGGTCCCGAATCCGAAGATAGTATCTGCAAGACCGGTGCAATATTCTATCCCGTACAAACCGCATGGACTGATGAAAAGTTTAAACAAATGCTCTCCATCCCTGAAGGTCCAGAACAATTCGTGTTTGGTCTCAAGAAAAACTTTATCGATCTAACGCCAAACGCGTCGAAGGCGTTAAAAGGCGTTCTTGAGAATCTACGAGAGAGATATGGCACCACGCGGGATATTGTCATTCTTCAGGAGACCTTTGGAATGGGTACATTGCCCTTCTCTTTGGGAGCCCCGCTACCAAAAGGATACACAGAGTTTCCCAAGGTTCTTAGCTTGAGGACAGTACCTTTGGCGGTTTCCAGTATCGACACAGCGCCGTTCGGGCCAGGTTTCCCCCCTGATTCCAGCGAAGAAGGCCGTGCTCGGAACGCGGCTATGTACGAGGCCGGTAAGCTACTATGGGCCGATGTCGCTGAGTACGCGAACAATATATGTGAGGAACTAGGCGCCACTGCGAAAATCGAAGGCCCAATATTGGATTTCTTCTTCACCCTCGAGAACGCGGTCTTGCAGCCCTGCAGTCCGAGCCTAGACTACCCGCGAAGTGATTTGCCGAAGAATACTCGATTCATTGGGGCGCCTCCGAAGAAAGAGATTGATCCAGAGACGACGCAATTTCCTGAATGGTGGGATGAACTAATTGCGGCAAAGAAAGAGGGAAAGAAAGTTGTCTTCGTCACACAGGGAACTTTCTTACTTGATTACAACATGCTCTTGAAGCCCACCATTGAAGCCTTGGCTGATCGGGAGGATGTCTTTGTCGTTGGAGTACTAGGTCAACAAGGCGCCACGCTAGATAGGGTTGACCTACCTAGAAATACGAAAATTGCCGACTATCTGCCATACGACGCGATTTTGCCGTACGCTGATGTTTTTGTCTCTAATGCTGGATATGGTGGTTTCCTGCATAGTGTGATGCATGGCGTTCCAATGGTCCTCGCTGGTCGTGGCCGTAAGTTTTTCTGATTATATCGACATTTGGGTTTCATTGCTAATCGTGGAATAGAGGACAAAGCCGAAGTATCCATGCGAGGCGAATGGGCCGGAATTGCTCTGAACCTTAAAACAGACACACCTAGTGTTGTGGCCCTTCGAGATGGTATAAATAAGGTGCTCGGAAACAGCAGCTACAAAGCGCGGTGTGTCCAGATTCAGCGTGAGAATGAAGAGCTTGGCAACTTGGCCCAGGTGGAGAAGGCCATTCTAGAATTTGCACGAGCTTGAAGATGAAGATACCACTGTCATGAATGCACTACATTGTTCCTCAACGCGCCGGCAGCATTCATCTGGGTTTTAGGATCGAAAAGGTATCCATAGATGTCTCCAGAGAACAAATCAGAGAATAGCCTTAGTAGAAACATCTTCACCAGAGACTCATATTGATTCAGCAAGCAAGTTAGACTATTCCAAATATAGGCAAGCTGTTTTTTTGCAGATCGTGCACTGCAGTTTTAGCTTGACTGGAGTATTGAGATACGGATCGTAATTTAGGTTTCTGAAAAGTTGCGAGCGCAATACGCAGACTTGTACCCATGCACTTGAAGGAGATATATCCACCAGATAAATGATTATCATCATTAGCTTCACTGCAGTGATTCTACACAATCCAACCCCAGTAACGATCTGTATGATTGCTTTCTCTCCTAAGGAAAAAAATCTAAATTCTAACGGAATCTGCACAGCCTCGAATGAGTCACTAACTGGTTGGGCGATTTGCACTGCAATCTTAGCCTCACAGAGAGCTGTAGACGCCCCCTGTAGACGGGGTCTAAAAGCGGAGCTAATAGATACTACGTAAAAGAAAAATTGCTAGCACCTAATATCACTGCATTTTAGCTTCTGGAGACGGTTGCGAGCTCAAGCAGAATGAGACTGCTGTAGAATTTGTATTCAGACTACGAGATAAATATCAACACATTTAAATCAGGGAAGACGATGTAAAGTAGAGTAATGGATATTTTTAAATAACACTGAACTTCTTATACACACGACCTTCAGTTTATTCAGTCTTCCCTTCCGCCGTCATTGATATATTTTTTTCCCTACTAGGTAGTCGGGGAGATCGCTATATATAATATTGGTTGCACTGCAATTTTAGTCTCCTGGAGGGGTTGTGAGCGTCGGAGGACTGCTCTGTGTCTCGATTTGCGGCTAAGTACAGCACAGTACACGTGTACCAATATCGGTCAAATGAATGCAAAGGCTCTAGTGACACCACTTCAAGAATCTCAAGTCGATTCGCGAGATAACTTAAGAATACGCAAAGTATTCCCAATGTGCAGCAAGAAGTAATCCCCAATCAGACAATTTTCCCAGTCTACTTTGTATCACTACAGTAATTTTCAGGCAGACTTATCCTGTAAAACGTTGGAGTAGGCTGAGTCTTGAGATCATTGGTGATGACCTGAGAGAATGAGTGGGAACGCGTAATGTATTGTACTGTGTCTAACTAAAAGAGTAGATTTAACTAGCATAGGCTGCTATGTAGAGTTATTATATAGAGATATATATGCTAATTTAGTAAGGGGGTTTCTTAACAATATCTTGTAGAGAGGCATGCTCACCATCCAATGAGGGCAGGTGAGGGGATTTATGCACGACCCTTACTGCACTGCAATTTTAGATCTATAGAGGGATTGTCATCTGCCGCGCTAACTTAGTAAAGAGTAAATCTTTTAATGCACTACAATTTTTACTGCGCAGTTCAAAGACTACGAATAGCTATGTTGCAATTCACGATCTTCGGAGCCTCAAGTTTGTTATGATGTAGTTTCAAGCAGCTCTACAAGAATCAGCTTTGTCCTCATCACTCTTGTGGCAAGTCATCACGTACAATATCTAGGCAGTAAGCTTGACTAGGCTAAGGCTTGGGACCGTTGCAGCGGGCTGTGCACTGCAGGATTGATAAACACAGCCATAGTTCGCGCTGCACTGCAATCTTAGCTCCCTGGAGGGATGAGAAGGGTAGAAATTGGGATGCATCGAATCCTGCGTCGGCGCACTGCGGTTCAAACTCGTTAGGAGGATTGCGAGTCTAGCTTGCTGTAGGATAATTAGAATTATATTTAATTCTTCTCTTTGTTAGTCTCTAAGCAGATAGTTAATTCTAATATAATTTTTTACAGTGCTAAGCAGCTTGTCTTATTTTTATTACTTTTATAGTTAAGTAATTATATAGTAATCTCTAGTAGTTTATATTTTTTTAGTATGCTATTTAGGTATTAATAGACTAAGTATAAGAGATCTACTAGTCATAGTTGTGCACTGCAATCTTAGCTCTGTGGAGGCAGTGAACTTTAAAATTTTGCTGTGGTTGTAGGCAGATTTCTAGACAGATTCCTATGCGTATACACGGCAATCCTAGCTCCATAGAGGAAGTGGACGGGCCCAACCAGTGGAATCCTGGAAGACGAGAAGCCGATATGGTAGATATGACCAGGGTATGATTTGTAAAAATCATATTATAAAACGACAACAGCTTTATTTAATACCGTTTTGCAAACCTTTCCCTGGCACGAAAATCAAGTAGGTAGTATTCCCCATCTATCTCATAGAGACACAGTCGTTTGCACCTTCAGAGTAACAACTAACACTCTCTTCTCTTTCCTCTAGAACAGCACTAATAATTTTCTAGTCTATATATGGCTGGATCCGGAATAACCCTAGCTCGTGTAATTTTCTCCCTAGGTATTGCGCATTCGCAGATTCGATACACCCATAAGTTACATGTATCACTGCCTTGACTTAGGTACCTTGCCATTGCTTTCTTCTACACCAGTCACTATAACATGATATATACAGGTTTATACTATAGAATGGCATCACGCTGCACTACGCAATGTCACATATAGGCCTTACGAGCTTGTTGCAGTAGCAGTGCGAGGGAAGCTATAAGCAATCTGTGGAAGGAATGCTACAGGCTCGGTCGTCTAGCTTCGCTGCAGCTCAAGAATTTCAAAGATGAATAAAACAAACACAATCATTCTCCATGTGGGCTCGACCAGTAAACACATGTGGATTGCTCCAGGCTCACTATCAGATTTATGATTAATCGCATCTTTAGTGCAGGGCCGTAACGTAATTCCGCACTGAATACCTAGCCAATCGAAAGAAATATAACTAAAAATAGATCAGGACCTCAATTCTGATCAGAGCCATTTGTAATTAGTAGGGCAAGACAATAATTAATAGTTTCTTTCTTGGTCAACCCGATTTTAAAGAATTTCTGTACTATAAAAGTTACTGCGGAAGAGTGTCACTCTGCTCTGTTGCGTCTTGTGTAACACTAAGCAAGGAGCCTCAATACAGAGAAGACTTATCTGGCAAGAGGAGCAAGTATGCTACCTAATGCCAGAAGGTATCGACTTACCTATGAATGATGTCTGCATCTGCAAGGGGACATATTTTTTTACAAAATATGTAAAGTTAGGGCTAGGGGTTTCCGGTGGGCTGCCTTATAAATACCATGATCTCGGTCTCCTCTTAAAAACTACCTGTTGTCGTCCATAGACTCCAACATCTTGTTTCACATCTACCTATTACCCTCCGAAAGACACAAGAAGTTGAACAATCAAAAGGCTTGAATCTTACCTCATGTCTTCTACTCGGGGGCAACGCATCCAAACCAACTGCCAGACCATCTGGGGTCCTGGTGATTATGATATCGGTGTTGAAACTGACGACTGGACATCGTACTATGCAATCGTACAAAAGGACTACGGGACCTCATTTGGGTCGCCCTTGACTATGACTGGGATATGTCGTTCAGAAGACCATGCATGGAGAGAGTTAGATCGAATGTTGGACGCCTGGGCTACGCAAGCGCAAAGTGCACGCCCAATGACAGATGATGAAGCGTTGAAGATATTCGGTGGACCCAACGGGGTGAATAAGCCTGTCTTGAAGCAGTTTCTCGCCATGATGAAGGAAAAAAACCTGTAAGATCGATTCTGCGGGTGGCTTGATTGGGTTGGACAATGGGTCGTCAGTCCAGTTCGTGTGAACGGAGCTTCTAAACTGTCTCACTTTTACATCGAATCTTTGATTATTTGTAGCTACAGTGCTGTACTAATTTAATATCGTAGCGGATGAGACTGACTCCTCGTTCGTCTTAATCCTACTAGCTGCTTGGAGTCTATGCATTAGAGGACTGTTAGAAAATTTATACAGCTAACTTATTGAATATCACATGACAGTACGACTGTAAGGGATACGCGGATTTGAGGCTGACATGTGGCATTTCCATCATCGTCCAATGAGGTATATTGGGCATACATGCATGCACTCTTGGCGCTGTACCTGTGTCAGGCGTTTCGTGCATGACTAAATTTTATATTCCTTCTCTCGCGTCTCTATCTCTAGGTATTCAAGTTCTACAGCAAAATTTTACAATGAATAGCCCAAGGTTCATCTGTGCCAACTGGGGCACGGAGCAGACAACTTGCCAAAAAGAGGGCAAATACACATGCAAAAATTGTTGTCTTATATTGGTCAGCTCATACCTAAATAGCCAGATGACCTATGCAAAGGAGTGGGTCTTGACATATGTGCTTACAGTATTGCGGTCCAATATGCCAAAAGTCCCACTGGCCTCACCACAAGATTGCATGTAAGTCGGCCCTGGGTAAGGATACATGGCAGCCCGCCTGGGTCCTTGAAAACAGAACTCCCGCATTTATGGGTACGGGCATCGGAGAAACTTTTGGAGCGACGAAATACCTTTGGGGTAATGTCCCTGCTTTTGACGTCCTTGAACTGGGGTCGAATGAAGGAGAAGAATATGAAGGAGATCTTCGTATCTTATTTGCAGGTACGTATTATTACCTGTCTAGTCTGGAGACTTATTTGAAACCGAAATATCTTTTTCAATAGCTTCTGGAGACCTTCGGAATCTTATCAAGACGATTGCCAATCTTCCGAGCAGCTACAATCACCTTCTTGAAGTCACGTTAAATGATAGAGATTTTGATATCGTGGCCCGCAATCTGATTCTGCTTCTTGTTGCACTAGTTATTGGAAATTCTCATGAGGCTGTTGATTGCATCATTCACTTGTGGTACTCGACTCTCGTGCGTGAATCAGATATTCGCATTCTTCATGATCGTATACGGCCTTTGATCGAAGATGTCTGTGAAAAGACCAAGAAAAAGTCACCTGGAACTCTTCTTGGGAAGACCTGGACATTTAATCATTGCTCGCTGAGAGTTGTCCTCGAGAAATCATCATGGGATCGCCTTTTACAGATTTTCAACAAACCATCAGGCTTGACAGCCGAGGAGGCACTAAAAATTCGTGCAGCTAACACCTTAGCCTTCTCAAGGAGAGACTATCGCGACCGATATATGTCCTGCCTATCCCCTACCGAGCGAATCTCTTTTCACAAGTTTCGCCAGGATGGCCTTTTGCTTCCGTTCGGATTCCCGCGCCAGGATTTTAGGGCGCCAAACCCGTGCGTCAGCGGAACAAGTTAATTTTCAAAAGTGATGTTGACATGAAATAGGACATTCTTCCAAACGGTTGATACCTGGCCGATGAAAGACAGTGCAAACCCCCTTGATGGGTGGCCATTAAATGAGGTTTTGAATACAACAAGCGGAGCTGCAACTGCTGATACCTACGGCAAATTATTCTTTTACCTTAGCGATCTACTTTTCTCCTTTTTGAATCGAGTTTCTAGCTCAAGTATCTCCTTCCGACTTCTTCACCTTGATGCCTCTTTCCTTCCCGGTAGTCTTGATACTGATTCTTTTTGCCGCATTGATGTAAGTTCTTAACACCGTCAAATACGCTCCCCACTCCCCCCGACTGGATATCTTTTGAAGATAGGAACCACAGTTTTTTGACATGCTATGCGTGCACATATCACGAGACTAATATCCCTACGCAGGTGTCAAACATCTCGGATATGGGCTGGCTAGGAATTCACCGTACATTACATTTGATGATTCCCTTACTTCAAAGTCCGGTGCAGAACCCACATGCCACCCTGATAACGCTTTTCATGAATGCAGTTGAGGAGAGCTTGACCGACGATGATAGAATGCTAGGCTTGACTCCCCATAGTCGAGCAACGAGAGATCTACTCAGATATCTCCCTCCAAAAGGAGCAAGAAACTCCAAATACGATCCTGCACTTATCAAGTTCAATATTGGTCGGGATCTTGTGACAACCTACGACCACGTTTTTGACAGGTAAGTTTGATTCTGACGAAGCAGCCAGGCTTTGTCTTACTGTTATTATAGGTTCCTAAAGGATTTTGAAGTCCACAAGGCTGGTCATGTATTCGGCGCAATGATCAAAGAAAAGCATACTATCATCGAGAAATGGCCTTACAGGCTAAAACTACGACCTGGCCAGCCAGGAGCTCAAGATGAGTTTGACCGCTGCATGAGAAAAAGTGTTTCAGGGAAGGAACGCTATGTGGAGTGGAAGAAAATTCATCCTGGTCTGCTCTGAAGAATGTGCTATGTTTCCGTTGTACTATTGTCAAGGCCGGCGAACCTCGCAAATATACATAATTCAAAGTCATTTTGTAAAGAAGAATTGTGTTTTACTTCATCAGATAGGTCTCCAAATTTGAATATTAATTAGCTCGATACGTCTACTCTACAAAGCTTTTTTATTGCGCATGGCATCTTCTAAAATAGAGATTAAAATTCTCTGCACATGAGGGGCAGATGAAAGAGAAGAGTGTGTCAGTTGTTACTCTGAAGGTGCAAACTACTATACAGCTTTGCTTGCCTTCGTCACTTTTGTGCTGGCTCATCAACCTAGCAAGCTTGGGTAATGTGCAATTACCGGCCTGATGAGTCATGGAATAACCAGTATGATAAATGAAGTTATAAGAGTTCGCACTGCGGGATTTGCTGTCTGGAGGGATGAGGCTCAACTCAAATGGCCCGGGTGTGCACTGCAATTTTAGCTCCTCAGAGGGACTGAGAGCGACCTCGGGGACATAATACGTGAAATTTGTGTCCCAACGCTGCGCCTTTCTAAGTATACTGCAATTCTAGCTTCGAAGAGCATATAAAATAACAGGCCTAACGAATTGGATCTAAGGTGGCGTTGTGTCTTTCTAATGTCCCCGGGATGGTGGCTTACTGCACTGCAATTCTAGTTCTTGGGAGGAGATGTGTCTCCGAGTCTCGATTCCTTGCGAAACTGGGGTGGGACTGTCTCGTGACTTGGGGTTTTAAGAATTATATCGACGCATCCAAATCAAAGAAGACAGGCTGGAAATGATACAGCAAGAGCAACAAGCGGTCGAACTGAATCCCCGCTATGCTTTGCAGGTTGTTCACATTCTAGGCTGCTTGACTGTGTAGGCAGCTAGAAGTCCCAATCGACGTTGTGTGACGCCAACACCGAGTCACATTTTAGGCAGCATTCTCCCAGTCATCTCCCCAGAAATCGCCACTTTCCAGCAATCGTGAATAGGCAGAACCTTTCAGCGTGTTGCCTAGATCTCTCTATCCGTCGCATTGTTTCGATTCTATCTGGTGGCATTGTTGCCGATTTGTGCGCGTCGTGCGGACTCGTTCGAACGAGTCCCTCGCAGCTGGTTCATGGTCGAGAGCGACGAGTAGAGTCATAGCGATAGGGCGAACGGATCGGCATGCTGTATTGCTTTCAGACAAGAGGCTTCATGAGCTGATTGGAATGTCAGTGCTCAGTTCTGCCAGAAGTCGAAGGATATTTCGCTTACCTATCGAAAATCGTACCAACCGTTATGAATTTTCTGTTTACATTATTCAAGACGTACACGAGAACTCCAACCTAATCACTCAAAATCTAAGATCATTTACTCAAACGGTCAAATAAACAAGACATCACGTACAAGAATCTCGACAACAGATAGCGCAAGACCTCAACGACCATTGCCTACTCTCAGAATAGAAACTTCTTCTCCATCCCGCCGAACAAGCCGACTGAACAATGAAAAAGCGAAAGTATTCGCATCACTCGGTGGTAGTGTTAGACCGAGGACACTGTGCACCAAAGCATGTGCAAGCACAGAGACTTTGAAGTGCGCGGTACAAAAATGAGAATAATCAATGGTGTTCCGGAGAACACTTTCAGAGATTAAACTGAAAAGAACAGATACTACACTTGATCTAAGCCAAAAGGCAAAGAGAGCTAAGGAAAAGAAGAAAGAAAGAGAATGGAAAGAGAGGTGGGCGGGAGACAGTTTATATATGTCAGGGAAGTGGTCTGTGCGTGAGGAAGAAAGCAAAGGGTGCAAACATGTAAACAATGCAAATGGACTTACCGAGGCGGACAGCCCGCCAATCAAATGCTCCTAGCACAGAAGCCCTAGCCCTATCTCCCGCCCAATCAGGAAACCACCAAATCCACATTGCGGCTTCCAGCTTTAACCGTCGGGAAATTTTCGTGATACTCCACCAGCTCGACAACCACAACTTTCTCAGCAGGCGCAGGATATTCACCTCTTTGCGTTCTTATACCTCTCGTCAAGTCAGTCGAACAGACAAACAAAACAATCAATCAAAATGGCTCCCACCGCTGTACGTTGAACCAAACTGCTTTGCTGTTTCCGAAGAGAAGGAACAGTAGGCTAATCATGGCATTTCGGATATATTAGGCTCGCACCAAGAAGCCTCAGAAGGTCACCAAGAAGGTATGTTCCATTTCCCTCCCTCATCTTATCCTGTTTTTGATGAGCATGTGTGCTGATGAATGCATAGTTCATCATCAACGCTTCCCAACCGGCCAGCGACAAGATCTTCGACGTCTCCGCTTTCGAGAAGTTCTTGCACGACCGCATCAAGGTTGAGGGCCGCGTCGGAAACCTCGGCGACGATGTCCAGATCTCCCAGTCTGGTGATGGAAAGATTGAGGTTGTTACTCACATCCCTTTCTCCGGTCGGTATTTGAAGTACTTGTACGTCTTGAACCCCTCACTATTAAATTTCATATTTGGGGGGCAATCGTGCTAATTGTGATCGGGGTACAGGACGAAGAAGTTCCTCAAGAAGCAGCAGCTCCGTGACTGGCTTCGCGTCGTTTCTACCGCCAAGGGTGTCTACGAGCTCCGCTTCTACAACGTCGTTAGCGACGAGGCTGATGAAGACGAGGAGTAAATTATTTCTTCAATGAAATGATTTGCATGCGACAGTAGGGTTGGACTAGAGAGCCGGTTGCCCATTCACGGTTCGACGGGAGGATTCTGCTGGGACGAAGAAAAAAAGTGATACCCCTGATGTAACTAGTTGTATTGGGGTGTCATAGCTACTTTGGACACAATGTCTGGGTAGTAAAAAATACATTTAAATGGAATGCTTCCATTATGCAACTGCAGTCTAATTCGTAGTGTATATACATTCATCGTAATCAACTCGCCAATGGCCATTTTCCATCCCTCTTCAGCGCTTTCGCCTTCTCGACAACTTTGACTCTAACCAAATCTCCCGTCGCCAACGCATCTTCTTTCGAGTCATGCCCCTTGTCGCCACCCATCTGTATGTCCCGCTCAAGATGGAGTTTAGTCAGATACTTGAGACTATATCGTATCGGCAGCCCACGTGGGTGTGGGTAGAGAAGCACCGTATCGATGATAGTAGGATGAATGATGCGTACGACGTTTAGATCGTTGTCAATCGCGTGCCCGATCAAGGGTGTAGAAGGATCGATAAGGTCGAAGAGTAAGGCTCGTGCTGCGGCAGGAGAATCGACGACTCGCATTTTTCCTTCTCCGGCTTCCCCAGGAGGCGGAGTTTTGGTGTATGGAATGGCAGATGCGAAGTGTTCAGGAAAGACTCCGGAGTACCGAGAATTCAGGTCGAGAATCTCTCCAAATGGTTTTACTAATACGTCGAGCAAGGTATCGCCTTGTGGCCAACTCACTGCCGTCAGACGTATCAGTTCCATGCCCAAGGTTGTATATCCCATTTCACAATCAAACGTAACCGGGTTTTTCCCCTTCGCGGCATTCGCTGGAGTTTCCTCAAACTGCAATATAGCAGCAAGTCTTTTCGGGTCCGACACTTTAAAAACGTGATGGTCCGCCTTTGTACATCCGGCTGAGGTGCCAACCGTTTCGTTGCAGCACGGGAAATACGCCTCTGTTTGACCACCAGTAATATGATCGGTCGCCTTTCTAGGCGGCCGAAACACTTTTCCAGGATGGTACGTACACTGTCCTCCAGAAGCAAGAGCACCATCCTCCCGACGACCGGGAAAGACTTGGAATCTGCCTCCGCAGCGGTCACACTTCTCCCACCCATCTGCTGCTTCGACACCCTTTTGCGCTTCGAGGATTTCGGCTTCTGTTGGAATGTGGGTGATGTAGCCGAATTGTTCTTTGCCTTTAATTTCAGTGTGCAGCGTGCGTGCGACCGCAATTTCTTCATCTTCTGTTAGATTTGTTGTGTATCGTTTCTGGTCTGGATGACTCGGTTTGGCGGGCTGTAGTTTGTAATATCGCGCATTGAGATGCGCAACAACCTCTTTCTCCCAATCCTCCAAACTCATTCGCGACAGCTTTACGATTCGGAGTTTGATGATGTTCCCATACACAGACGGATTCTCATTTGCCGTTTTCTGCTCTTCATCCAGCGCCATGACAATCAACTCATCAGGCGTCAAGATTAGAGAAGCCTTGCTGGGATCTTTGAGTTTGGTCATTTTCTCGTTCAGCGCCTTCATGGCTCCATGGAGTTTGAGTAGAATTGTAGAGCGGACTGAATGCGTCGCAGGCGCTTTTTTGAGCAGTCTTGGGTTCAAAGATTCTTTAGGCGCTTTTCTTTTCACGCTTGGGCCTGTTGCTGTTGCTGTCTTGGTAGGTTTCTCCTGTGTCTTGGGTGGAGGGGACACCTTTCTCCGGGCAGATGCAAGATCTTTGATCTCTTTTGGCGCAGTCGTTTTCGCAGTCTGGCGCTGTGGTCCAGGGTTCCTGGGCTGTTCATCGTGGTCGTGGACGAGTTTCCGCTTCTTCTCCGCCGGTTCACGAACAACATCTGTCTGGTCCAAGCGCGGGCCTTGCTCGGCTTCCAAGATTTTTGGCTCTTGATGCAGAAATATGCAGTTCAACAGCCCACAATGCGATCCCTCGGGACAAACAACACCCTTAAACAGCCCTAGCGGAGCAAACATGATGCCCAAGATCAACTAGCGTAGAGCCGTACGTTATCGGCATGCAGACCTGAGTAGAATAGACGGTGTGAATGATATGATAAGGTCGCCGTACAACAGCCGCCAATAGTCCAATAGGTGCAGTGTTGGCGCCACCGGTGAAACGAGCTTATCTTGTGCACAGAGATAAGCCTCAAATTCAGAGTCCTTGGTTGTACGAACAATGTCTAGGTGGCGATTGGGCACCCGATAAGAATATAATGATAAGGGAGGTGTCCGCGTAGATGTGATGTATCTCGCACAGTTCAATCGGTATATAATCGCTTAGCCTTGGTCTTTTGGTGGTTTTTGTAGTCTCATCTCTTGCTCACTTCTAATTCACGAGTCACTGATAGTGTTGCATGCCAGTCATTTTGTTCCCGTCATTCCAGGCAGTCGTCGGATCGTCATCTGAAATCAGCACTCAAACGAACTGGCTGTCTTCTCAATCCCGGAACTGATTCATTTCGAGGACATATTCCGGACATCAGACAGAGCAGTCATTATATACGATAGCTGTGTGAACATCAACCATCGACCTCGTCAAGAGAGCGAAAGAAGTGAACAATTGCACAGACGATTCAGCCAAACAAACAAGGCAAACATCGGCAACCCACGTGATTGGCCCGATCGCATCTCCGCTAAGCACTTATCTCCTATATCCGGATCCAGGCTGCCGCATTGAAAAGAAAGATGGCTTTCCCCTTCGCCTGGTCTAGCATCCTCTCCTATCGCCCTTTGTCGCACGACTGCTACCGACTCCTCGAAGAAATGGGCGACTTCCTAGACGACAATGCGGGCTGTAGACCCAATCATTTGTGTGTTCTTGTCCATGGGTACGTTACTTTCGCTGACGTCATTGGACGATTTCTAATTGCGTGCAATTAACTGACTGCGACTGCGCAGGCTATGGGGAAATCCGTCGCATTTAGACTACGTCGCCTCTGCGATCCGCGAACGATATGGAAAAGAGGGGGTTTATATACTTGCAGCGCAACGCAATTCGGGGACATATACGTACGATGGCATCGAGCTCGGCGGGGAGCGAGTCGTGCACGAAATCGAAGATACGCTCGAGCAATTATCCGCCAAAGGCCATACGATCACAAAATTGAGTGTTGTCGGATACTCGCTCGGAGGGCTAGTGGCCCGCTACGCAATTGGGTTGTTAGAAGCAAATGGAACGTTGGACAAACTCGAGCCGATGAATTTCACGACCTTTGTGTCGCCGCATGTTGGCGTGCGGTCGCCGATAAAAGGGTGGCCGAGTCATATGTGGAATGTCCTCGGGGCTCGCACAGTCTCGATTTCGGGGAGGCAATTGTTCATGATTGATGACTTTCGAGGGACGGGGAAGCCGTTGCTTAGTCTGTTAGCAGACCCGAACAGCATATTTATACGTGGATTGGCCAAGTTCAAGAATCGGAGTGTCTATGCGAATATTGTGAATGATCGTTCGACGGTGTTTTATACGACTGCAATTTCAAAGACCGATCCGTTCCCCGACCCGGAGAGGGCGAATATAAATTATGTGGATGGATACGAACAGGTTATCATCAACCCGGACCAGTACGTCCTTCCGACGCAGGAAGCGACGGAGGAGACGTCTAGCTATTTCGCAGGACTGAACAAGGCGTTTAAAAAGTTCTACACGACAACATTATCCTATCTGTTTTTAACAGTATTCCTTCCAATCTTTACAGTGTTGTTTCTGGCCAACTCTGTAGTTCAGAATATGCTCAGCCAGCAGCGCATCAAACTATACGAACAGGGCAAGGCGGACCTTTTACCAAGTCGATACAGAGTGCCGCTGATAATGCAAGACGTCCGCGGCGCAGTGGAAGACGTTTTTGAAAATCTCAACGCATCGCAGAGCAACGAATACCTTTCCGAACAAGAACGCAACGATGAGGAACACAACACCAAAATCCGACGACATTCTTTAAAGCAATCTGTCGAAAAACAGTTTCAATCCGAAACCACGACCGAAGAAGGCGACAAATCAGAATATCCGCTCTTGGCTCTGACGCCAGCACAGTTCGAAATTATTGATAATTTGAATGCGGTGGGGATCAAAAAGTATCCGGTGTACATTCATAAAGCTCGCCACAGTCATGCAGCGATTATAGTGCGGATGCCCAAGCCTGGGTTCTCTGAGGGCAAGATTGTGGTGCGGCACTGGTTGGATCATGGATTTGAAGTCTAGATTGATTCATAAATCGAAGAATATATAGACTTTTTGTTTTTGAGCGTTTTCTTTTCTCGGCTGTTGTTATTTAGCGTATAGATCTGTTGCGACAATATATTGCATACCAAAACTATTTATGTATACACGAATGTCTCTTATAAGTATGACATTTATGATTTTGTATCAAATGAGGGGAAAGACGCTTGAATTTTGTTTGTAAAGGATTTTCTCAGTTGACATGACCGGGGCAACTTCTCACCTTTCTCACTCTTGCTCTTACTTTCTCCTCTCACCTCACCCCGCCCCTCTTCACCGACCAATACACCGTCAGCGATTGCTGAAAAGTCAACCATCATGGAACAGCCAACTCACATTATCGACCCAGACGGTGAAGTGATGATCGTCCTGAGCAATGCGAATGCCCCATTTGCGTCTGAAGCTTATATCACAGAGAAGAAAGTCGAAAAGGATGAGGATGAGGATGAGGATGAGGATTATGACAAGTCTACCGAGTTTGGAATGAGCGAAATGGCCACCAGTGCTTCGGGCGTTCGTCACAATGAGCAAAACAACGACAAAAAGTCGGATCTCCCTCGTTTCTGCATCCAAGTATCCGCGAAACATCTGACGAGTGCCTCCCCCCTCTTCAAGAAGGCATTCACAAGCTCATGGAAAGAGAGTATCACATTCCTACAAAAGGGATCCGTCGAAATCATAACAGGGGACTGGGACATCGAAGCGTTTCTAATTCTGCTGCGAATCATGCATTGCCAATTCAATCAGATGCCGCGAAAACTTACCGTCGAAATGCTTGCGAAAGTCGCTTTTATTGCGGACTACTTCGAGTGCAAGGATGTGATGGGGCTTTTCATGAATATTTGGGTAGAGGCTTTGGATGAGAGACTCCCTGGGATATATTGTCGGGATTTGGTCTTGTGGTTGTGGATTTCTTGGGCTTTTCGGTATGAGAAGCGATTTCATATGATCACCGCGACGGCCATGTCGCATAGCAATGGTGTAATCAGTAATTTCGGACTCCCAATTCCTGATCGGGTCATTGGTAAGCTGGACTCTCGTTCATCGTTCATGACTGATAAATGTCTAATAAATTTGCCAGAATCTATGAACCGCCACAGACATGAAGGTATCGAGGAAATTGTCGACCTACTGCATGAGAAACACGAGGCTCTGCTGGACGGTAAGCTGGGCTGTGGATTTGAATGCAGCTCAATCATGTACGGAGCTTTGACAAAGGAATTGAAGTCGCATGCAATGCTTTCTCCACGACCTTCCCGTCCATTCCAGGGTTTGAACTACAGTCAGCTTGTGAAGCATGTACGTTCATTCAGGTCACCACAGTGGATCGTTTCGAACGTGGGATTTCATCAGAATAGTAGCCGCCACGTCTGCGATACCTCTACTTTTGAAAGCCTGCTTGGCCGCCCTGATGACAGCCTAGATGGTTTAAACCTGCGAGACTTTATTTCTCGGTAGGACAGGACCTGTCTTAACTTTCCCATCCTATCAAGGTTATCCATTCCGATAGAAAGTGACTCGCAGCTTGTCCATTGCTGTATGGAAGGGGACGTTAGAATCGTCGAAGGTCTCACCTTGCATTTGACCAGAAAATTATCCTTGGCATTTCAGAAACTACAAGAAGTTTTCGGGCATGTCCGTCTATTAGCTTCGGACAGCGACATTGACCATCATGTATCTAGATTGCAGAGCGGTAGCGGGGTAACTGATCAGTTCTCATTGTTGAAAATCTTACTTTTTTGGTACATGGCTTAATTAATTGGCCCCTAGCATTGATGGTGAAGCGGGAAGATGTACTATGATATAGGGTTTCTCGAACCTTGCCCTAACTCTACCTGCTAAGGTAGGCATCGACGTCTTGCAAATCACAGAAATGAATAATATCGAGATTAATTGTTTCCATAAACTGTATCGTACATGGTTAATAATGGTGTAAGAGCTATTGCAGTTCGTCCGTGATTATCTCCGTTGTGCGTGGTGTTGTTGGCTACGTCAGTGGCTGGCCCGTAGGGCTGATAGAGGAAAATGTAACCATCGTCATCTTCCTCTATAATCAAGAGCAATAAGATACTTCTCGGTAATATGGCATCACTTTTTCCATATACGTACATTTTGAAAAACTTACGTCTTTTTCTATGTAATGGGTGCTGGAATACGCTCCTCCGAATACATACTATTACTAACGTACCAGACTAGTTTAGAAACTTCAGATCGTCCTGCACTAAATGAAATGATGAAGACTTATATTCGAAGGTGAGTATAAGTATAAAGTATCTGCAAGCCACCTGCAAGCCACCTGTTCGATTTCCCCTTGCCCAAGTCTAAACAAACGGTAGGACGTCAACCTCGAACGAGTGTACGTAGCTCCGACCAACGCACTTGACTCGGCAGCGCAGAAAAGAGGTCAGGGCTTGGATCGGCAATGCAGGATGATGTGCACAGCCGATACAGATGGCATTGGCGGGCGTGGACGGCTCGGGGGACATGGGGCCGATGTTTACGTTCAGGGGAGAAGCTTTGCGGGTGGTATGTAACTGTGCAGGACGGTCTAGGTGTACTGTGCTCCGAGGGTGTTTACCTGCTAGTACGTAGTACGTACCAGGAACCGAGTCATTTGTATTCTTCCATCTACACTGTAGTAATTATGTCAAATCCGTACGTATATTACTACAAGATAGAAATTTAGAGAGCGATGATGCCGTATAACACGGTACCATATAGCCATATACAGAGATGCTGATTATGAGTGAAAGTACAAAGTACCATAAGATACAATCTACGATGACGTAAACAAACATCTAGTCTCGTCTTTGCTAAGGCCGATTTCGATCCAGTCCAGACTCCAGGCCCGTGAACGTTCCCCCTGATACATCTGAACATGTGAACCTGCTATTATCAGATGTTCGGCATCCAAGTCTGATGATGATGATACTCGGCATAAACCGAGCTAAGGCTATCTCAAGCTGCTTCCTGAGGTCATAGCTTCAGTATAATAGCACTTCAATTATAATCCCAGAAGCGCTGTCAGCCTGATTGGCATATCGTTCTGTCCCAGCGTGATATGCGGAGTTGTCTTCCGATACAACGCCCAGATCTCTGGCTAGAAAAATTGCTCCGATACCTAGTGTGGTATCAACAGGCTGGGGTGCACTCCATCGTGGAGAATTTGTCCACCACAAGTACCTAGCCTGAGTGATAGACATCGTAGACCTGGGGTATGCTCCATATCGCCCATGTTTCGGGATTCTCTACGATGATAGACATCGTCGACACGGGGAAGTGGATACATTCATCTCGCTATTCCCTTGGTTCGGTGGCAGCTGAGTCTGGAGATATTACTCCTCATCCATGCCAAATGTTGATAGTGATAGTCGTAAATGTCAAACCTTTCCCCAATCTGACATCCGCGCGCACATGCCTCAGGCACCAAACTTAAGCAGTGACGTCAAGCATTCCGAAACAGCCCGATGGATCATTCCGAAAAAGGCTTAGTGCAACATTCACATGCCTGGAAAGCGGATTATCTAATCCATACCGAGCCCCTCCAAATACCACCGTAACAACGCAAATACACCGTAAATACACCCTCTAATTGGGTGGCGGAAATAGAATGACATCGTCCTTAATTAGTTCAACAATGATCTACCCCTCCAATCCTCTCAGAGACATCTGATTTGACGACTCTTTCGACCTTTGTGCCATACTTTCACACTTTTCGCGTATTGCAAGCAACTTATATGCAATGCTTCGAAAGGGGTAAGTACACTATCAAAAGCAGAAAAGAGAATACTATTCTTAGTATGTTGCTTGTAAGGAAAAGTACTCGGTGTCTGCGCAGAGTTAGATCTGAACCAATCATCCTGTATGGCAGCAATGGTGTTGCATTGTACCTTGACACTACGAGTAATTGGCCGGTGAATTAATGGGTTTACTGGAAGACGCTATGTTTCAGCTACGAGACAAAATTGCTCATGAGAGATTTATTCTGAATACGTACTTCCGGCTTGGTAGAAGAAGTGATTGGTGACGTTGTTGGACTATTTTGTGCATGGGTGCACCGGTCCGTCTTGTATGGTACGTATTCAAGGGCTGTGACGTGCGAGCGGCTCAGCCACCACGAGGCGTATTTGTGTTACGTGTATTTTTGATCCATCAGATCAATCATCATCGCAACTTGGCCAGGAAATATGTTCATTCTGTGCGAGAACTTGTATGGATGGAAGAAATAGATGGATTGCCTTGATCGAAAAGCAGTTCACTCCATTTATAAACAACTCCGTTTTTCCCCCCGAGATAGTTGTATCTTACTGTTCAAATCTACACTTCTACTCTGACTAAGCCCCCCCCACTACATATGTCTGCCCTTGCAATTCAGAAGCATAACTACTAACTAGATAGATGCAGCCGTATGCAAGAAAGCACACCGTCGATTTACTTGACTCGAACAGTCCAAGTAAGGAGCGCTCGTTCAGCTGCACTGCAGATAGGTAGGTAGGCATTCTTACAATACACACTCCGTACTGCTCCATAATGGCTCCACTCGCCAACCGCCATCTTCGCATCAACCTTTCACATTTCGCAAATCCTCGAGCATCATCCACCGGCGAGTGAGAAGAGTGGACCTCACCATGCCCATTACCTAGGTTTCATTGAATAGATTCTGAATCGGCTTTCGAAATGATGGATGTCTCCACCACCGATTGAACACCCAGTCATCCACTGGAAGATGCAACATTCAACGGGGTCTGAGGTTTCGCTTGTCCCCGCCTCTTTCCGAGAATGCGATACCGATCTTAATAACTCTCGAGGACATGATAACTGGCTGAAAGCAGGGGAGATGATTGGTTCCCACGAGACAGAGCAATTATCTACGTGCCTGAGACGTCGACGCCGCCTCCCTGACGACAGCCTGCTACGAGTATATAAGCATGGGCTCTCCATCCCAGCTCCACCAAGTATTGATAACCTGTTAGATACCAGAATACCTACTCAATTCACATCGTATATTGCCTCTCTTCCCTCCCAAGGTTCTCTGCCTTGTTCCTAAATTTTTTTATCTTTGCATCCTTTGATATTGATATCCCGCCACACATACACCCCACCTATCGCCTCTACACATCACATCCCCAAACTTCACATCCCCAAACTTCAATATCCTCACATAGCACACACTTCACAATGGCCGAAGCAGAGAACTACCTGGCACCCGAGTCCCAACGGACTCGCCGCCTCAGCTCCATGTCGGCAACCCGCGCCGACCTCTTCTCGGGCCCTACCGTGCTAGTCCCTCCTAAACATCTTATGGCCAAAAGCGATGCATTCGAGACCGCCCAATCCATTGAACTCGCCAAAAGGCATCTTGAAGAATCCGCTTCGTCTTCCGAAGAGGCTACCCCGACTTCCGGGTCGCCAGTCCTAAAAGCTGTGCCGACACAAAACTCCGCATCGTCGATTACAGATAAATATGCATTTGCGTTCGATATTGATGGTGTTTTGATTCGTGGTGGACGAGTTATCCCGGAAGCCATTGAGGCTATGAAGGTCCTCAACGGCGAAAATGAATTTGGAGTCAAAGTGTAAGCTTTCCTCCTCATAAAGACTTGAACCCTTGTTGATGATGAATAGACCATACATCTTCGTCACCAACGGCGGCGGCAAAACAGAAGAAGAGCGCTGTCTCGACCTCAGCCGCCAACTCGAGCTCGAAGTCTCTCCTGGCCAATTCATCTGCGGTCACACACCCATGCGTGAAATGGCCGAAAAATACAACACCGTCTTGGTGGTTGGCGGCGTAGGCGAGAAGTGCCGTGAAGTCGCCGAGGGTTACGGATTCAAGGATGTCGTCACACCAGGAGACATCATCAAGACTAATGCTGAAACCACGCCATTCCGCAAATTGACCGAAGAAGAGTGGAACAATTCCCGCGTCAGAGACTTTAACAAGATCAATATCGAGGCTATTTTTGTTTTCGCTGATAGCCGCGATTGGGCGGGTGATCAACAGATCATTTTGGATTTGTTGATGTCCAAGAATGGACGTATTGGAACGAGGTCCGAAACCTTCCAGGAAGGTCCACCAATCTACTTTTCGCACAACGACGTCGTCTGGTCCACCGCCCACGACTACACACGTATCGGCATGGGTGCACTCCGCGCTTCCCTAGAAGCGCTCTATAAAGCCGTCACAGGCAAAGAACTCACAACCATCGCATTCGGCAAGCCTCAACTCGGCACATTCGAGTTTGCAACCCGTCTGCTGAGACAATGGCGCAAAGATACTCACGGGATCAACAAAGCGCCCGACACTGTATACTTTGTCGGCGATACACCAGAGTCAGACATCCGTGGCACAAATGAATACAACGCACACACAGCCTCCGGAGACGCAGAATGGTTTTCGATTCTTGTGAAAACGGGCGTTTTTCAAGAAGGCACAATCCCGCGCTATCCACCCAACAAGATCGCAACCAATGTACTCGAGGCTGTCAAATTCGGCATGCAGCGCGAATTCGCAAAAGCGGTCAAGGAGCATGTCATTTCTGAAGCTGACCAAGATCAGATTGTGGATGATGACTCGGATGAGGCTGTCGTCTTGGAGTAAACTCTTTTTTTTAACTATTTTCTGTCACGATTTACGACCTTTTCTTTTATCGGTTTTATTCAGGTTAGGTGTTGAGATTCCCCGTCCTTGATGGATACTTTGTCCGATCCTCTCTTTGTCTCTACTATCTAGAATAGAATAGAGTGACTAGACGATCTTTCTTTATCACGACTTTAGGGCTTTATGATGCATTCCGGGATATGGCGTTGGTATTTGTTTTTTTAACTTCGCTTCAAGATAAAAAATTACTACTATATTTTCATGATCTTCTATTAAGCCTCTAATTCTCTACCTGCTATGTTTCGTAAGTTTTCAGCTGACCTAATATTTTGGCAATCCTGCTGAGCTGGAACTATTCGGGTATATTCTGCTCCGGCAAGTACGAATCTCCGAAAGTAGAATGTTTCAATGGTTCATTCTGTGAAACTCAAAAAGATTTCAAATTTTTGCATTCTTTCTATAAGTATCAATCACATGTACAAGAAAGGCTTGCTTGCAACAAGGAATCAATTTCAAGAATGGCTGCTGGCAATCAACGACAAACAAGGTCAACGACGTTTCAAGGCATGAATATCGTCTATGACAGCTATGGCGTCGCTGACGAAGCTCTCATATTCATCCATGGATGGAGCTGTAATCGTCAATTATGGACATTGCAGAGTCCCATCTATGAAAAACATCGGTCGATACTTATTGATTTGCCGGGCCACGGTGACAGTGATTCACCACATATCGACTATAACGTGGAATTATTTGCACGTGCCGTGGGAAAAGTCGTCGAGCAAGAGAATATCAAGAAAGTCATCCTTATAGCACACAGTATGGGTGGTCCAATCGCCACCATGTTTTTGCGTCTTTTTGGTTCCTCTTCTTCCACGGTAGCAGCAGGAGACACGGTGGTTGCCGGAATCATCTATGTAGACTCTTTTCTACATCTTCCAGAAAGCTACCTGAACGCTGAAGAACGGAGAGGACTTGGCCAGGCACGGTTGGAGGATGAGAAGTTTATTGCGGATATCAATACCCTTTTTACCAACGATACGAGTGAGAATATACGCGAGACTGTGCTTCGGACGATGCTCGCCACGCCAAAACATGTGCGCGCAGTTGCTGTTACGTCCATGACTCAACCCCATGCCCTCGGATATAACGAAGTCTATGAACAGGTTCCTGCGGTAAACATCATGTCCTCAAATTGTACACCGGTTGATAGACATTGGTTTCATCATCTACCTCTGTTAAAGCTCAAGAAGATGATTAAGGTTAGCCATTGGTTATTTCTTGAGAAGCCGGAGGAGTTTAATCAAGAGGTCGAAGACTTCTGCAATTACTTCCTTTGATAGTGGTGCAGTCGGCCGTTGATCTGATGTGCGGGCAGTAATTATATTCCTGTTTAATTGCTACGTATATATGATATTAGCACCGATCTGTACTATAACAAAAGTCAAACTGCGGCGCGCTGAGTGTGATCAAGCCGTATTTAAACCAAAATTAGGGTTGACAATACCGTATCTGATATGCTGGTTGGAGCTTTACACTTTTTTAAATGGAGCAGAAAAGAAACTCGTTCTACCGGCGTACTTGTTCTGAATGCAGCAATGCTTTTCTCTCTCTCTTTCTAGCATCAGGCTTCCAGTATATCCCGCGGAAATTTGCACGATCCTGATCCAGTTTCTAATAGTACTGGGCGTAAGAGCTATCTGAACACCCACGGCCATCTTCAATCCGACAGATAGCTACAAGGCTGTGGTGTAGATCGTAAGTACGTATGGGTTTACCAAGGGATTTAAACGTGAAGGTAACTAAGTATTCATTACCCTTCCAACCTTGGAATTCAGCTCAGTCACTAGTTCGTGGAACCGGGCACTATATGCTCATGCATTCTTTCTTCACACGAGCGAGAATACGAGAACCCTAACATCCCATTATAGACTCACAGATACCTAAGCTTTTTCCTGATGCGTGGCTGTAATAATGCCTTCCTTATCATTTCCGCCTGGATAATTCTCAGCAGATGACGCTTTAGCCAGCTGCTTACGCAATTCCATCGCCACGGCCTCTGGATCTTCGGCGTCGAGCCTATCTTCTAACATAGGACGTTTGGTGGTTGCATCGCGATCCAGGAAAACGAATGTTTTTCGACCTGACACGAACAATAGATCCAACTCCTCAAGAGAGCGACCTGCAGTTTCAGGAAAGAAGAGGAATCCAATGACGGCGCACATAAAATTGATGCCCCCAAAAATATAGTAAAGTTTCCAGGATGCAGAATTCAGAGCTTGGGGGATGTATAATCCCAACCAGAAATTTGTGAAATAATTACTGGCCGTTGCGAGAGAGGTACCACGAGCTCGGGCAACGACGGGGAAGACCTCACTCATATACGTCCAGGGCACGGAACTGTTGAGGGCGCCAAAGAAGAATTGAAACAAGAACATGAACGCAACGGCAGTGTTTCCGGCATTTTGATTCACAAACGTGAATTCTACTGCATTTGTGATTGTATTAAACTGGGGCGATCCAAAGCCGATTAACATGGATCCGACAATTAGCAGGCAGCCACCCATGAATGCTGGACCAAGGAAAATAGGCTTTCGACGCCCATAGAAGTCCAAAAGTAGCGTAAGAGATAAGGTACCGACGACTAGTAGAGCAGAGCTGATTCCATTAGCCAACAAAGCCGCAGTCGAACCCGTTCGCCCCGTCTGCGAAAAGACTTTCGCAGCATAATAGAGCACGATATTGGCCCCAGAGAGTTGTTGCATACACTGCAGGCCCATACCCAGTGCCGTTCGGCGACGGTAATCCTTTCCAAATAGAAGCGTTGAGTATGATGGTGCAGAAGAAGACAGTTCAAGGTTGACCACTGCACGGATTTCTTCAAGCTCAGCTCGAACCAGAGCATTATTCAAGTCATCGTTTCCGTGAAGTTTGGCCAAAACCTGCAGAGCCTCATCGTCGCGTTCATGTTGGACCAGCCAACGAGGGGACTCTGGCCGAAATATCATTACAACGCCAACTATGGCGCCAGGGACTAGCTGGAGCGCAAAACAGAGACGCCAGGCAGTGTTACCGGAAATTTTGAGAGCGCCATATTGAACCCAATATGCCACTAAGACGCCAACTGCGATGCCTAAGTTGAGAGTTGCCGTTACCCGGCCACGTATATGAGGGGGCGTTATCTCGGCGGTGTAGCTTCGGGTCCACAAGAACGAATTAGACAATCAAATATGTTGAATAGAAAATCCACCTGGGCTTTTACTTACAATGACATGGTTTGGAAAAGTGGACCAGCACCAAATCCGTTCAGAACCCTACCAGCAATAAACATACCGGATCCCTGTGCAGCAACCACGACAGCTTGTCCGGTGAGATAGAGCACCACTGTGATCATTATGGCCATCCTTCGGCCAAAGTAGTCAGAGAAGAACTGTCCTATCAACAGCGATCCGACGAATTCCCCGGCAATCAACGAAACGGTCATCAGGCCTTGTCTGAATGGGCTAGGAGTATTCATGTAGGAAAGAAACTGAGGCATAGCTAGAATGCCTCCCATGGATCCCACTTCCCAGCCATAGGCGAAGCCGGTGATGAGAATCGGGAGCACATAGTAGAGAATCATAGAGAATTTCTGCTTCTGTAAGCTCGCCATACTGTAACAAGGGAGGATTGAGCAAAGTTTGTGTAGACAGAATTGAGAGAGAGAGAGAGAGAGAGCGAGAAGAACGTATTGATGATTTTCGCTGAAAGTTATGATCCCTTAATTTATAGTGGCATGAAGTTGGAATCGGCCATACGTATTGGACTCTACAGCACGGGGTTTACCCCAGATTTGGGGGTATAACTTCTTGCTCGGGTGTAGATATACCCTATACCCACCCATACGTGGGTCTGCTTCAATTCGGTTGAGCTCGCATATTGCAATATGTCTATGATTCTCAATAAATCACGGTGAGACAAAAGCGACATACCTGCTACAAGGCACCAATCTACGTTTTAACCTTCTTATTTTTCCAATCACTCAATAATGCAGCAGGATCGTGTTGCAATCGCTATCATTGGCGCTGGCACCATTGCGCAAACACATGCCGCAGTCATTGCGAAATCTCCAGATGCAATTTTGTCTGCAATAGTGGACACCAACGATGCGGGCAGAAATCTAGCAGATAAATATCATGCTAAGTTCTTCGGGAGTATCGAGGACATGCTCAAGTGGCGGTCGCAACTCAGTATCGATGCAGCCATCGTCTGTACGCCGAATACGACCCATATTCCGATCGCTGAATCCCTTGTAGCAGCTGGAATACATCTGTTAATTGAAAAACCGATAAGTCCAACGTATCAAGAAGGGATTACTTTTTTGCAAACTTGGAGCAAGAAAAGTATCCGGTTGTGCGTAGGTCATCATCGTCGCTTCCATGGGATCATTTCGGCTGCAAGGCAATCTCTTATTTCAGGGAGCATTGGGACTGTCATTGGCGTTTCTGGTGTATGGGCATCACTCAAACCACCTGAATACTTCCAAGGAAATGGTAAATGGCGTGGGGGTTTAGACGGTGGTGTGATCCTCATCAACCTCATCCACGAAGTCGATTTACTGCAATATCTCATCGGACCCATTCAACGAGTGTATGCCGAGAAAGCCCTGTCAATCCGCAGCCATGAAGCTGAAGAAGGGCTATCCCTTACGCTTCGCTTTCAGTCAGGGGTAGTTGGCACATTCCTTGCCCTGGACAACGTTGCCAGTCCCTTCAATATTGAAGCGGGTACCGGGGAAAACCAGGAATTATACCCATTCAGCGGACAGGACTGTTATAGAATTTTCGGGACTTCAGGGACACTTAGCATCCCTGACAATAAATTGTGGAGCTACACTGAACCGAAGAAGGGTCGCAACAGTAAGATGGAGAATAGAGCACTTGATTGTGATGTCCGCGACGTCTACGAAGATCAGTTAAGAAACTTCATTGAAGTTGTAAGAGGGAATGAGGATCCAATTTGTAGTGGAGAGGCAGGATTGGGKGCAGTGGCTGTGTGCGAAGCTATCAAGGAGTCGATGCGGTTGAATCAACCTGTAGATGTTCAGGGAACGTACTCCTAAGTTATACTTTATATATTGTACGTATGTAGATACTCCGATCATCATCCTGTAACCTATGCATTACAATCCTTAAAAGCGTGTCTAAAGTAATTTCGGCTGATTGTGCAGAGGAAAGATGTATGATGTATATACCACCATAAACTCCATACCTCATTGCTCCAGTGCTGACAGTGCAGTTGCAAGTACATAAAGCCTTATCCATGAGGTCTGATCCACCAGCACTTATCAACTTCAAATTCTAGTAATAATTGTCCTCTCTAAGAAAGAGGATTAAACTACGACAAATGGAATTAGTATGGTAAATATGATCCGGGTAAATTTTAACCCATACACATCCGAGAAGGTCTGCCTACAATTTGAGGAAACTTTTTCTACACCTAGATAATCATATTTCAAGACTGGCAGTTATCTTCTGTTTTACTTGTTCTATACAACCTTGGGGAAAATCTTGTCTTGAAGAATTTAAACATGGGCAACAGAGCTAGTCGAGAACAACCCCGACAGAATCTCTTCTTGTTCGGTCAACCAATTAAGCACTCAGTTTCTCACACATTCCACAATACTATATTCAACAACTTAGGCCTGCCATGGAGGTACATCAGGCTAGATTCCCAAGACCTCGAGGACCTAGCATGGCTGATGAAGAGCGACGATTTTCTTGGGGCCGCTGTCACGATGCCCAACAAGATACGAGTAATACCATATCTTGATGAGCTATCGGACGACGCACGACGATTGGGATGTATCAACACGATATATGTCAAGAAAAGTCTAAATGGTAAAGGACGGGGGTCCCTTGTAGGGACAAATACCGATTGGATTGGGATCAAAAACGCACTGCGGAACCATGAAGCGGCCTTAGTTCAATCCCTACAAGATCGTCCTGCAGTGGTAATTGGTGGTGGAGCTACGTCGCGGGCGGCAATATACGCGCTGGTAAAGGGCTTCAATGTTCCAGAAGTTTTCTTAGTGAATCGTGATCCTACGGAGGTGGAAATGACGATCAAAGACCTAAAAGCACGAGGCATGAGCGAGTCGCTCATCCACCTGCGGACGGTCGAGGATGTGCACGAGATGCTGCACGGCATGACACCAGCTGTTATCATTGCCACTATTCCAGATAGTCCTCCCCAGAGCGAGTCGGAGAAGTTATTAAGGGCTATAGCTTTGAGGTTGATTGAGATGCACTCTAGGAATAGCCAGGTCAAACCCGGCATATTCTTAGAAATGACATATACACCAAGCCCCTGGACGCAGTTAGCAAAGACAGCTGCAGATGCCGACTGGAAAATCGTCACTGGCGTTGATGTGATGGAATTGCAGGCCGTCGAGCAGTCTGTTATCTGGACAGGCCGGAATATCGACAATCTACCATATGCAGAGGCCAGCAAGGCCATGCGAAGCTCGATTGTGATGGACAAAAGAGACAAGATAATGTAGCGCACAAACTACATAGCTTCACGGTCAAATAACGATATCGCTTTCAAACTGCTTGTTAACTTTATGCCTAATGACTAAGGACTTCAGTAGCTTTCCCGACATGTTTACACGCAGTTCATAAACTACCGAAGGGATTACCTACTCGTTGATAAGACATATATATAGGTATATCGAAAAATATGGAGGAAGAAAAGTGAAAAGGTTCGAAATGCTTGTTTGTTAGAATAGTGTGCACATCTGGGAGGAATTTCTAGCTATTTTTGCTTGGGACTTTTCTCCCAAGACATGCAAACGGTAATAGATGAGCAATAGAAATCTTTCTTGATACTCTCAGGTCTTGAGGATTCTCAAACATGAAAGATACCGCGCCAATTTGCATCAGGATATCGGAACGTTGTAATACATACATACCGTCAATATCCATGAACATATAAATATTTTGTGAACGTGGAATATAACAACTAACTAAAGACATGGCATCTAGAAGATGATTTGGAGCTGGCAGTCATCAATATATCTGAACCTGTAATCGTAGACATAGACGAATCTTTTTGATATTTACTGACCTAGATAGATAGTGCTTTTACTTATCATCTGCTCTCAAGGTTACATATAACCTACTTTTCTTTCGTTATATTCGTATCATAAGCAATACTTTTGCGCGAGAGACATCCCTAACACATACCCGGTATGTGAATAGCTTTGGTTGGTTAGGTTGATGACTGATTATATGATGGATCTTCAGTCTTTGTCAGTGAGTAACAGCGCTAATAGTAGAAAAGAATGCTCCTAATTATGTCTGCTAAGTAGTATCTATCTGATACAGCATTCGGGTATAGACTTATCCTAGATTGGTAATCCTGACCGATTCTTCCCTACCACCAACCTAGAACGATAAAACCTCAGCTTAGATATTTAATTGCAACAATTACCTATTGGATGAAGAATACACCGTAATTTAATTCCGTTCCAAAAATTCTCGAGCCATGTCCAACCGACCCGCAATATCTTCCATGTCTCTGGGCCGCGCCTGGGCTAACCACTCTATGGACGAGAAAATCGCCCAAGCTGCAGCTCACGGCTTCGAAGGACTAGAAGTCTTTTTCGAAGATATCGACTACCTTGCGCGAAATTTGTCCGGAGCGCACTCTGATAACGTCCCTTCAGCATTTCCATATCAACTGGAAGCAGCAAAGAGGATCCGCGAAATTTGTGATAAGCATAGCCTTCAGGTGGTTTGCCTACAACCATTTATGTTTTACGGCGGATTAAAGGATCGGACTGAGCACCAAAAACGACTTGATACACTCAAAGAGTGGTTCCAGCTAGTGAAGATACTTGGGACAGACTTGATTCAGGTTCCAACGAATTTTCTGCCCGCCCATGAGCTTACACCGGATCTCGACCTAGTTGTCGAGGATATGAGACAACTCGCAGATATGGGTCTGGAACAATCGCCTCCCGTGCGATTTGCATTCGAGAATATCGCATGGGGTACTTATATCCATACCTGGGAGAGAGCGTGGGAGGTTGTGAAGAGAGTCGATAGGCCGAATCTAGGTCTCTGTCTAGATACGTTTAACATCCTTGGCGGAATATGGGCAGATCCTGCATCACCAACTGGCAAACTCCCAGATGCTGACCGTGCCCTTGAAGAATCTATAGACCGATTAAGGCAAAATGTTGATTTGAACAAGGTATTCTACGTGCAAGTTGTGGATGCAGAACGTTTAGAGCGGCCGATGAATGACCAGCATCCTCTGTGGGTTGAAACACAGCCCCCAAGGATGACCTGGAGTCGTAACTGTCGGTTATTTGCGTACGAAACCGACAGGGGGGCTTATATGCCGGTTACGAAGCTAGCAAGAGTGATTATTCATGATCTCGGATTCGAGGGATGGGTATCTATGGAATTATTTTCACGGTCCATGGCATCTCCTGACACTAATGTTCCTTCTGAACATGCGAATAGAGCTGCGACAGCTTGGCGAAAACTCAAAGACGAGCTATGTTTGTGAGATGATATTATTACGCGTTCATGGATTTAATCCGCGTCACAATCCTTGTTCGTGTCTAGGGAAAATTAAACAAGTCGCTTGTGTGGTCATCTTCTGTAAACCCGAGATTAACTAATCCTTGCTGCCAATTTCTCGTCCTGTAATTCTACTAGTCAGCAATCCTCAGGTTCGAATACGAGGCATACATATATGTATGTCTAGATTGCTCGAAATACTAACCAGTGATTTTCGTCCATCGACACAAGCCCATCAAAGGTGGAATGCAGATCCATTTCTGACAATGATACGGCTTTGCCACTAGCTATCACATCTTCGTTTGAACCACATTGTGGTCTCTGCTGTATGGTTCTGTAAGATGCCAGATTTGAATGGCCTACGCCAAAGAGATCCGGCGGATCCAAAGAGTATACATCTGAATTGTTTGGAGGGGGATCGTTGTTCGTTGAATGCGTGCCACTGACTTTTGCACCTCGAAAATCCGGAACTTTACCCACCCCAGGCCATACCTTGATTATTTCCGAGAAGCACTTGGTCATATAGTTTGTCACTGCGACTTCAGGGTGCTGAAAAATTAATGCGTAAGTGGCTGGTACAAGTAGTATGTTGTGTTGCTTGGACTGCTGCTTCAAAAGATTGAAACTAAGAAGGCCGAGGTCTTCTGAACGGAACCCTACCGTTTCATTTGTATTCGTATTTCCGTCCTCTCTAGTATGGTTCTGTTGCACAATGTCTTTAATGATATCCAAGGATAGTAGGTATACTAGCTGGAGGTGATAATGATGCAAGTAAATTGTTGAAGTTGATTCGATAGACTTTGCATCGAACTTGAAGGGGAGTCTTTGCTCATCATTCCACTTGGTAAGACGCTGTATAAGCTGCAATCCATAGTGAAATGGAATTGGTTTCCGGTGTCGAGCAACACAGCATATGTTCAGAATCCTGCATGTCTCGACTAGTCGATTAAAGGTGCTCAGGATAAATAATGGAAGTCCAGGGTCAACCTTCTGTGCTGTGTATACCTGCAAGCTATCCGGCCACGAATCCCACTCCTCATCTCCTTCTTCGCATAGTAAATCTATTTCCTCAATGTCTTCCCTTCTAAGACGGGGCATTCTGCCTATCTTGGCACTGATAAGAGTATCCAGTACAAAGCAACCCCAGAAGACGTGGACTGATCTGCGGCCCTCCATAATTGGAGCCGGACGACAAGGATTATCTAGGCCAAGATTTATCGCTATGTGGATGGCTTTACCGACAAGAAGCCACGAGGTTGACCAGTTCCCATGGCCGATATTCAAAATAGCAATAATAAGCAAAGCTTGCACATGAACAACTTCAAAACTTCCCTCGTCTTCCTCGGCTGGAATCAAGCTCCGTGTCTTCTTGTAGTAAAGCCAAACAAGTTCACTCGCGCTGCTAGGGAGACCGCAACTGATACACCAGAGCTCCGACTGGGACACTTGATGCGCACTTAGAGCAGCGATCGCCCATAAAATAACTGATGAAATATCATCATCTTTGCCAGTGGCAGAATTTGCCCCATTATCTTCTCTATTATTTCTGAGATGTTGGTACACAAGTCTTCGAATGTGATACTTTTCTAAAATTGGAAACCAGCAATGGGTATACGAGAAGTAAACATCGACTAGGCGGCCAAGGTATGAAGGAAGATGACAGTCGTCTCCTGATGACATAGGAACCATCTGTAATGATGATGATTCCCCTGAGGGCTGCAGCGACGAACCGAGTTGGGAATTGATATCGTGATCTTGTTCCAGCAGAAACACGCTTGAAGGCTCCATTATTATATCTTCAACAGGGAACACTTCTCCTCCTCCTTTTTCATTTTGTTCTTCTTGTACCTCATCTCCATTATCATCTGTATCCAAAAATGCGACGTATCTTTTTCGCTTCGCAGAGCTGTCACGGCTTTCTTCTAGTATATGCAACTGGTTGTTCAACGCCCGAGATACACAACTCTTCCTCCAGACTCTCAGGGGCCCTGAATTTGAATTGTCGTCTGCTTGCAGTGGCGTATTTTGGTTATCGTTGAGTACCGACAGAAGAAGCTCCTCCAATCCGTCCATCTTTCGCAATGCAATTCCCCATAAGATTTCCATACCACGTACGTAGCCCTCCCGCAGGCCACGCTTTTTGCTGCTGATCTCGTAGGTGCATGCTACCGGCTGTCTTGCCGCAGAGCAAGTCGAGCACATTGGTTTAGCACCATCGCACTTATATTTGCCTGCGCGACACCTGGTACACGCTACTGTCACTCTTTTACGTGACGAGACCTCCTTTTCCATCTTTCAGTAAGTTAGAGCACATAACGCCAATGGTGAGTTGAGAACTTCCAAGAACATGAGTTGCTCTCACCTTTCGTTCTCCAGGAAGTGGAGAAGAAAATGCGGAGAAGTCCGCCTCTACGACAGCCTATCGTTGGTAGTTCCAAGGTTGTTTTGGCGCCGTAGGTGATACCATGTAACTCAAATTTACCTGCTAGGCCGTTTCGCCACTACGGTATCGGCAATGAATATACCCGAGTGATCGGTAAAGAGATCAATCTTGACTCAGTCATTCCTTGTCGACTCGAGAATTCCAAAGCGTCTGTGGTAATTCATTTGATGCTATTGACATCCAAACTAATATACGATATGATTGACAACGCCTCAATCATTTTGATTGGCTGCCCTGGTGCTGGAAAGAAATCGTTAGGGTTCATCGGCGCCAAACACCTGGGCCGGAGACTGATCCTGGCTGACAGATATTTCCAAACTCAAACAGGCCTCTCTAGAGCGGAATATCTGAAAATCCATGGCAATGCCGTTCTTCAAGCATTCACTGTTACGGTCGTGCGGAAAATGCTGGAGGAACATAGCACCGGCTGCATTATTGAATGCGGACTGGGGAGTCTCGTACCTGGCGTTCGCCAATTGCTTCTTCAAAAATACATAGACAGCCATCCAATCATACATATCACCCGATGCTTGCGCTACGTTGAAAACTATTTAGGGCTTTCCGGCGACAACGACGGGATGGGATTCCTCAAGGACTGCGACGTGGCCCATCGGGAATGCTCCAACTTAGAATATTACAACCTTTTCAATCATTTTTCTCGAGATGATAATCGGAACAGCGAGCAGCCGCCGCCATCGAAAGCACCTTTCTTTCTCAAAAATGCAAAGCAAGAATTCTCGACCTTTCTGGATCTTGTGATTTCTCGCCCTTCGCGTCATGTTAAAAGCGACGCGACTCAGCACGATGAGCTTAAAGAGCCGTATAGCATAGACCTCTTTCCTCTTGAATGTCGCGATCGATCATATCTACGAAGTGTTCGGTTGTCAGGCCTTGTGAACAAGACAATAGAAGTGGATAGCCTTGCGTCTGGGGAAGACGGAATTCTACTCATCGTGGACATGGTTAATCCAGATATCCTCAATCTGGTGTCGGAATACATCTCCATTATTCGACGAGCAGTCAAAATACCGATTGTATATGCAGTCGAGAGGGATAGTAGCGAGATATCTGGCGGAAAATTTGTTGACTTTTACTTTACACTCCTACATCACGGCTTGCGATTTTGTGTCGAGTACGCCATAGTGGACATCAGCTTCGAGACCAAGAAAATTCAAAAATTGATTCAAAGAAAGCTTCCGGTCACAAAAGTAATCGGCTCGTACTTCGATCCACATCCCGGTGAAAGGGGCTGGATGCAAGAGAATCGCAAAAAGAAGTACCAGCTGGGCAAGTTGATGGGATGTCATATCGTGCAACTAACTCAGCCGGCCACCACACAAGCTGATAATGAAGATGTTCAATATTTTAGCAGACTGATTCGCGAACAGCCTGATGCTAACAACCCGTTTCTCATTGCGTATAATGTCGGTGTTCGAGGAAGGACATCTCAGCTCGCGAATAGGATAATGACCCCGGTTAAGCATGGGTCAATACTGAACGATGCAGAGGTCACATTCGATAACGATCAGCCTTTTGATCCCCAAATCAGCCTTAGCAATGCTATCCAGGGACTTTTCGCGAACTTTATATTTGACCCTCTTGAATTTTATTTAGTCGGCCGTCAGCCTTCTGTCAGTTTAATGCCACCAGCTATGCATCGGGTTGCTTATGTGCATTGCGGCTTTTCTCACACGTTTAGAATTGCCGAGGTGTCTTCCTGTGAAGACATAAACAAGATAGCGCAAAGCCCAAAATTTGGGGGAGTAAGTATCATGATTCCCTTCAAAACACTTATTCTCCACCAACTCGACCAAATCAGTCCTCAGGCAGCTGCTATTGGCGCTATCAATACGCTCCTACCATTAAGGCGAGCGACGACTGATAGTTCTGGCGCCATTATTCCTCTTCCTTTTGCCTTGCAAACCGAAAACAGAAATCGTGCCGGTCCTGTTGTCAAGCTGTTTGGGGATAACACGGACTGGCTTGGAATCCAATCAGTAATCGCGCGCAACCTCTCCCCTCGCAATACAATTGACCCAATACGATCTGTGGCACTCATCATTGGGGCAGGTGGAGCTGCACGCGCCGCGATATATGCGCTTATTGGACTTGGATGCCGCAAGATCTACGTGTATAATAGAACAGTAGAAAGAGCCGAAAAAGTGGCACGTCATTTCAACACGCTCTATCCAGAAAAGGGCACCATCATTCGGGTACTTCCTTCCCTCTCGACTCCGTGGCCTGAAAATGAAGAGCCTGCCACAATTATCGTGTCATCAATCCCAGCACACAGTTTAGGAGGCAATTGTAGTCCACCAAATTTCACCCTGCCAGAAGGATGGCTGCAGAGTAAAACTGGCGGTGTTGTTGCTGAGGTATGAAGCAGTCCCTTCTTGTTCTACTTCTCTCTCTCTTCCGTTGTTGGTCATGCGCAGAGAAAAGAAAAGCAAAAGAAGTTCTTACTAACATACTGGAAGCTGGGCTACTTACCACCCCTTACGCCACTTTTGAAGCAAGTCATACATCTGAGAGACCTAACAGGTCGAGCTTGGGTAACCGTGGATGGATTGGAGATATTACCCTTACAGGCTATCCATCAGTTTGAGCTTATGACTGGCCGTAGAGCACCACGTCAAGTGATGCTGCAAGAGGCATGGCGGATACGAAGCTTGCAAGAACCTGATTCACAGCTGCCTGTAGATTTGCAAGCTACTTAACATAGATGGTGTGTTCTCTTGGAATATCTGTATCTCGGATTACATGATCACCTTTTATTAGCTAGTAACACTCTTACTAGACCGTCGAGTATGCGCAGCTTTTTTTGGGCTAGTGGTCAGTGTGTATCATTTTCCACCAGTTTCGTGAGACACTCATGGATGCAGGCGTATGTATTTTACATCTAGTTGCCCTATATACCTATTCATCTTCGCGACTATCAGGCTTCTGCCGTAGACACTGACCTGCTGTACATAGAACACGGGCATGGACAACTATTAACTAGGGAGTTAAACTACATTTGAGCAAGAAAGCCTCCTTGCCGTACCATGCTGGACTTGAACACTTCAACTGGTCTCTCAACCACCACAGACCGGCTGTCACAGATGACGAAGTCTGTACCCATTCGGATGCAAAGCGTAGCCCCTGCAGTTTTGCAATGTGGATCCAGTATACCTCACTCATGAATCTGTTTGTATTACATTGCGGCTGGCAACAATCGTGCCATACTTGCCGAATTAATGCATCAAAAACATACCGAGACTCGACAAATCAGCTGGGAAAGCGCCGAAACGCCTAACGGGCCGCTATTACCAGCTAATATAATACTAGCGCTAGTCAATCCGGGCCACTGATTTGATCACCATGTTCTTATACTGCTATCTATAGTTCTCATCAAAAGAATTTTTAGTTTTTTCATAGCAAGACCTCTTAAAGCGCATCTGTGTTTATGGAGTGGAATGATGTCTTGATATAACTAGTTGTGATTATCTATCCTGACTTTCTCCGTTCCTTTCCTTGACCAGTTGCTGTGTTCTGTACTGTACCGGAGCGAAAGTTGAAATCTCGTATTGGGGTGTCGATCTCTAAGCCAGTCTTGGTTGGTCCACAAAATAGCTTGACACGTCGGCTTCGGTGGTCGAATTTCTTCCCGTCCATGTTGTTCGGTAGACCAAAGATTCTTGATTCTTTCCTTTGAGCCCACCCTTCGAATTCTGCACTCCGTTGACGACCTTAGTCACGTTCCTACCCCAGTTTAGTCAGTAATATTCTTGATTAGTCTCCCATCTCCAGATGGTTGGTACCCCAAAGAGTATGGGCTGTGGAACATGCCGCAAGCGCAAGGTTAAATGCGGAAAAGAATGGCCAGCGTGTCGAAACTGTATCTCCGCCGGGTGGGAATGTGATGGATATGTCAAGAGGTGGAAGTTTGTTGAAGAAGAATCGCGTTTGGCTGCGCAATATGGGGGGAAGAAAAGGTATCTCTTGGAAGGGGCTACTTGGGATGCGATCCCTAGGATCAAGCTAAGCAAGCCGGATTCGGCCTACAATGCTGAAGTAAACGAGGAGTATGTGGTAGGAGATCAGTCCTTCCAAGTCTCGATATCCCGTCTGCCAGCTTCACAGGCAGAGAAACAGTGTAATATTCTACTACACATCCTTACGGATCCAAATGGTCGACAAGCGTTTCCCCTTCGATCGCATGGCGAGTTTTATCAGTTCATCCCAAACCGGCTGGGAAGAAACACTGCTCTTGACGACGCCGTCTCCTGTCTATGTGCAATCTATGAAGACACGCGCCGGCAATTGTTAGCGAGTTCACCTGGCACGATCAAGCTCTACAGTAGAAGTCTGAACTCACTGCGGCAATGCGTGCAAGTGGCAGCGACACGCTTGGAACCTGAAACGATCGCTTCTTCACTAATGCTCCAGCTCTGTGAGCTCATGATCAGCTCGGATAACGGACGATGGAACAACTTGTCAAGCGGCTCAAAACTCTTGATCCAGGAACTCGGCCCTGAAAGCTTCGATCGGCCTTTTGAACGAGCTATGTTGGAGTCGCAGCGAGCATTTTTCCTCGTCCAGGACATGAGCCGCCGTCAGAAATGTTTCCTATCCAAGCCACAGTGGCGAGAATTGCCCAAGCAACCTGGTAAAGGCCGTCTGGATCATAAGTCAGCAAGTCTTCGGTGGAGATCTGAGCTTTGCGATCAGGTACTTGATGTACCGGAGCTTTTGTGCGAGTGCGCAAGCCTTGTCAGTATCCGACAAGCAGATAGTATACATAGTTTTGGAGACCAACCTAAGTATCAATATCTCTTCGACCGGCTAGTCGAGGCTTACAATTCATTAGAGCAGTGGTATAAAAAAGACCTCGCTCCGGCTCTTCCATTGGCCGATTCAGAAGGCTATAGAGAGTATCCGGATGTCCTTTCAGCTATTGTCGACTGCGTCTCGACATCCATTCTCGTTCAACTACAGAGGTTTGGCTTTGAGCTTTTCTCGTTGTTCGACATCACAGCACCAGCAAGTGGGCTTCCATTTTCTAATGAAGTTTTTATTGAGAGGCATACAACTTCACTCAAGGCATACGAATTCGTTAAAAGGTTCCCAGTGGCTGCAAAGCCACTTAAATTTGGACTAGAACAAATTTTGTCACCCGGATAAATCCTGCTATACAGTCCAGCCATCCATCCATTTGGAAAAATCTTATCCACCAGTCCAAAGTCGCGATACTACTACAGATTCTATCGATGGGCAAGTGCGGCACGCTCATCGATGCCAGTAGCGCTGAAATGCGACTGCATGTTCTTCCACGTCTTGTTCGCAAACATTTGGCTCCTCCGAAACATGTCCTTCTCGAAGGCAGACATGGCCGCCCCAATAGCTTTTCTGTCATCAACACAGAATTCAATTGCTCGAGATAAATCCAGAGCGTCCACCATAGCAATGTTGACTCCGACACCGGCAAAAGGAGTCATCAAATGTGCTGCGTCGCCAATTAGGGTAACTCCAGCTTTTGGTTCCCATGTCATATCGACGGGAAGCATGTACATTGTGCGAGGGATGAGGTTGTCCTTGCTGTCCACGATGACTCGCTTCAGATCTTCTCCGCAGTTGGCGAAGTAATCTTCGATGAGCCGCGTCTTCGCATCCGGCTCGGACCAGTCGATGCCACAATCTTTCAGCCATGTTTCTGGCCGTCGTACCGCAGCATATGTGCGTATGCTGTTGTTGCCGTTTCTCTGAGAGATGATTGCTCGCCCTTCGTCAAACATGTACATAGACCCTTGGCCAACATAATCGGACAACCACTGATGCTGAGCGTCAACATCCATGGCCCAAAGCTCGATTGCCGTAATGCCAGAGTAAAAGGGCTGTTCGTCGGTTAGGAATGGGCGAACTTTCGACCATGCGCCGTCGGCGCCAACAACAATGTCAAATGCCTCTTCGACAGTATCAGCAAAATGGAGATCAAACTTTCCATCTCCTGCCTTTGAATCTTCAACGGCCAAAAGTTTCTTCCCCCACACAATATTCCCTTCTCCCAATGAGCCCAGCAACAACTCCCTCAATCGTAACCGGTCAATCTCCGGCCGATCCTTATACTCTTCAGGCCTTTCCACTTTCTGCACATTCTCATCAATAACCACTGTGCCATCGTACTTGACCAGCTTGGTCGCCTCTCCTTCTGGTCTTGCCAGTCTCTTAAATTCCTCCAGTAGTCCAGCCGCTTCCAACACCATTTGTCCACCCCGGCGATGCAAATCAACGGTTCCTCCTTGGTCGCGGCTGTGTGCATTGGCGTCAAGATCGTAAATGGTGTAAGGGATTTTCTTCACTTGCAGAAGGCGAGCAAGAGTCAGTCCAGCCGGTCCGGCGCCGATAATGGCAATGCGGAGGGATGCCATTGCGGTGATAGATATAAATATAATTATGGTAGTAATGAGATGTGAATAATGTTGCTTAGATTCCTGAAAATTGACACATCAATCGATGGATATGTTCGAACTATTTATACAAATTCTGGACATTCATCCAGTGACGCGTATGGGCTGTTTGAGTTAAAGATACCATCGTCATGACTGGATATCTCGCACAATAGAACCTCACCTCAAGGCTACTACATATCTGGTCTATGCACAGTCATCGCGAGGAGAGAATGAACACATTCTTTTTCCTAGTAAATCATATAATAATTGGCGAGCTCGCATTATGAAACCTCACCTTTGTTGTTGATACTAAATCACCGCGCACGGATGTCGGGCCAATACCATATACCTACGTCTGATTGGCGGCTTCGCACAATCGACTGTCACTTTTCAAAGCTCAGCCTCCAATAATCGCCCAACGCATGCAGGTGTAGCGTCAGAGCTAATCACTTACATGGCGCTCGTCCCGTCATTCTCCTCACTGCCCAAATACTTTTTAGATAAGTGTCAGAATATCAATCCCACAATTCAGCTCTACTAGACACTAGCATAAGTCATGGGTAAGCCAGAGAAAAGATTCGTGTGCTTGGCGCCGCCGCTTTACACGTTTAGATCAATCCTAGAGCAGCCTGCAGCACTCACCAAGTGCCTAATAATGTAGTCTAAGCAATCCTTAATTAATCCTTATTTAATCTTTAAATCTATAGGTCTATTTATAAAAAATTTCAACTATTCTAGAATAGACCTTGACGATGCTCATTCAACCTTGTCTATGGGAAGATTCCCATGCCCATCTATGGGACTAAAAACCAGAGATTTTTGTCCTAATAGATAGATTTAGACCTCATATAGCTTCTCGCCAAATGGTGCCTATTCCACCCTTGCGGATAACATTTCTTCATAGCTTCCTCCACCATATCAGCGCCCCGGTGTCGATTCACTTCACGCATATCTGCGGGACAGTAGACCTCATCCGTGAGAAAATCTCCTTTGGTAAGCATAAAAATATCAGGAACACTTAGAGATCTATCAATCATGCTTAAAGGAAATCGGATATCTGTCACCCCTCATCATTCTTGATATCATAGCGGATAGGATCTTGATTGATAGCGTGCGGCCAACCCTATTACTGAGCGCGACATGATTTCCAGTGAATCATTTCATGTCCAACGAAAGGGAAATCCCTAAATGAGAACTTAAAATTTAAATAACCGGATTCTCCTCAGATTGAGTTATGGTGGTTGGCACGTTTTTCGATATGGCATGCCTTTGACTCTATTTTTTAGAGTTGACCGGGAGACATTATAGATCTCTGCTGCTTTTTGTATAGAGTGTATTCTGCCATTCTTTATATCTGAAAGGGCAAAAAGAATCCGTACTTCTTGCTCAGCAAGATTTTTTTTTGGTTTTTATTGCGAATTGGTGACATACTGACGCGGTGAGTTGCGAAGGATTAGTATAGAACGCGTATTCGGGTAAAGGTCGCCAACTCGCTAGGATGACCAACTCGCTTGTGGATGACTTTAGCATGTGTTGATGAACAATCCAGCGTCAAGCCCTGCCTGCAACTGTCAAAGTTTCTCGGGTCTCGGGCAAATGTGCTCTTGTAGGCTGTTCCACGGCTTGGAACACCAGACCCACCGTCGGCGACCTACTAGTACCGTACAAGAGTCATTGGCCCTAGCATGCTCCCTATGGACCTTCAGCTCCTGATCAGTAATCATCTTCTCACTTCATAAGCCGAGGTTCACCAGAGTGGTTTCGCGCGGTAATAGAGGTTACCTGTACTTCCTAGCCTAAAATTATTTCCAGCACTCTCTCGGTCGCGGTTCGATGCCCCTAAACGCATCCCGTTCAGAGCCGAGTATGGTCAGCGAGTTGAAGGCAATCCCAGAATATACCACGAACAATGGCGGCTACTTTGGCCGAACACGTAGCGCTGGAAAGGTGTGATGATCATTTCGTCTCTACGTATATTCCCCAGAGAATGGGAAACTCGGCACCTATAGCTTACGGAGGCTATGCTATCGCCCTTTCAATACATGCCGCGTGCAAGACTGCCCCTCATGGATTCCACCTATATTCGGTATTTGGACACTATCTTCGAGCAGTAAGCACGGAAGCCAAGTTGAAATGCACGCCCGTTGAACTCCGTCGCACAAAAAACTTTGTGACGTATCGAGTTGCGGTGGAACAGAATGACTTGGCGACTGGGCGCCTGCGGCGATGTATGGAGGTTCTCGTCGATTTTCACAAGGATGAGCAATCTGTTCTTGAATACTCGGCGCATCCCACGCGCACGTATAGTCACTGGCGGGACTGTACATCCTGGGACCGTACACTGGAGGAATCTCGGGTTAAAGGCAGCATTTCAGAGACACAGTCTAGGCAGTTCAAGACTCTCTTCGGACTCTCCGCAAATCTTTACGAAATTCGTCCATGCCCGGAAGGAGTTACTTCGCAAAACTTGATGGGATTAGCCAAGGACGTGAAGACTAATCAGGATGACCTATCTCCGACGGTAAAGTCTTCTGCGGACTGGATTCATGTGAAGCACCCTCTTCAAACAGAAGGAGAACAGATGGCAGGTTTGGGGTTCATCATGGATGGAGTTTTGTCTTTTTTGCCCTTGGCACACAACCACATGTTCTTCGAGGATGTTGGGGCTTGCTCAAGCTTAGACTTCGCCCTGCGTATCTTTTCTACATGCCCTAAGATGGATCGGTGGCATTTGAGGGAGGCAATTAATCACCATGCTGGAAATGGTCGCACATACAGCGAGAGTAAGCTGTGGGATGAAGACGGAAATTTGGTCGCTTGTATGACCCAGCAGTCAATATTGCGAGTTCCCGCCAGAACTTCAATGATCTGACATGGACACTTTTGACTGACTCTAAATTTTCTTTTACCTAGCCTAGATTACAAATTGGGCCCTCTGATAGATAGCTAGATGCGTTAATGGTCCTAGAACTTAGACGCAGCCTGACAGGTTCCACATCCAACAAAGATAGATTTCATTTGATTGACATATTTTGTAAGATCATTCGGATTCCCTAGTAAAGCAGTCGGGAGTGTTAGATTAGTGGCAATAGTCCAGAACAGCGTCGTGCGCGTGTCACCTCAAGGAAACGTGACAACAATTGCTGGAAGTCTGACCTCGTCCACTCTTACCGGAAGTACAGCATGTGTATGGGGTCAAACACAGAGCGAGTCTAGTATTCTCTATGTCACAACAGATGGGGCCTAGTCAGACCTTATCAACGGCACTTTCATGGAGCCAGGAAAGGCTGAGGCTATTACATGGGAATGATAAATTGTCGAGACGTATAGAGGAACAAATGTACCTAGACTCTGTTCTATTACTACACTTTTACCAGATATATCAACTTTCAGAAGATCAAGGGACCTTGAAAACATCCTACATATTGATATAGAATAGATATCTGCATAATATGCGACACATACTTCGCAGGTAGATTCCGACTCGCATTGGTAATTATTTTACCTCTGGAGTCTTTTTAACAATGCTGGATCAACACCGCTAAATCATAGGTCAAGACCAACTTCAAGGTGTCGCAACCTCACAATGCTGCGCAGACATCGCTGCTTTCCTCTCCCTCAGGCCCTCGGCCTCAGTCTCAGCCTCGTATTGCTCCTTGATGTGCTTTGTTATAGCCCGTGTCCCCGTCAAAAGCTCATCACCATCAAAGATTTCACCGATTTCTTCCAGACCTTTCCCTTTCGTCTCGGGTAGGTACCACCACGCAAAGGCGCACTCAACGGCCAAAACGACGCACGCAACAATGTAATACCGCCAGCCAATACTGTCCATGGCAATTGGATTGACATACCCCGTGAAAAAGCTAGCCGTATAACCGCAAAACTGGAAGATCATAGCTGTCTTGGACCTCAGAGAGAAGAGTGAACATTCCACGACGTACGGCACCGTGGCAATCGCGAATGGCTGGTAACCGACTTGGAAAAGGAATATCATGGCTACCACGGCTATGGCTAAGGAGTGATCCGAGAAGTTTCGTTGTTCGTTGAGGGCGGAGCAGATAGTCCAGACGACAAAGACGACGAGCATAACAGTGATGCCGAATGTGATAGATCCACGTCTACCGAGACGGTCGATCAGCATGGCGAAGAACACGGAGCAGCAGAGCTGCCAGATTGCGGCGATGGCGTTGATCAGTAGTTGGGTTTTGGGGTTGGTGATGTCGATGCTATCCAAGATCTTGGAAAGGTAGTAACCCGTCAGACCGAGACCGGATAATTGCGCGGCATAGCCGATGAACAATAGGATCCAGAGTCGTTTTCGGTTTCCGGGCGTTCGGATGAATTCTCCCCATTGTATTGCCTTTTGTTTCTTTTCTTCGCTAAGTGTGGCTTGGATTTCCAGCATTTCGAAGCGGACTAAGCGTGACGAAGAATCGCCGCTGGCATGATACTTGGCAAGGATTTTGTGGGCCTCCTCGTGCCGGTCTTTGAAGACGAGCCAGCGAGGGGATTCAGGGACGAAGAGACTGAGCAAGAGCTGCAGCACAGAGGGAACGCCCTGCAGGAGACTGGGGAGTCGCCAGCTCCATGAAGAACTCATTACTTGCGTGCCATAGGTGGTCCAAGCAGCAACTAAATAGCCCTGTAGAAAGCAGTTAGTTCCAAACTGTTTTTACCTATACAGATATCGGAGCAATAGGCTGTGTCATGAATGTACTAACCACAACCCACTGCGTCATGTACAGCGACACGATCTTCCCACGATGAGTAGGATAGGCAACCTCGGTCATCAGCTGCGGCGCGGCAACTGCCACAATCCCAGTTCCCAATCCGATAATCAGGCGTCCGGCAATGAACATTCCCAGGTTCTGTGCACCAGCCTGAAGAGCAGAGCCAAAAGTGATCAGAGCGGTGCCTATTGTGATTGGTTTCTTGCGTCCGAGCATCTCACACAGTTGAGAGGAGAAGAGCGTAGAGATTAGGACACCGATGTTGATTGCATTGACCATGGTGCCTAGCCTGGCGCCGCTCTTGAAACAGCAGTGTTAGCGACGACCTCAAGGGACCAGATAGACTATCCTACCGGGTCGCCAAACATCGCTTTCCATGTAGGCAAGGACTGCATGCCATTCAACATACTTCCATCGAATCCGCAAGTGAATTGAGCCAGGAACGCGCAAAGGAGGAGGATGTTCAATTCTAGTAGTGATGGATACTGGAACCACCATTTGTCGAGTTTGGGGGTCACGTCGGCTAAAGTTAAGCCTTCGAATTCCAGGTCGATGGGATCTGACTTTGGGCTTGCTGGTGACATTTTGGCAGTACGCACGTAAGTAGTAGCGTAAAGAATGTACCTATGTAGAGAGACAGGCAAGCAGGGATGAGAGAGAATTTCCCAACTCGATAGTCAAAAGGCAAATCGGTATGCGAGAGAATATCCGGATATTTGGTCGAGCGAGACCATATATTAATACGGAATCTAAATGGTACAGTGATATTCAAAATTTTTCTGACTTGTGTTCAACAAGTCTTGTACTGGCGACTCGCAGGCGAATAGAATGACTGATAGTCTACCTTGATTCAAACGAGCCAACGCTGCTGGGATCTGTTCCGTAAGTCCACCCGGATTTCGAAAATGTCTGTACACCTAAAATGATCACTGCAGGCTGGTCGAATTCCGGAACTTTGTTTGCACTAAATTCGACGTTCCAGACGATAGACACTTTTGCTGCAGGTTGAGACAAACCCCGAATGGTCTGCGGAGAAATCCCCGGACCCCAGGTTCTGTCTTAGCCCTGAAAGGCTCGTCTTCGGCAATGATGGATCGATGAGACATCTCAATTAATTACCCAGGGCAAAAAGTTTACTTTAATTCTCAAAACTTAATCATGTGTCTAATCGTCTGTGCATGGTATGTTTCACCGGCGAACGGGGTATCGTCCGGAGAACGCCCCGGACAGGATACCTTTACTTGACTATCCTTGGCTTTCAATGATTTTAATATTCTAGTGTTGAGTAATTTCGCAATGCCAAAACACGTCCTCATCCCGGAGATCGTACCGACTAAGCCAATTCCGCAGCAACATCTCCAATAATCCGAGCAACCTCACTCGTCCGAGTCAACTGAGCCATATGCCCTGCATCCAAATGCACAACTCTGCTACCCGCCAATTCAGCCATTTCCTCCTGTACCTCACGCACTATAGCTCTATCGCTATCAAGCACAATGTATACAGACGGGACCTCACGCCATCCGCAATACCTCACAACTCCATCCCATCCGGCTGGTTGGATCTGCAGTGCGGCAGTCCATCTACTCGCCACTGATGCAGACATGTCGTTGAAGAGAGAATTTCGCGGGTCGACGGGACTGAAATAACCGTCCTGGGCACACAGTTAATACACAACTTCATAGTCCCATGCAACCTGAGGAACAACTGACAGAGAATTCCATCGTAGAAGTCGGCTTCGTCTCAAACCCTTCTACACCCAACGCGCACGACATGAAAACAATTCGTCTCACCCCTCCCTTTTTATTTGCTGCATCGAAGGCGTTTGCTGTTAGACCTTTCATAGCGTCGCAGCAGAGGAATCCGCCCGCTGAGTGGAGGAACACAATGACTCCATCATGGCCAGCGCGCTCGACTACGCGAGCAAGGTCTTGTGCAATACCCGCACGGTCGTCTACTACAGTTAAACCTTGCGATGCAGTGGTTCCGGTGCTGAGCAAGGCGCAGATGTGGACTGTTAGACCGCTTGCTTCGAGAGTTTGCTGCAGTGGCTTGAAGACTTGGGTCCCCTCCCAGAGACCGGGGACGATGAAAATTGTGGGCGGCATGATCTATATTCAGATCCATGTAGGTAAGAATTTACCCCTTGATATCCTGAAATCATATATATCATATCTGGTAGATTGCAGAACGCATACGGCGGGAAACGTGGCTACCGGACGACTGTCCGGTGACAAGCCCGGCGGAACCTTGGGAACTTGGTGGCTGCCCAGCTTTAGTCAGTGAGTGTTTGACATGGTAAGTGATTGAAAGAGTATATGCTATATGATCTCGCATAACACTGCAAGTGACGATGATGAGCATTTACGTATATCAGTAGCTAGGTCTGTGACTAGCCAGGTAGCCCTGAAGGTTTTCTAGCATATTAAGAGTATCAACCAGACAACAGGTCCGTATACAAACCATACACATTTATTTCTATTTCCATACTAGGTGATCAGCACATTCATGTACATTCAAATATATACTGGTGATATAATACAACATCTCGCTCGTCCCCGCACAAATATCTCATCACCGAACATCGACAAACTGTAAACACAACACGCTAATTCACAAAAAGCACATCATATTAATACAAACACACAGACGAAAATTTTCAGAAGAAGAAAAGAAGGGAGAATGTAGACGATCTAAACATAGGGAAAGAGTTTGTCTCGGATCATAATCAGTCGTATATGTATACACCTGAACCATGCAAGCAAATCAGAATAAAAGGGGGGTAATTATACAAAAGTCAAAAGGAAAAATATCAGGTGTGCAGATGAATGGATCAATCAACTCTCAAATAAAGATCCTCGCCTCGCCTCGTAGGGGTGATGTTATGTTTCTTCGCTGACGGGGGAGACTGGACTTCTTCTCTCGTCGTTGTTGTAGACTGCCCGTTCCGGCCAACGGCTACTTTCCTGCTACTGACTCCCGGCTTTGGCTGGACACCGCTCCGGAACTGAGTCTCCATTTTATCCGCAACGCTCTCGCCGCGTCGCTTCGCGAGGAGGCTGCTATTCACGCTGGGACTTGGGCTGGCGGAGCGCGAGCGTTGGCCGGGGCCTAGTTCGTGGACCATAGTCATCGGGTTTGAGTAGTTATTGTTGCTGTTATTAGGAGGCGGTGGCATGCTTGGGAAGCTTTGGGGCCCGTCGTAGTATACCTCCGCGACATGCGATTTGCGCATATCTTCTGCATTGGCGGGGACGATTGCTGCTGCTGCCGAGCGAGGAATGGCGGGGTATCGTAGAGGKGATTTTGTGGGGAGGGGAACTCGTTCGGATACCGGTGACAATCGTTGCTGGGGTTGCTGTGATTGTCGTGGTACATGAGATGGAACTGAAAGTTTGCTGCGTTCCGTCATTGTCCAGTCGTCTTCCGCCATGATGGTTTCGTAGCTTGAGTCGACGGGTGCAACTTCGAAGCCATTCGTATTTTGAGACCAGGGTGTGAGGGTGTTTGTTTTTGTAGGGGTCGTCAAAGATCGCGGTGCGCTACCTAAGCGAGAGAAGTTCCTTTGTAATGGTGTGTTGTTCCAGTTGTTGTACTGCGTCCCTGGGCGAGACTGACCAGGTATCGGCGCGGCCTCCTTATCCCATTTGTACGAATAGTGTCCCGAATTATTGCCATCATATGGATTCTGTTCCTGTTTTGTCCGTAACGGAGAAAGCATCGCTCGAGGACCGGCCGGAAGTCCCATGACCCGCATGGGGCTTCCACTTCTTGCCATATTGCGTTGCGATATACGTCGTGTTTTGTTGAGTGGCGGTCCAAATATGTCGTTGACAGTGTTGGATTGATTGATGCTGTTCGATTGTTGTTCGTCTTCATCAAAAACAGTTGCTTCACTGGCTGGCCGGGGAGGAGGGCCGCCCACGACCCTGATGGTATTAGCTGTAGGGGCCTGGCGAATGACTCTCAACGGCTCAGGGACTATTCCAATTCCTTGTACGGCCGTACGTTCAGGCAAAAGACGAGATAACGTGCGTTGAGACGTTTGGCTTTGCGGAGAACCCTCGTAGTCCGTCTCGGGAGACATGGCTGCTTGATCGTGCGCGTTTGAGTTTGTAACAACTAAAAGACCCTGCTGCTGTCGAGCCAACGGCTGCGATGGAAACTGCTGGAAATGAGCACCACTGTATTCATTTTCCATCATTGTTTGCGGGTATTGTGATAGCGGCGTCGGTGACAACGGCTGCGGTCCAACAGTTGCAGCAGCACCGAAATTCGGTGGTTCACTCATTTCGCCTCCAATCTCAAAGCTTTGTGGAGCAGCTTCTTTTTGCAGTTTCTTACGTCGTAGTCGTCTGCCACAGAAGAGGATTGCGACGGCCACGAGGAATATAGCTGATATACCGGATGCAATCGATACGCCAATTACAGCGGGCGAGCTCAATGATGATGAATTAGTAGTTCCTACAGTCGGCCTAGGCGTTGCCGTTACCCCGGATAATGTCACAGTACCAGGATCTGTCGTCAATGTCGTTATTGGCAGGGTGGTGGCTGCCGTCGCTGTTGCCGTGATCATTGCCGTCGTTATCAAAGTACTCCTGTCGGACGTGCTGCTTATAGCCACCGTAGTCGGCGTAGTTGATAACCCAGTACTCCCAGCAGATACAGACGTCGGCGTCGTAGAAGCTAAATGTGTCGTTTCCGTAACAACAGACACCCTTGTCGCAGTAATTGCTCCATGCGTTTCTGGTAACGCGCCAGAAACATCGCTGCAAATCGCATATCCAACAGACCCCTCAGTCGACAGGATATCCGACGAACACGAGCCTACTATGCATGCCAATGACGCTTCGCCTAGGGTCAGGCCACTGGTGGTATTCGTTCGACAAAGGCAGTTTAGATCGGTAGAACAGCAGAGACCGGAGGCGTATTGGGAGCTGATGAAGTCCTGAACGCAGGATAGGGCGCATGGTGGGACGGAATCGCTCAGGTAGCTACTGCTACCGGTAGATGCGCAATCTGCGGCTGTTGTTGTCGTCGTTGACGATACTATTTGACCTAATCCCAGGAAGACTGTCAAGAGGAAGGCACTGCTTCTCCATGGTAGACATGATACCAGCATACTGCAAATGTCAGTATATAGTCTGTCTGTTCGGGAAGAAGCCTCACCTGCTCAATCTATAGTTTGAGGTAGCTTACTACCCAGAGGAATATGATGGTCTATAATGAGACATAGTCAAACAACTCAATCAAAAAGCAACTGTTTGTCGTACTGTACAATGATCTGAATCGTAGAGATGATCGTAGACAAAGATAATGATTGCTGATATTAAAATTCTATAAATGACCAAAACAAAAGGAAAGAATAAAGAAAGATCACAAAGGAAATCTGACAAAAGAGAGAGGAAGAGAAGAGGATACTAAACACGAAATATGAAACAGAACGAATTCTCTTTGCGATTCTTCAGCCATCAGCGAATACATCGTCGACGATGTCGACGTCGTTGCGATTGGTTACTTTGGTACCTATCTAGTCTAGATAGGTAAACTCCTTTACGCGCCAGGGGAAATCGCAGCGAGCATTGCCTCATTTTCTCCTTTTTCTCAGTCTAGGCGCCATCTTGAAACTGGATGACATCGTTGGTAGGAACGAGAGCAGACACTTCGTTCAGCGCGCAGAGGCATGGTTGGTTGTGAAGAAAATGGAGAGAGAGACGAAGAGGAAGTAGGCGCCCAGGGGAGGAGCTGGCGCTTTGCGAAGGGCCAATCAGAGGCTCAAATTGCGAGTTTGCCCATTTAGAACTATGGCGCTAACGAAATTAGGCTGAAAAAGTCATGTGATCTGGAGATTCCACCCAATGAGATATTTTGATCCGAGTCAATGGCAGCCAGAGATTATCAATCTACAATTCTCTGTTCTTGTTCAGACGAAGCTTAATCTTCCGATGATTTTAAGCACATTGAGGCGCCAACATGAAACGCGAGGAAGCGCTTCGTGTTGGTGACTCACGGTCACAATCGATTTAGAGGTCTTGTATGACGTCACCAGTCTCATTTATTTTATAGTACGGAGTAGGGAAGTTTGGTATACGACGGATTAATCAATTATCGTCCTAGTAATCGTAATAATAGTAAACAAGCGCGTGAACGCCATGCATACTTCGCTCAGCTAGACACCCATATTAAAAGTGTGCATCGCAGCGCGAGAAGAGGTAGTAACATGTGAAACAAAACTGGTATCATCGAGATAGAAGCAAGCAAGCAGCGAACAGTAATCAAACAAGCAGAGTCGTATCGACCGGAAACTCGATTCATCAATCAATCAATTCAATCAATTCAACGAGCAATCAAATCGACTGAATTGAGCCACAACGCCAAGACTGCCGAGCTAGCCCAAGGCGGAGTAGTGTTGTTGGTGAATTGGTTGAACGAGTAGCGCGGCGGACGGAGCAAAGTCTTGTCAGTAGTCAGGCCCTCCGCCGGAAAAAAACACAACAGCTCAGCTCGCTCGGCTGGGTTGCCGGGGTTTCCGTATCGCGCGCGACTCAACAATCAACGCATGTCGATTAGTACTTGAGGATGATGTACCTGTAGCATACAATCAGTATTCAGTGTCTAGCAGATATAGTAGTCAAGAGGAAACGTACAAAGCGTGGATGATACCGGGAATGTAACCCAGAATGGTCAAGCAGATGTTGATGAGCAAGTCGGCACCACATCCGCGCTCCAGGAAGACACCCACTGGAGGGAGGATGATGGCGAAGATGATCTTGCAGATGTCGCTGCATTTTGTTAGTAGCTGAATTGAATCAAATTGAATTGTGCAGTCGCATTGGTTGACTCATCGCACGGTCGCAACTCGACAGCGACCGACGGGTGAAGACAGGCAGACTTACGAAGCGGTGAAAGGCATGTTGGCGGTTGATGAATGAATCAGGTAAGATTCTGGATGTTTGGCTGTGACGAGAGTTGGGAGGCGTGAATACGAATAAGAGTTGTTGGTATAGAGTTGAAGTAAAAGTCAGAGAAGAAGGATGACGGAGACGAGAGCCGCTTAAGTACTGAAGTACCACCTCGCCCGAAGTTCCTTCCCTCTGCTGGGCCAAGCTGGGTCAATTGCGGAAGTCGCGGAATACGTCATTTGCCGGTTTTGACCTCATGCCGCACCGCCTCATGTGTGGCGCGAGCTAGCTCCAACTGCGCTGTTTGATTGGTGGCGGGGCATGTTTTGCGTAAAGAAGACGTTTTTCTGTGGGCACGTGCATCGGATCTTCATTTGACTTCTTTCCCATATACTAACTTTACGTAGTAATAATAATATTGTGATACACAGCGACGGCCGATGCCTGGGAAATCGTGGTTGCCTCAATTGGCTCTCGGCGCAGCTATTTTTGTCTGCCAAGTTTCTAGATGTGGCTCCCTGACGTGGTGCAATCTCAATTTGTATCACCACACTTGTTATAGACTGCAACGCCACATTATTGACTAATGCGTCATCACTTCGACTCCAGAACAATAAGTTAACTTGCAAAGTAAACAAGATTACGAAAAAAAGCAACTTAGGGTCATGCCACTGGATAACATGAATTGAGGCTGGAAGCTGGAATGTCGGGGAAGCCCCACTTCCGTTGTTCCCCCATTGATTGGTCGTCTCACATGACCAATTTCAACAACTTCTTGAGCTCAACCCTGACAAATAGCCAGGTCATTCACTGGCATCCATGTCATGCTCACTTTAACCGGCTATATCCCCAGCTCCATAGCGAGAGCTGGCTGTGCGGGAGCTGGACGTCTCTCAAGGTTCAGTTCCGTCCGGAAGTTTAGCTCCGGCTCTGCGAACAGTCAATGGCAGGCGTTGACATGGACTACACAGCAACCCGGCCATGTGGTACGTATTTAGGCTTGACTGATTGATTGCGCTAATTTGTTAGACGACCGATGAAATAATCTCCTCCTATGCTCACCTCCATCCCTCGTCGAAACAATCACCCGTTGTCCCGATTCTCTTCGCCTCCCCGGAATTTACGGCATGGACGGAACCAACGAGCCCTCTGCTTTCGGAATGGGCGACACCATTATTGAAACACCTACATACCAACGATGGTCCGAATGTTGTCTATACAATTGCTGCGGTAGTCGATAAAGTTTCCAGCAACGGTGGTGGAAGAAACACAACAGCTACGGAAGGGTTATCCCTGTTACTTGCCGACAGTTCTTGCATAACTGCTTCAATTGCGACGCCTGCAAGATTAAAAAGCAACACCTCCGACGAACCAGCTTTCTTTCTTGCGACGAGAAATCCCGTTGACCAGAACAGCGCCCAATCTCACGAAATCGGCCTACGCCTCGCCCAGACAGTATTCCGAAATGGGCGAGACCGGACTCTACTAGGAATGCGATGGACTAGGGATGAGACCTCGAACAACTATGTTCTTGATAGTTATCGCGACCTTTCGTCATGCTCTATAACAGCTCCAGTACGTGAGACGCACTGCGCCGTCAACGTGCCGTTCCACCCCGTGACTCAACGTCGACGAGTCATCTCGAGCATGGGAAACATCCTACGACAAGTTTCCAAATCTACAAACGATGACGGAGATCTGAACGCGGGTATTCCAGCATCTTCAGAGTTGGAGAAAGAACTTCCCAGATACGTCAGTGAACGTGGGATTCCACATCAGAGAGTGGCTGTATGGGCGCTTGTCGAGCCAGCATCCTCGTCCACCATTACCACTCAGCAGAACATCCAAGGCTCACTATCAAATGGAAGCAAGATTCACCGCGTGGTCAGTGGCGGTGGGGGTTGGGGTAAGAAGCAAGGTCTACTCTCATTAGACCCGGAGGCCACTTTCGGAGCTGCAAGTCGTTCCCGCGAAACATCGCTTGACGAGGTATTCACATCGACTACAGAAGCTGAGCTGGCATTTACAAACGACCTTCCAGACTTTCTTGAAGGACTTGGGCTTGAAGAAAACATTGCGCAATTGTCGCAGGTAGCGACACCTGGTGATTATATTCAATTCTTCGTGACTTCCGAGGACGAATTAATCCATAAGGATAGTTCTGTGTCGAGTGCCCTTACATACTCATTTGGCGTAGAATCTCCTGAAGAATCGCAGACATCTTCCACGACTTCAGAAGGGGTGGTTGTGATCCAGAACCATTTTGGCGCGGTCTCGGAATCGGCGATAAGCTACTCCCAGAAGGATCCATCGCAGGTATCAACGTGTGAGACGAAAATTTCCGTTCCCGGGTCGAGGATCGATTTGTCGGTTACATAATGTACTTGACTCTTGTATAATAGATGTATATTAGCATATTATGCGGGGAGCTTTGAGTCAATTGACGGATTTATGCCTAGCTAACCTTGGAGAGTGTCTATACAGACGCTCATTCATTAGTTGTCTATAACTTAAACTTACAGGTCGGATGTTGACAAGATATAACCCATCTCAACCTGCAAAACAATCCTATCATCTAGCGCATTTAGTTCCGCAGGAGTCATTTATCATCCTGAGGCGCCGAGCACTCGCATACATATTGACCTTTTATTAATACATCTCGAATGACTGGCTAGTGCCTTCTAAATGAATGGGTACCAATTGCCACTCCGGCGAGTATATCAAAGTGAAACTGGCGATGCTCATACCTCAACTACTCCGCGAAATACACCTCCTTTTAGCTGCTGCACGTATTCGTAAAGATAGCATATGCACTAGATGAATTGTTAACATGTAATCCTCATGACTGTCGATAAGAGCGTCGACAAAGGAAGGTAGCATTGGAAATAAGACTTGCTGTTCTGTCGATGCTTGAAGGGGAGTAGTAGCACTAGTGATCAAAGGGATATTACATTCTGAAGCTGGAAGCAGAACTGCTTTGGCGTCACTGTCACTGTCTGAATATAGGATGCTGCGCTAGGGTAGTTCAAGCTCTGCATTGCCAATATTGTGAGAAAAAGCTGCTTTATGAGACTCGGGATATATATTATCTGTCGGCAGGGAGAATACCAGTGGATATGTCCATGAAAACATCTGTTCCACAAAAATTTCCCTTCTTAGTGAATTATACTCAACAGTAATAAGAAAAACAGCATTTTGAAAGCACTCAATTAATAATGATCTCGAAAAACATCCGATATAAAAGGTGAGTCGGCGGTGGGTGATGCACGCCAAGCCAGACCACGTGACAGGGGAGCTTGATCAAATCAAGAACCTTCAACCACCGGCATGGCTTCATCTATCTATCTACCTAGCACCTCATCATCGCTCTCACGACGACTGCCATCTTCCCTTGAGAGCCAACATTCTCAAGCTCCGATAAAATAAGAATATCTACACCAGCTAGTCGCTGTGAATAACGACCGTCAAGATGGCTACTGATCTTTGGTGAGTTGTCCTCGGGAGCTGACGTCTGCTTGTTTGGTTGTTGTGCTTGTTGAGTGTTGCAGCTCTTTCAGCTGTCTACTCTGTCTACATTATGAAAATAATGCTAACAATATGACGACACAGCCCGGTTTACGCGGTTAGTACCCCAATCATCCGATCGCTCAATCACAGTCGACAACATCAACCTCATAACAACTAACATAACCTGACAGCCCTTCTTCGGCGCCCTCGGCTGCACCTCCGCCATCGTCTTCACCTGCTTCGGCGCCGCCTATGGAACCGCCAAAGCCGGTGTCGGTGTGTGCGGTATGGCCGTTTTGCGACCTGACTTGATCGTTCGAAGTGCGTCCCTTCCTTGCAGCCCAATAGGTCACCACTAACAGCAAATGATCAGACATCGTCCCCATCGTCATGGCTGGTATTATTGCCATTTACGGTCTTGTCGTCTCCGTCTTGATTGCGAATGATTTGAACCAGCGTCTGCCGCTGTATACGGGTTTCATTCAGCTTGGTGCTGGTCTTGCGGTTGGTTTGGCTGGTTTGGCTGCTGGGTAGGCCTCTGTTCCCCTCTACTGACATGACATGTGGAACATGTGCTGATGTGGTGTGCTTGTGGCAGTTTTGCTATTGGTATCGTCGGTGACGCCGGTGTCCGTGGATCCGCTCAACAGCCTCGTCTTTATGTTGGAATGATTCTTATTCTTATTTTCGCTGAAGTTTTGGGTCCGTCCCCCTTTACGTCTATTATATTTTGGTTCTGTCTAACTGGTGTAGGTCTGTACGGTCTCATCGTCGCTCTACTCATGAACTCGCGCTCCCGCGGCGAATGCTAAATGACGCATGCATGCACGGTTGATTTGAATGAATTGATTGGATATGCACCTCCAACCTCGCCGCATTCATCGCTATCAAACTCAATTCAACCGCCGAAATCTGCATATGCTTCCAATCCGCGCATATGTAGACACTTCTCAATCCTCTAATAACGAACGATCCTCCTCTACTCTTGTCTAAAGACTGAGGAAATCGTGCATCTCCATACAGTCAGCCCATTCTACTCTCTCCTGACCTTCTAGGGTGAGTAAGTAGTACGGTTTACCTGTGAATGTAAAGCAAGTGAAAACCCACTTTTTCATCTTTTTTATATCTTGTCATTGCTCTTTTCTCTTTTGCTGTTTCGTTGTGTCTGTTTCCGTGTGTTCTGGTATTGTTCTATATATTCGAATTACATTTATCAAATCATCGATGTGAAAGGAAGGGGGACTATGTAGAGTATAAATCAATCGAATCTTATAAATCTAGAGCTACACATGTCTGGTATAGAATGGGGAGGGGTGGTGACGTTGTATACTCTCAGTTTGTATATACCTGAACATAGATGAAAAGGATCGGTGGAATGGAATGATCAGTTTGACGTGTATGTATTCGAAATCTAAGTCTCGACGAAAGCACGATAGAGATGTATATATGTGAAAGAGCCATTTCATAACGTTCAATGGACATCTATATCAACTGAACTCAAGACATGAAAAGAAAGAAACGCCTCTGAATATGAATATGAATATGAATAGGAATAGGAATTGGAATGGAATAAATACGGAGATTTAGCTTAATTATCGATGTAATGCTCTAACCACACACCACGACCCTTGCAGGGGAACGACCGCGAAGGAAGGAAAGAGGAGATTAAGCTTTATCAAGCTTCCTCCTCAACGTCCTCGTCTTGCGCAACAACTTCTTGAACTTGTGCTTCTTCATCTTGAGTTTGCGCTGTCGGCGCACGGAGATGGTGTACATTCTCCTATTGACAGTGCGCTCAATATATGATTTACCACCCACACCACCACCTACGGCGGGTTCGTCGATGGCGGCAGTTTCTTCGCTGGGGACCAAAGGAGACAGGGATGTTTCAATTGTGCGTTGGCCGTCTGCATATGCGGTTTCGCGGATTGTGAGCACGGTGGAGTAGGTTCGAATATCTGCTTCGGGGTCTGCGTCTGCGTTTGCAAGCTCGGCGGACGACTCGATGAGTGTGATTTCGTCCGGGTTGAATGGTTCCGGAGCTGGGGGAGGTTGGAAGGGCGTCAATCGGCTTGCAAATTCTGCTATGGAAGAATGCAACTCTTCCTCTGACACCTCGTCGAGATGAATGACTCGGCCTGCTGGCTCGGCGTTGCTGACTGATGCTTGCGTTACGGCATGACGCAGACTGTTCTGTGGGTTTTGGCCGTGCATTGCGTGCTCCATTGATGCGACGGCCGAGGTCAGTGTGTTGATTACATCTGCGGCACGGGTTCCGCGTCTGGATTTGTTGGCTTCGAAGATGGCGTTGAAGGCCTTTTCGGTGCTTGTGGGGGGAACAGGAGCGCTGACGGAGATGGGTCTGTGGACGGAGAAGAATGAGGCGACTTTGATATCTTTATAAACCTTTGTTAGTAACTGGTCAAAAAAACTTTTCTTTAGGCTAGGACAAACCTTCAATCGGCGTGTCCTGCGTTGACGGGACGCTGGGCAAATTCAACAGTGCAGCAGAGCTCTGTCTTGATTTCGTAGTATCACCAGCAGCACCGGCGCCAGCCTTTCGTCCCTGAGATTCCTTCACTTTCCTTCCCGCGGATGGATTGGCAGGCGCTTGTTGCGAGGATGACGACGCATCAATAGGCCTTGAACCATCGTTGGGAGGCACGGGCGGTTTCGACGACGAAGAATAGCGACGCTGGTGTTGAGTGACTCCTCTCCGTTGTCGTGATGTAGAAGTTGTGGTACTGGTGCTGGCGGACGGAACGAGCAAGTTCGGAAAAGCGACGATTGCCGCTGTCGCGGAATGCGACGAGGTCGTCGTGCGCACGGCACGGCGGAGGGATGAGGATAGCATGACTGAGAAGTAGGTGCCCCTAAGAATACTCCAGACTGAGTATTCGGTGAGGTTGAACCGTTGAAGACGGGTTGGAGAGGCGAAGAGTCGGAAGCGTGTGACCGAATTTGGCTGCGGCGATGAGGCGGTCAGATGGTGCAGTACGGTTATGTAAGCGCCAAGACTGTGTCATCACCTCAAAGACAAGTTTGTATGAAGTTTTTAGATGGCTTTATTTTTACTTGAAGGAGTAGATTCTCGAGACATCAGTATATCATCATCGTTTTACTTATCTATAACTGGCATACACCAGGTTCGAACGATTTCGGGATCAACCTCAGAGCAACCCGCAACCACCCATTGTACATGTTATGAAGCAACCAAAGAAAAAACAAAGCCTGCGGGCTGATGATTAAATATACATGCTAGAAACGTAGCAAAAGGAAAGAAAGTTACGCCTGGTCCTGCAAAGAAGCCAAAATAGGAGAACGTGACAATGAGAGTCGCATGCTATTTGAAGCATAAGAGAGGCGTGGAATCATGACAAGGTATCTTGTAAAGCTCACAACACGAGAGGAGAGAAAGGAAGGCGTGATTGTTGTCGACGTCGATGTCGAGAAGATGCGGAGCCAAGGACGAGCGTAGAGACTGAGGTGGGAGGGACGTCAAACGTCAAGAATGGAGAGGTGATTACTGAACAAGCCCAAGGCGCAACTTCCTATGGGCTTGAGGTTGACCGTCATAAGATCAATGTATGCAGATTCTTTTGAATGATCATGTCCTGCACCGAATCCATCGTAGCTTTAAGCAGTGTGGTGTCTGTCGCATTGGTATAATGAATATAAATCTCTCGGTCCGGCATTCGATTAATGCTGCGGAATCGGTCCGCGAAGTATTTGGCAGCGGTGTCAAAGTCCGTAGCAGAGCCGCTGTAGTCGGGAAAGTGTTTGTTGATGGGCGAGAGGGGGAGTTTGGTTTTGAAAAGATCCATTTTGTTCAGGAAAAGCATGATGGGTTTGCGTTTGAACCATTCGCCGTTTGCCAGCGATTCGAAGAGCATCATTGCTTCGTGCATTTGATTCTACGCTTGTCAGCTGCATTCTTCATCAAGAGAGCAAATAAACATACCGCGTTCTGGTCTTCAAGCAGACTTTGATCATATCCGGATAGCGCAACCATGAATAACAGACACTGTACTCCCTCGAAGCAGTGAATCCACTTCTTCCGCTCGGACCGTTGTCCGCCGACATCCATCATGCGGAAATTAAGCTGTCCTAATTCGAATAACGTCTCTGTGATACCGGTTGTGCGAAGTCGAGAGTGGAGCATATCTTGGTTATCAGGTAACCAGCCGGGTGTAAACAGACGGTCGAGCGAGTTAAAGAAACTGTAGCTGTTAGCATTGACATGACTTGACATAACGTTCAGCCCGGTAGACATACTAATGCAAATTATCGTGAAGCGCGAATTCATGCCCTCGCGCAACGGCTTGTTGAACACCACCATCGCTCCATAACTCTGTCATCGCTTCTTTAATCTCAATATCGGTAAAGGCCTCGTCGGTGTCGACATCCGCTTCGGTTTTGGCGAGAAGGTCTCCTAAAGGCTGGTTTCGACTTAGCAAGATCATTCGAGAGTAGGGTGAACGATTCGAGGTAGTATAAAACACACCTTGTTGCTTTCCTTCTCAAACTCAATCTTCTGCGTCTGCATAATGTCCATCAACACCTTGAATGCCACCACTAAATTCGAGTATATCACCGCACGATTCTGCCGACGTTCGTCATCTGGGAATCCGCCGGAGTGGATGATGCGCATTTGTTTGATGATGGTGGATTTGCCCGACTCTCCAGCTCCTACGACGTGTCAGCAACTTATCGCATCGCAAACGTAACAAACATACCCAACAGGAGCATTTTGACCGTTCGGTCATATGTCTTTTTATCATTGCGAATCTGCTTTTCAATACCGGCGTTGACTCTGGCGGCCTCCTTGTCGTCCGCCTCGACCTTGGAATTCATGCAACCCATGGCGCGGGTAGTTGTGATCAAGTGATTTTTGGTATACGTACTCCCACCACATGCGACTCTCTTTCACCTCGCAATCAATCGTCTAGGAGATAGTTCGATGCAATGCACTACTGCAGGCAATCGATCCGCGCTTGATAACCGACGTGGAAGCGGCGCAAATGCGCGGCCTTGAGTGAGGGATAACGAGACTGGAGCCGTAGACGAATCTGTAACTCATTGAAATCGCATTAGTCGCGACCGAGATGACGCTGACCGACGTCCACACAATTGAAGGAAAACAAATTTTCTGCAAGAAAAGAAGAAGAAAAAATAAACAGCTAGAATAGCACTCGACACATGGCAATGCAAAGCATTGCGGCGAGTTAGGGAAGGGAGGGATGTGCAAAAGTCAGAATTCATGCAACGGGTGGTACACGTTATGTAAGTATGCTTCAAGACGTCTTCTTCAACTCCGCTGCTTGCCAACTGGCCCATGCCATGCCATGCGGCAGGTACAACGATTGAGTGCATTCCGATGACTGAAACAGGCAGGGTATCATCCAAGACTTTCGAAGCAAAGTCGAGAAAATTCCTTTTTTCGGTGTAATTGTGATTGATTGGACGAGAGCCTCCTGGAAAAGAGACTTGCAGAGATGGAATGAAGAATGAATGAATGTAGAAAAGAGCAGACGAACAGTATCCAGTGTCGGATGAATGACGATTGATGATTGACGATCGATTCGATAGTAGAATAGTATGATCTTACCTGTCAGATGTTCGTGTTGATGTTGATCTCTTTGTTCCCTTTCCTCGGTATCGATAGTCGTCCTCCGCCACGCTGCTGTCAGACAATGCGATTGTCTGCGTTGTACCCTCTGCAGGTAGATGATCTCGAAGAATTAGACGAACAGTAGCGACAGTCGATGAAGTGGTTTGAAGGAAGAGAACATTCCGTGCAACGTCCAGTGTTGAGTAGAAACAGTGGTAACGAAGAAGGGAAAGGTTTGTAAGTACAGTACGGAGTGGAGAAGGTCACCACCACATGGACTCGGCTAGAGTCAATTCTAGGTTACCAACCTAGCTAAGTCAACTAACAACTTAAGAAGGTGAATAAAGCTGTCTAGCTCTGCACGAGTCGACTAGCGCTGGGTTGGATGAATCCGACTTGCTGACATGCACATTTGGCTTGACTGTTTTGAGAAAGTACCTGGCTGCACGGACGGGCTAGCGTTTGTGCTAGTTTACACTATACACTTGACATTGGTTTCCACGCGGCAAAGGTCCATGCCGAGCGTCCACGAGGAGTTTCCTACATCATGTACAGGTTGTATATGTATATGATGACTCTAATCAAGAGCCGAGTAGACGAGAATGTTGCGCAGCATGTTTGTACAACAAGGAAGCTGAATAAACAGACAACAAGAACAGCGCAAGGTCGTACTGACAGGGTTCTCCAGTTCGTAATCTACATCGTATCGTACGTAGTACCTAGGAGATAACGGTATTACCAATACAGTAATAATACGCCCATGCCACGTTTTGCTTTTTCGACATCCTCGATCCGATCAACATATCGAACTTTGCATCACATTCACTCGAGCTATATGTACACTATTTGACGCCCGTGATTGTGGCAGACACGAAACCAATCTTCTCCGTATGCATACTAGGATTGTCCCTGAAATGTCAGGCCCAGGCAAAACAGTTCCTCGGCAGGAATTCGTGGCTTGCCTTGATCGTCTCGGACATGGATACAATCATGGCTTAGCTAGGCTTACGCTCCGTCGCTTACGGAGTAGCCGCTATTTACTATGTACTTTCACTACGTATAGAGTAATAAACTTTTGAAGTAACTGCAGTTATGTAGAGAGTGCCAAGTTGGCACCAACCAACTTGACGAGATCCACCCGAACGCCGCCCCCTGAAGATCGGCAGCCGTCAGAGATGGCCGGAGCGACTGTCCAGAATCGACATGACATGCGATGGGTACGGAGCATGGTCAAGAGAGAGGTTTGAGCACGAGTCAGGAGATTTGACTCCATATTATCTATCATGCTCGCCGTACGGATTCTTGAATTCTTGGTATTTGGCCAGGGAGCAAGACGATAACGATGTTTCACCTTGCCGATCTTCATCCCGGTATTCTCTGACTGAAGTTTGAACCGTTGAACGGTGTATATTTCTCAGGTAATATCATACATTCAACGGTTCGAGGCGCGTACGGAGCATCGGTAGGCATGAAACGGTGCATTGACTGCCATATACATACCTGCACGAGCAAATGATCAACAGAAAATCATCTGCAATGGAATTTGATTCTTTATATCCCCAGACTCTCAAATAGGCATGTCGACGAATGCTCAAAAATCAGTCTTGGACAAATCCCTGCAGAGAGCAGGGTATGGAATACGGGGGGGCGGAAAGTGTATGTTTCAATACACGAATATGTCACCATCTCTAAATACGTATTGGATTACTCTATTTACCCTTTTCAGTATGCCTGTATCAGCTAAGCCGCTCTGAGTAATCCATACAGTTTGCATACACAGACCGGCGCCCCAAGACGAATCAAATCTTCTCTCTGTGTATCTAATACTCGGTCGTACGACGGTATGGTACAGGATATGAACGGTGGAGATCGCCCTGACCGTTGTAGGTTTAACCGCCGCGATCAGCATGCTCGTGATTTCTTTTTCTCTGTACTACTACATGCGTACATACCGTCATACAGTAGAAGAACCTTCTTAATCCTGCAGCAGTCAGCATACGAGTTTGTATGTAGGGTGTAGTTACATGGCTACATAATCAGTGCTACACACTCATGGTAAGTTCAGCCATGTTGGCTATGTAAATTGCAGATATCTAGGAAGCAAGATATGGCTGAATGCATGTCAAAACCGCTAAATACTTCCGTTGTCAGCTTCTAGCTGGTGTATTTGTAGTCTTCATTGACCGAGCTGTGACCGTTGACAGCGTTGAAGTCGGTGAGCTGGGCATGGATTCCTTGACTAGGAAGGTGATGCGTGTTCTCTCATTTTACGTATTCTTTGACATGCAAAATTTTCATGTCCAAGTCGAGCCCGCACTTTTTCTCTTTGGCATTTCAACAGCTAACAATGAGCACCGTGATTGGTATGCCAGGATGGAGACATCCGAGCCACGTGCCGTGTATGAGTTTCATGCGGGTCTGGTCATATTTACTAAAGGAGGTGCGTAATTATGTATGTTTGTACTGAGAATGGGTGTTCTTTGTTTATGCTCGCTTGTAGTGCCTAGTTCTCGGCTACAATTGACATGTAGTCGCTACAACCAATCATAACACAACAATTGTAATTCACAGATAGAATCTTGCTTGATTAATGACTCGACCAAGGCGACATTGGCATAATGAACCACGCCGTAGTGACCGTACGTATCGCGAAATATACCAAGCGTGTTTCAGCGCTCGGGAACGATGGGTACTGCAGGGGAACGATGTTTCGGATTTCCAATCGAGCCAACTACAGCGCCCGACAGAGTGGGCGGCCACGGGAGGCGGTCCACGGCTCAGCCGTAATACCAACAGACATTTTCAGTACGTATTGACATATTACCAAGTCTGTCTCGGTATGTATATTGCATTATCTATACATCATCTATGTAGTATGTGCATGTATTGATCGTGATAGATCATGCCATGCCGAGCCGAAGGCATCAATCATCTGATACCTAGGTTCGTACGAAGTACTTAACCGAACCGTCATCACTCACATAATACACTCAATGCCTAGAACTTCAATGTTCCATGCTCAAACCTAATTGCATCCTCGTATGCGCCAGAAAATCACTCGTCTTCCAGTCCGTCACCAGCATGTGTCCCGGCTTGTGTGCCATGACCGTTCCTGCAATGGCGTCTCGTTCAAGCGCTTTTTCGACTGCGAATTGAGGCGTGACGCCGCAGCCCTATATCCCTCGTTAGCTACCCAACGTTGGAAAACATCCATTTGTAGTGTGAATCAGACAGGATAGAAGAGGCATACCCAAAAGACAGGAACATCGTCTTCCCTCACAATTTGTTTGTCTCCATAATCCACATTCCCCAAATCATTGACGCCGATGCGTTTTGCGTCCTCCCAGCCCCAAGCAACCGGTTCTCCATGCGAAGCCAGATACGGCCTGGTCACATTTCTGACTTGTTCGATTTCGTCATCTTTGTATAACCGCATACTCACCACAAAGGTACTCCCATGAAAGATTCCGGCTGGTAGTAAAGGGATACTGGTCTGATACATCGCGACTGTGCGCGAGTCTTCTTGATGACAGATTCTCAACCCTGATTGAGTCAGGGCCTGCTCGAAGGAGAATGAGCAGCCGATTAAGAATGCAATGTGGTGAGGTGTCCAGTCGGCGAGGAGGTCTGATTTTGTTTCTATCACCACCTTCTTTTTGCCTGGTTGGTTGGTGTCATTGATGGTGCGGAAGATGTTGTAGTACGGCACGTCAGTGCGAATATCAAAATCGCTCTCCGCGCTCTCATCGATAACTGATATGCCTGGAGAAGTAGGTATTATCCGTCGCGGATCGCCCACAGGCGTCCAGCCCAGAATCGGACAAGGTACGGGGTTGCGGGCGCAGAGCATGCGGAAGTCATTGGCGTAGTCGGATTGTAGGACGATGAGGTTTGCTTGCACGTAGTCGCCTGCGAGTCCGGATGTGGTTTCTACGATGTTGTGGCGACATAGCAGGCGCGCTTTGTGGGCGGGGGAAAGGGGGAGGGAGTCGATTTCGGCGCGTGTTGGCATTTTGCTTAATATACAGGATAGTTGGATATGATATCGAATAGTAGTTGGAAAGAGTATTTTGATGATCTATGGTATCGATTCTTGATAAAGTGTGAAGGTTGGTAGGTTTATATATACAGATCGGCAAGATCAGATCCAAGCCGATAGAGTCAAAGCGCGTACTAACGTACTTACTACTTCGCAGATATCGAATGACTGGGCGAATTAGATTGATAGCACGCATATATCCTATATACTAGCTTACTGACCAACTAGAAGGCGATTCCATGTATCCTGCTTGAGTCGTGCCGGTATCATCTGAAGTCGGATCGTATCTCGGCGAAGCTGCATATCAGAGCTGCTTCGGTAAGTTCGGGATTCGTGCCGAACAATCTGATATCAAGATTGGTGAACGCTGATAGCTTTCTAGCAGGTATAAACTGATGGCAATTAGAATTATCTTTTTTAAACCTTGACCTGGTCTGTCTTTGCGTCTTCAACCTTGGAATGTTGCATTTGATAGGCGCCGACATACATTCATAAGGCTGGCTGTTGATAATGTGGACGATATATAACATGTCAATAGTGGCAAGGCTGAGTCTTTCCAATCGACCTTGGAAACTGCATTCTTTTTGTGCTCCGCAGGTGATTTTTAGCGATGGCATTATGTATATACGTACATTGAGCACTGCACAGATCGTGATTTCGGTCATGGCAAGCATGAGCAAGCGGTCCGGGTGTACCATTATTAGCCATCTAGAGTCTCGATTCACAACGAACAAATCTCCATGCAGCCTAATTGAAAACACAAGAACAAGGTTACATAATAGCATCAATAAATTCAAACCATGCCCCTTGAAAAACAGTTCTGGTTGAATCTCGCATAATCCAATAGATGGCATTTCCGAATCTTGATTCCATCCCACCAATCAAATCCCCGGAGACCACTGATTCAGTGCGCGGGGGATCCGTCCTGCCGAGCTGAATCGCGGCGTAGTGTACTAGTTTCTCCGCACTTTCTGTAGGGATTTATTCGTAATTTCAGGCACTTATCGCGTTCTGATTCGATGATCCAACTCCGTGCGTTGGAGGATGAAATCCGGCTTTGTGCTCGCTGAACACTGAGTGAATCGGGTTTCTGAGCCGATGGCGCATTTATGCTAGGGCTCAGACGACCAAGATGCAGCTCTTACTCATCGCATTTGATTATGGGCTAGCTTGGCTCTATGTATTTCCTGATAGGTCATAGTACGATTAAAATGATGTAGGTCGGGGATTCCGAACGCCGGCACTGATTCATCGGTAACTGAGCCTAAATAGAGGAGATGAAGTCTGATTTCTAATGTAGTTCTTTGCTGGAACCCGTTCAGGGGATGGTATATAAGAGTGTTGGTTGCTGCTCACTCTTTCAAATTTCTTTACTCTGGAGGCAAGAAACTGATAGACAGGATACGAAGTCATCAAGATGCAGGACCTCGAAAGTCAACGAACTTCTCTCGATGAGAAGACCCTGACCGGGACTGGCGAGCCATCGATCTCTGAATCAAACAATGCCGCACCAGCAGACGCAACAACAGACACAAAAGACGGCCAAGTTGGCAAAAAAGAAGGAGAGCAAGAAGAAGAAGAACAGGTCCCATCTGCAGACGTCCTATACCCCGTGACGGACCTCGACAAAGGCATCGTCGGCTGGGACTCCCAAGAAGATCCCGCCAATCCTCAAAACTTTGCCCAGTCACGCAAATGGGGCCTCCTAGCTCTGATGAGTTCCATGACGCTTGTGTCGCCATTGGCGTCAAGCATGTTTGCGCCTGCAGTGAGCGATGCGGCGGCAGATCTGAAGGTCACGAATGAGACGCTGCTTTCTTTTAGTGTTACAATCTATTTGCTCGGCTATACGGTTAGTCTTGTCTCTCAACTGCCGCCCAGAAGATACTGTGCTAATTGTTGATTCAAGTTTGGGCCCCTCTTTCTAGCACCGCTAAGCGAAATATACGGCCGCAGAATCGTTCTCAGCTGCGCAAACTGGTTCTTCGTCGTATGGCAGATTGGCTGTGCTCTCGCTCCCAACATTTCGGCTCTTGTCGTCTTTCGGCTGCTGGCTGGTATCGGTGGATCAGGTTGTCTCACACTAGGCGCAGGCGTGATTGCAGATTTGTTTCCCTTGAGAGAACGGGCTAGAGCAACCGCGCTTTGGAGTATGGGTCCGTTGATGGGGCCGGTTGCTGGACCTATCTGTGGTGGGTTCATAGGCGAGACCATTGGTTGGAGATGGGTTTATTGGGTGTTGTTGATTGTGGCGGGTTCTTTGTCGGTAGGAATTGAGATACTCAATCGCGAGACCTATGCGCGTGTTCTCATCAAGTGGAAGTTGGAGAAGCTGGGAAAGGAGCTTGGTCGGGATGATCTGCGTAGTGGATATGAGTCTGAAGAGCAGAGTCGGAATCGTCTGACGCCAGGGCAGGTTGTGATGCAGGGTCTCAAAAGACCTGTCATTCTCTTCTGCAAATCGCCTATCGTCTGTCTCATGTGTGTATACATGAGTCTGATTTATGCGCTACTCTACCTCTTCTTCACCACGATTCCGTCCGTATTCGAGACCCAATACAACTTTTCAGCTGGTCTATCGGGTCTTGCCTACCTTGGTATCGGAATTGGTTTCTTGGTTGGATTGCTGATTGTCGGCATCACCAACGACCGCATCGTGCTCAGGATGATGAACAGCAACAACGGCAAGTACGAGCCCGAGATGCGCCTGCCCACAATGATCATCTTTGCCGCTATTGCGCCCATCAGCTTCTTCTGGTACGGCTGGTCCGCCGACAAGCACGTCCACTGGATTGTGCCTATTATCGGCATGTTCCCTTTCGGTCTGGCCATGATGGGGTTGTTTCTGCCTATTCAGACATACGTGATTGATTCGTATCAGGTATATGCTGCCTCGGCAGTAGCATGTCTGACAGCCACGAGATCACTGCTTGCGGCGCTCCTGCCACTCGCTGGACCTAGCATGTTTAATGCGCTGGGCTTGGGATGGGGGAATTCGTTACTGGGGTTTTTGGCATTGGCGTTTGTGCCGATCCCGATTCTATTTACGCGGTATGGGAAGATGATCCGGGAGAAGTATCCGGTTGATCTGGATAAATACTAGTCCTTTCTTTTCTTCTTTCTTTCTTCTTTCATATGTGTTGCACTTAGATATCAAAGCATTAGATCATGTAGTATTGACATTAATTAAAGATTCCCCTTTTCTAATATAACCCGGAAGCTGCGGCATCGGAACAAAAAGATGCCGAATTGAGCACTGAATTATGCTTGCTGACTCAGCACGATCCGAATGCCTGGTTCGTTAGGTTGTAGTAGCTTAATCGTATTGGGCTTAGTGCCGACCGCAACCTGAATGAATAATCATGTCCAAGAACATCACCAGACTGTATCCAACGTCAATCACAGCAGGCAGTGTACTAGCAATAGTCGCACAGAGTATGCGTATACCTCTATAGGCAAGCTGTCAGAATGTCCACTTCTCGTAACACCAGCTTGCTCTCTTCATCCGAGAAAAAGCGGCTGCGGGACAGGAAAGCGCAGCAGACTTTGCGCGAAAAACGTCAAAATCGTATGCTGGAACTGGAAGCGCGAGTAGCTTTTTGTGAAGAGAATCATGGGGCAGAAACTGCGCAACCCGAGATTGAACCACTGATTAAAGAGGATGAGGTTCATGATGTGAAGAAGCTGCTTGATACGGTGGAGAAATTGCGACTGGAGAATAATCGCTTGCGCGAGCGGCAGGAGAGTCTGCGCCGGATGGTTGGGTCGTGGAATTCAGGCGATGAACAGGAAGTTCTTGAGCCTAAGGAGATGCAAAAACGACATGACGAAAAACGTGGGATCAGGGCTTCATGTGGCTTATATGGAGGCCGCGCAGTGTCCGAGATCGATTATCGGACTTCTTCCAGTCCCGCTGTTGATAATACTCATTTCACTGCATCTACTGTCGCCAGCCCATCGGCAATGTCAATTAGTAGAGCAGGCTCSGCGCCTCTATTCGGCGCMCCAGCCCCGACAGTACCGACATCACTCTACCAGTTCGCAGGCTCAATATGCTCACCACAAAACCATCCCCCAAGTCCACACCCAATAATCCATCTCCCCTCTCCACCCGCTGTATCATCCTCAGTGCCCACCTGGTGTCGAGTCCCGCGCAACACCTACGAAACCAACAACACACGCGTGTTTCCTCTGATATCGTCACGCTGGTTCTTCCACCCAGAACGAATCACTCCCTGCCCCTTACAACCATCGCCTCTGGACTTACTGCACGGCACGCGTCGCAACTTCCTTGCAAACTATATCCACGACTCAATCCGACTTCGCGCCATACGAGACGCCGAATGCCTCGCCTTGGGCAACTTGCTCTACGCCTACAGTAAATGGCGCGTGTCACCCACACCCGCAACATTCGCCCGCCTCGTGCCATTTCAGCACCCCCTACCTATCCAACTTGAGCAAGACCACTTCGGCGGCATAGACATGATAGTATGGCCCCAGATGCGCGTCAACATGATTCGCCACTGGGGCGAAATCGATTTCTTAGAAGTATTCGACTTTCTGGCGGCTTGTATGAAGGTTCGCTGGCCGTGGAACAAGGATATGCTGGAACGCGATGCAGATGACAACCTGCAGTTGCGAGAGGATTTCAGGCAGATTTTTAGTAGTGAGGACGGATGGGGATTGACGGCGGAATTTATTGATCGGTATCCCATGCTTTTGGAGGGCATGGATGTGGAAGCGTTGAGATTTGAGATTACCTTCCCGACGGAGATGTATTCTTATTAAGGTCGATGTATATACAGTTGATAATCTCGATGTATAATGCTCAATCTACGATGTAATATCTGATTCATCGGTATTTGCGGGCATGATAGGATGACGTCAACCAGTAAATCGATGGAGACAAGTCAAATCCATCAATGATGAACAGATCAATGTCATGTCAATAAAGTCGCCACAAATAAACAGAAACCTCCATATATCAGGTAAAAATACACATGTATCCCCAGAAACACACAGACTCATACCCTCCATACCACAACCCCACCAAAGTGACAGAGCAACCAAATGCTCCGCACTAAAAACTCGATATATCAGATTGCAAATTTTCGATAGATACAAAATACTGAACGCTTGGTCAATAGATCTTTATCGGACGATGCCGATTGGCATACTTTGGATGTGTCGTACAGCATCCAGCGGACGCCGAACGCATTATTTCCTGATGTGGAAATAGTGGGATGTAAGGGAGCGATCATCCTTGCCGAAGTTCTTCCATATACGTACGTTAGTTGGTCGACTTGCTCGTACCTTATGGCAATAAAAAGTCAATGTATATCGTGAGGCAACGTGAAAGGGTGGATTGACAATTAGCTGATCGAGGATCGATCTGGGACCTGTCGTCGATGGGGAATAGATCGAGGATTCCTTTCCGCAGGCGTAGCTGCAAGTTCGGACTTTGATACAGATCGTTTGGAATCGGTTTGTCTTTACTGCTTTGTTCGCGGCTTACTTGTTTGCATTTCTTTGGGTTCATGTACAACATCATGAGCATGGCGTTTTAAGTGCGTCATGTCCAAGGCATGATCGAAAAATGAAAGAAGATAAAATTTGTATTCGGTCTGATGTAGCATCGATAATTCTTCTGCGCAAGTACGTAACGCAGATCAAAAGTCTAGACTCTTCTCCTCGAGCAACAATGATTGAACATCGATCATTAAATCGGGGTTTGACAACCCATATGTCAAAACCTTAAGGACTTATAAACGCATATCATACCAAATCTATAGTTGCTCCGATAATTGATTTCGCCATCTGGACTGTCATTTCTTTGGCCATTCAGGGCATCTCGTAACACAGAAGAGAAAGTTTAGCTCCGCCAGATGTGATCAGCTTAGACTCTGATCTTGTGTTGCCTGATAATCGAGGAAAGAAAATCAAAATAGATATATACTTGAAAGAACCCTACACGATCTACACATAGATCTCTACATCATCCAGTACATCAAAGGTAATGACTCTGTGGAAGCCTTCCACAACCTAGCACCACGGTCGAAAGTACCATAGGTAGTATACTTCGGGTTACATCACGCATTATAAGCACAAAAGATAATTAGCCATGTCAGCAACTACAGCCATGACAGCTCCATCTGCCTCCTCAACAGCAGCAACACAACTAATGGACCCCAACTCACCTCTCGCAGGTTATCCACGCGACAACCTCAAACATGTCGTTATCACTGCTACCTGCTTCGCGTTCATACTATCCACATTCTCTGTGGGCTTTCGATTGGTTTCGAGGAAAATCAATGGAAAGGGACTGTATCTGGACGATTTCTTCATCGTAGGGGCGTTGGTAAGTTACACCCGTACCGTTCTGGACGCAGAGAAGTGTTTATGTGGTGGGTGGCTTGGCTTATTGAGTTGAATTAGTTGTTTGAGTATGGAATCTCAATTGCGGGTGTTGTTCGTGAGTGCCTCCAACTGATCTAATCAATATATGAGTGGATGATGATTGATGGGCTCGACAGTTCTGTACCATGGACTAGGACAGCATATAATCTACGTCCCTGCCGAAGATCTGGTCATATACCAGAAAGTAAGCCATCCCTCCAAACCAGTAATGTGATTCCAAAGTACTGATATGATAGACCCTCTTCACCGGCTCCTTCCTCTACACCGGCTGCATCGTCTGCATCAAACTCTCCATCCTCGCCCTCTACCGCCGCCTCTTCCCCACAAAACTCATGCTAGCCCTCGTCTACACAGTCGGTCTTCTCGTAATACTCTGGGGCTTTGGGGTGTGTCTCGTTGGCGGTCTGGTCTGCATTCCCGTCCGCAAACTCTGGGATCCCACCGTTGTCGGCGGCTGTCTAGATTTGGCGAAATTCTACTACGGGCTGCAAATTCCTAACATTCTGACTGATGCGATTATCTTGGTCATGCCGATGAAGGTGCTCTGGGGATTGCCCATCTTGAAAACGCAGAAGAGTTTGTTGTCGGGTATTTTCGTGGTGGGTATATTGACCTTTGTGTTCGATATTGTAAGGCTTGTGGCGTTGATTGATTTGTCGAAGAGTGGTACTGATGCTACCTGTTCGTTCCATTGCCCTTCTCACTTGATTTATACATAAAAGCCGATGGCTGATTTGATTCATAGACAACGAAGTCCAGAGCTCGGTGTGGACGTGCATCGAGCCCGCAGTTGGTATCACAGCCGCTTGTCTTTCGAATATGCGTCCGTTGTTCAAGGTTACTCACGATAAGATCTGGGTTGGATTAACGTCTACGCTCACAGGTCGAGGGAGTCAGAGCAGTCAGCAGTCGCTGCGCAACAAGAATTCAGAGATAAGTAATAGCTCTGAACGTTCGGGTAATTCGAATGGCTCTTCAGGTGAGAAAAATACTATTTCTGGCGAGGAGGAGAAGCAAGCTGTGTCGCCGAAGACGTTGGCTTGACATTTCTTTTGTTGTTTTATGTAATATATAGCTGTGGTCGAATAGACGCATTCGCGCGGACCTTTCATATAATAGTACGCGTTTAGGAATCGATTCCCGGGTTAATTGTTTAGTATCTTGACTCGTACTCTTTTGAATTTTTTGCACACCTTGGTACATAATTTGATTGATGATATGTGTAATTTAGCAACATCAAGGCAATGACACAATTCAAAATCCGTCAGAACAAGACTATCCAGGATGTCTGGTATAGCCGGACCAAAAGATTAGAAAATACTTTTATCATCATTCCACTTCCCCGAGTCTATTGTGAGTTGCTACTACTTACTACAAGAACTAAACATAAGACTCGCATAAAACACTTCGGTATCTTTATCAAATTCGATTTGCCGTTTTCACGATGTTCCACATACTACTGGCTTTAGGTCACTAGAGGGACGTGCACTGAAATGTGATGAGCGTCGAAACAGAGCTCTGTGCTTTATTCTTCTTCATTTTAAGGTACGTGCATAACATATCGTTTATTCGATGAATGACATATAGATTAGGGACTTGGAATATGTAGAGAAGTAACCAGAGGCAAACGAAATAGTTTGGAGAAACGGTCTGACTAGTTACAAAAAAGTAGACAAGGACTAGTCACTATGTAAAATACAACAGCATAGTTGTCAAAAGAACAACCGCAGGAAGAATCGAAAGTATGAAATAACAAACAAAATGGCCCGACATATGGCTATGCAAGTCCCCGGATTATGGACGAAGAAGTTGTGGCGTTGTTGAATGAGAGTAACAGGTTAATTAGTACACAGTGATGAATTGAATGAAAGTCTCGGTTTTGTCATTTGGGTTGCTGCGAGGACGATGTGGAAAACACGGTTGTATTAGATTATACTGAATTCTTGTGCGTCGTGAGATTTCGTGGTTCGTGTTTCGGAGAGGTCTCGACGTGGGTTCCATCTAATCCCATATTTAAAGGTTGACGGGAATGATGGTGCAACCGAGGTTGAGGTTGACGAGGCCGACCTGAAAATGTGTCAGGACGAGCAAGGAACAGTAAAAAGAAGCGGCTTACCTGGTTGGTCTTCTCGCAGCAGGCAGTGACTGCACCCTGGCAAACGTTGCCGTTGAGAGCGTCAACGAGAGAGGTGGTAATGGGAGTACCTTTGACAAATCAATTAATAGACCAAACCACACATTGATGAGGATACTGACAAGTCAATCCAACTTGGCCCTTCTGGGTAGCATCCGAGTGATCAACACCAGCAGAATCCAATGCATTCAAAACATTCGAGTTGTCCGTGCTGTCAACAGTGTCACAGCAGTGAACCGAGGTTCCAGACGAGCATTGCTTGTTGTCGACGCTAGTACTCTGCGGAGCCGGAGGAGTGTTAGACACTGTTGTGGTAACGGGGGGTGCAGGAGCGGGAGCAGTAGGATGAGGAGAGTAGTGTTCAGCAGGCGGAGATGAAGCAGTGGTTGCAGGGGCAGGAGCAGCAGGAGGAGGAGAATAGTGCTCAGCAGGCGGAGATGGAGCAGTGGTTGCAGGTGCAGGAGCAGGGCAGACATCAGCGCGGACAACAACGACCTTTCGCTCAACTTCGACGGGGACTGCGAGAGCAGCAGCTGCGAAGACGCAGGCGGTGATACAGGCAAAGTTGAAATGCATTTTGATTGTTATGTTGTGTTATGAATTAACGGGTTTGATTAACGAGTGTGTCGAGTTGGTCAACGAGTGAATAGTACTGAAGAACGAAGTGAATTGCTTGGTTTGTTTGTGATAATGAAAAATAATCAGATGAGGTTGATCTTGATGGTCTTTATATACACATTCTCGGCAAGCAAGACCTGCACTTAAGACAGTAATTCACCAATCATCAAGAAAGGCCTCAGGGATAGGGGTCTGTCCTAGCCAAAAACAATAAAAGACGCCACATGTAGTATGATTGAAATCTAGAGCTCAGGGACTATGCAGTAAGGAGGGTACTCCTGGATGTAACAAACTAGAAACTGGGATAGAACCCTTAGCTATTGTGGATCTTGGTAAGATTGGTCCAGTGGGTTCAATGTAGATGCTTCTCCCCCGTATGCAGCCTGTAAAAGTCCCACCACTCCAGTCTGTTTGTGAGGAAGCAATAAGACACCCCATCAGGTTGAAATGACTCCTACGGAGTACACCATACCCGACGTCCAACTGAGATATACGTGTCAGGCATCGATATGAGTACACTGGACTACGCTTAAAGAGATGCGAACATAATTGAGTCGCCACTCGTCCGGTCTAATCACTCACTTCCTTCTCATTGGCACTTCAGTGTAGACCAATCAAAGCTTTATTTCATACTATGTAAAGACAGATCTAGATCTAATAACCTTGTGGCTCACATCTGCCCCATCATGCGCGCTAAGATGGGTACCTGACAAAATTGTCCCGATCGGGTAATTAGCCCTAAGACATTGCTGCAAGGGAGAACGAATTATCTTTTCCCCTCTCTTACATGTCTCCCTCGGCAATAAGACCTGTCAAGTTTACTTCGGTCAACTACCAACCTTACCAAATCGGAGAAAATTAATTTCAATGGCATGAGCTTGATATTGAAATTGTTTCAAACTGTCCGAAATTTTCTTATGTTTGTATGCCGATTTGTTTATACACCGCTATTAGTCTTGCAAGACAGTGGATTTGTATTTGCGCTTAAATGAAAGTAAAATTGATATCAACTGTGATCTATTATTCTCTGCTTTTTTGCTCGAATATCCAAAGCATAGAGAGCTATATGTAAATTTGGTGAAGGTGTTGGGGTGAGCAATTAAACATGGGCAGTGTCCACACTGTCCACTCAAAGGCAAAATAACCCTTACTCCAGAGTCGAATATATGAGTATACTGAGCATAGGAGTCGATTTTGTCACACATATGAGAAATTTGATGCCAAAATCTTCCAGTCAGACCAATAGCAAGTGTAGGCGCACAGCACGGCCTTGCATCCTCGCTTCCTTTATTCGAGGGGTTTAACCAGTCATGAGCGTACGTATCATAACACCTCATCAAAGTGCGTTACAGAAGCCTAAATTGCGTTGAGACGACATGAACGTATCAAACATCGTCTATATGGACGCGATCCGATTTAGTAATATTATAAAGAAGATATCCACAGCTTGCTCTGCCATGGCATAGACACAATTCTGAAGATGCCCAGCCAGGGATAGAGAAATAACAGTGGCATCTACAACCCAGAGGCAGTCCACACTCTTTACTCGCATTGAAGTGTACACTAGTCTAACCACTGATAGATCGCAGGCGGTATGAAACATTGTGTTAACAAATGAATAATTAGCATAAAGTCCTGGAATGAAGAAGGGTATTCCTCGGCTTACCCAGTATGACTACGAATTTGCTCGTCAAGAGCTTCATCGCTGATCTCCGTAGTGACTGCATTGAGAACACTGCCAAAAGTCTCGCAGTCAATATCTCCCTTCGGGCTTTGGTCTCTCGGAAGACTTGGTATGGTTTGCGCATACCCTTCCTCAAGATGTAGCTATCAACCTCCGTAGCCATGTAGTTCGGGTCCATCAGTTTACTTGACAGAGTCTTTAGAAGTTCGAAGCATGCATATAACGAAGGTCATAACATAGTTCCGTTGGGAACGAGGGTCAGATTCTCAGTGTTTTGAGCAACATACATAATTAAGGTTTTATGATGGCTGCGCTGTGAAGCTACCCTTTGAGCCTCTGGACTATTCTTGCTGCCATCAACGGCTAGTGTATTTAAAGGAACTTGTCGTGGTACGGACTACATGATGAAGAAGTCGACCGAATTACCCTTGACATAGTCTGGGCTATTGAACATTGAATGCCGGTGGACCGACCGAGAGACCATTCAGATATAGTAAATATATAAGCTCCTAGAACTGCACCAAACCGCACATAACCCATCCCTGAATGTCCATGTGAAACGACAAATTTCAACGTAGAAGTCTGAAATCTCAATAGCATTCACAAGTGTTATCATCAATGCGCTAATATAAATACAAATTAATAGTAGCATGCTAATAGTAAGACTAGAATACAGTAATATATCAAAAAGTGACACGAAAGGAGAGGGGCTTTTGGTCGTTGAAAGAAGAATTGAATATTGGAAAATAGCGCGCCGAAAACCTTGATGTTGATAAAATACAGAAGATCACAAGACTTGACATGCATCAATGTGACGGGCGTTATATCCGTTTGTATAAAGTTATGCTCACAAAAACAACCCACATGCGTAGCTCATTCATGTATTAGACATAGCATGGTCGAAAGGGTATAGAATCAAGAAAGGCAAAATAAAGTATTAAACAATATCCATAAAGAAGACGTTACTCTGGCTAGCCCAGCATGGTAGAGAGGGAAAGTGCGATCAAGGGAAAAGACATTGTTTAATTATGAGGTTCAAGCAATAAATTATGAACAGGCATGAATGCCAGAACCTTTAATACAATGACGTTAAGAGTTGACCGAAACTCAACTGACTCGTAGCATTTTAAAGCTGGAATCCAATGATGGCCATAGCACCGAGGGCGACGGCCATACCGGACATCTCCAAGCGGCCAGCGGCACCGGTGAAGGCAGGAGTCACACCGGTTGTCGAACTGGATGGGCGAGGAACGATGCCTGTAGGAGCGACGGCAGGGGCGCTAGGAGCAGGGATGAGAGTAGAAGGAGCAGTGTTTCCGGGGCAGTAGGTGGTTGTGCTGGTTCCAACGACATAGACGGTGCTGGAAGCACCAGCGACAGGCGCAACGGCGACCGGGGAGGTAGTGGCAGCTCCTGGAACGACGGAGCTAGCAATGGTATGAGGGACAACAATAGCAGGGCCAGTGGCAGAGCCGCCAGATGGAGCAGGGCCGCTGATAGTGGAGTAAGAAGTGAAAGTAGAAGCGGCGCGGGTTGAAACAACTGCCGGGACAGTGGGGATGCTAGTGACAACCCCAGAGCCAGTGATAGTAGGGATGCCAGTGGTGGGAACAGTAGCAGTACCAACGACAGAGGTCGTTTTGCCAGTACCGGCGCCTCCGTTGTTTTGCTTGCAGTCAGCGTCTCCCAAGACAGCAAGGCAGAGGTTGATAGGAATATCAATGAGACCATCGCCAGCGGAAGCTTTTTGGTTGCAAGTAACTTCGCCGAGGACTGCAATGCAGATGTTGATGGGCACGCTGATCAAAGAGCTTTGGTCGCCTGAGGCGCTGGAAACCTGATTGCACTTGACGTCTCCGAGAGCTGCGATACAGGCGTTCAAAGGGACATCGATCAATCCGCCAGCAGCAGATGTAGACTGGTCGCAGGTGGCATCGCCAAGGATACCGGCACAGAGGCCTATAGGAATGCTGATGAGGCTCTCTTGAGCAACAACAGAGGCGGCAAGGGCAAGGCCGGAAAGGATGACGGAGTTCTTCATTGTGATTATTGAGTAAAGTATTAACTTTCGAGAATAAGAAGTGATAGTCGAATTAGATCGTATTTTCAAAGCAAAGAGCGGATGCTGGGTATCGCAAAAACGAGTGGTTGCTTAACGCCAACGAAAGATGAGTTTGGGGTCGAAAGAGTGACTGGAGTGAATGAGCTTGAGTGGTTGAGAAGAGAGAAAGTAGTCCGGACAGCGTGGGAATGAATGCTATTTTGTAGTTACTGGATCCTACTGACAATTCAAGAAAGTTAGACCTGGCCCTCGGCCCCTAGGAGGAGAAAGGAGAAAGATTGTCCATTCGGGCGTTAAGATTAGGGCTTGCCCGAGTCGGGCTCAAAGAGTCCAAAGCTTAGTCTATTTACTGAACTGGACTGGATTATGGATAAAACCGACTTCTAGTATGCATTCAGCCAAGTCGTACAGATCAATTACGGAGAATGTGCAAACATCCGGCCAATAGTAGTTGAGAAGTTAAGAGTAGCTTGATATCGACGATATAATAGAGAAAGGATAAACGCGTGTACCTGCATTGTCATGCACCCAAGACAGAGTCTAGGCTTGTCGATGTGGACATGCCACGCCCTCGCCAAGTGTGACTCCGACGATCTATATGGCATATGCACAATGTGCAAGTCGCCGTTACGACCGGACATAGCGGGCAAACGAGACGGATCACAAATTTCTATTAAGCCTCCGATGGCTACTATTGAAGGAAGTGCGACCCGAGGTCCGGTTTGATGGATTAACAGCCGAAATTAAAGGTCAGTTTGCATTTTGTTACTCCGAGAATGCTGTGGGATTGCATGAGGCAGGCAGGTTATCGTGTATCCTGGTCAATGGGATCTACATTTGGCACAAAGCTAAACACGAGCCAGCTCATCCTCCTGCATGATCCGCTCTTTTTCTTTTGCATTGTTGCCAGTCGGTTTTTGACTGGATTAGTGTCCCCAAATAGCCACGGAAAATAATACAAAGTTGAATGACTAGTCAATGTCCTTTTCCAGTTCAGCAGTCCATTTTCAAGCGGAGGCGTCGAACGAACCTCGGAACCTCGGAGCGTTGCAAAGCCCCTAATTGGGTGTTGCCGGATCGCTGACTCTGCACGACAATGAGAACAACTAACAAGTCGTGTTTACAGGAGCCACGACTCAGGACTTCCTAAAGCCGGAATCTTCAGTTATTGCTCTAGCTTTTACAATCAAACGATGCTCGCTTATTCCTACTGATTGCAGATGATCGGCGGGGTCAATAACAACAGTTTGCAAGGCGATGGGATGAGAACAAAACTGGGAAGCACCCCGGCTTGATTGAAAATGCGGCGGTGGGTTCAATGATTTCGACGCGAGCCTTAAAAGGTCTAACCATTAATGCTTTTGGTTGGTTCGTAGTTTCCTGGTTTCTTGGAGCTTGAACCGATGAAGAAAGGGGGAAACAATGCACGGGCCATGTGGAGAGACGCCATTCAGTAGCTCCGCACTATACAAAGACTATCCAATATTGAGTCGAGATCTACATGAGAAGTCTCCCGAATTTGGAAATGCTCGTTAATTTTTTAAGATGACGATAGACCGCAGCTCTTATCATGAAAAGATAGCTAGATTCGTAATCTTGGGACTTACCAACAATGCGAAAGTTCACAGATAGTGTAGGAGCTGTATTCCAGGGCTGTGGATATATAGATAAGCAGAAACCGCGTGTCCCTACGCATTGTCATCGATAAATCGAAAATTTTGTGCATTTTAGGGTGATACCTACATACGTGCAACCTTCACAGCGTCCCGAGACAAACCGCGATACAAATGTCGAGTGATCCGTATGAAGTACTATTTGCCACTGCGAAATACGAATCGGTAAGTTGCTTTGACATTGCAACACTGACTGGATAATAGACCGGACACTGAATATCTATTCTCGTCGTGTTTCTTACCCATAATCTGCCACTTCACGGAGCGCAAGAAAATAAGGCAAGGATCAGGGCTCTTGCGGAGTCTTCCTAATATCCGGATAACATCCGAAATAGCACTGCCTGTTTTAGCGGAAGGCTGACGAATATGCTGCACTCCGATTAAAAGTGTTGCACACGGAGTACGGAGTACATAGGGATATTAGTGAATACTTTGATTGATCTCTCTGTTATCTTAGTTCACACCCATTTGGGCGTGGATCTTCTTCACCTTCATCGTCAACCTTTTCTAGTTATTTTACTTTTTCGCTTAATCCGCATGAACTATGCTACCTAGACTCAACACAAGCACGAATTACAAACAACTCGATCACCGCTTCTATGCAAGGCCCCACTACACTGCTTGACTCGCTTGAAAATTCTAAATATTTACCTGAGAAATTGTAGTCAAGCACGAGTCACTGTTCCATTGATTGACATCGGACCGGTCGCTTTTGCAACTGAGCGATTATGGTGTAACCAGAAAGGCCTGTACCCMCCCCTGACTAGCTAATGAACGTGTAGACTTSGAGCCATATTCGCCCTTTACTCATACCTAAACACTCCATAAAAGGTATGCAGCGCTAGGACTTTAGGATACGACAACGTAACAAAGCTGGATGTCTCGGAAGTTAAATCCTTTCGGATTGTGCCGGATCAACTCTTCATCTAGTTTTTCCACTCCTCTTAGACTACGCATCCGGAAATGAGTACGAAAGTGCAAGTAGTAAATTATGTGGGAATTAACTCATTCTCTGTCTGAGCCCTGAGAGGAAGGACTAGTGAATCGTTTCGTTGCTTGACCCTTGATTCATTCCTTTTCCGAATAACAATTAAGTCGCGAAGGCATCTCAAAATCGAGACGGTGAAAAGAAAAGGTACCGTCCCCTTTCGGACCTGTCACACTTTGAACTACGGCTTTGAAATCAATAAATGAAGTTAATCATTGTGCACTTAGGTCATGCCTGTTGCATCCCACATAATATCTTACCGTTCGATAATCAATTTCTAGTCGTTGTGCATAATTTGTCTGGACCAGGTACAGACATGGAAGTTAGCCATCGGAAGGATGGATTATACCTCATGTCATCAGTAAGTACACTACAGTGAGGACTCGAGAATCAACGGTTTGAACGCCTGAGCGTGATATTCGTGTATTAAACTAACAAAGACTTCTAATACAGAAAAAATTAACGCACACAATGATTTCAAGAGACGCTCGAAATATCGTTAAGGAATGACTTGATGGTTTATATATCGGATGCGGCATGGTGTGTTTAATCGCACGTAACAAGAGAACTTCTCCCCCAACGAATCGACGAATCAAACACCACCACAGGAACCGAATGCAAAGATAATGAATCGACGATGAATATCATTTAGCAAAGGGTCAAAGTGATATCGGAGTTTGCTTGGCACACATTGACTTGGCTACCAGCAGGTGGTGTTCCACTGGGCCAGTCAACAGAGCCGCAAGAAGTATCCGAGGGAGTGATCGTGAGTGAGTTGCCAGAGAATGGATCTCCAAAGACATCAGAAAGGTCGTACCAGGTCTCGCCGTTGGTCAAGGAGTAGGCATAGTCGGTTTGAGGGGAGGCGTTGTAGAGGCCGTTCTCAACGGTGGTGATCTTGATGGCTACACCGCCCGTTGTGGGATCACTGTGCAGGGTTTCGGAGTAGTTGTCGCCTGGCTCAAGAGTGTATTGCTGGCTCACGACAGAGTCTACGGACCAGAGGTAGACGGGGAATGAGCATGTGTTGACGACGACAGCGTTGCCGACGGCGGAGGCCAGGGAAGAGAGGCCGCTAATGGCAGCGAAAATGGTGAACGAGGTACGCATTTTGTTTGAATTATAAGTTTCTTTGGTGAAAGGCTTCTTGAGAGGAGATTTTATGGGTCGGATTGAATTGAAATGACTCGGAGCGTTGTGCTGTTGTTGTCTGTCCAGAAGACCAGGGAGCTGGGAGGGACATTGGCCTCTTTTATATCCATCTTGCTACCAAAATGGTTTTTATAAGTGAAGATACATGAGCGCTAACAAATATGAGCACCCAGCAGATAATTGCCATAACACGAGGTTTGAGACATAGGGCCCAATGCCTAGCATAGCTGAACGTCTGAGCCTCGCAAATAGCTGAGAACAAGGACGCGTAGAACCGACTCATCCGAATAATACATGCCGATGGTTTGCCTGATTATTTTTGTGCAAGACATGGCAAACCAGATCGTAGATCAAGTGGTAAAAGCAAGATTTGATGGTCCACCGGCCTTTGCTGTTGAGGTACTAACCCCAAACTGGGTAAATGAGTCAGATCTAAGCTAATATTGCCAGTACCTACTTAGGCAGGTAAGACCTAAATCAAGATGCCCAAGAAAAAGGTTACCACCATCATTGATATCCGGTTTAATACGGTCGGAGAAAGCCAGGTCGTGAGTGGATATCTAGCAATAGGCATGAATCAAAGTCACTTATTTAGTCAATGTTGAATGAACCGATACGTTGTCTTTTTTTCGACACGTTGACCGCATCAAGCCTGGGTTTTAGGCAGCAAATCACATTTCAAGGCTATTTTTGTGCAGTCTACTATTGATAATAAGTATTTGTGCCGGATATTGGTCAACCAATCACCTCAAAAATAACCAGTCATCCCGCCAAGAGAAAGTGAGACAATAACATAGAAGTCTTAAATTCTTTGGGCAGGCCAATGAAATATCAGGAACTTTAACAACTCGAGAGACATTTTGGTGAGCTAAAAGGGATCTGCGATTCAAAATGTCCCAAACATTTTGATCTTGATATTGCGGGGTAAAAGTCGACTGATGATGTCCGGATATTGAAGATCTTTCTATATCGGGAGGTAGGGAGTGAGACAATTCAGTCCAAAAGTTGGCCTTAGTCATGACACGAGGTTCAGCTCAATTGTCTTTAGTTCAAAATGAATCACTAAGCAATGCTTTCTATACAAATCAGTTCGCAGTAGATTTTTGTCATATCGAACCTCGTCGGCCTCGTTTGAACAATCTCTTTGGTTGCGGACTGGTGATTTATGTGTATACGAAATTGGGAATATAAATGATCAAATTAAGCATACTTTCTTTATATAAGTTATGATTTTCAAAAAAAAAAAAAAAAGGAAAARAAAATCATACTGTACAGATTATGCAAAATGCCAACTGACCACAATAACCTCGTTAGTTTATTGATTAATCGACGATGTCCATTTAAACACTGCTTAAGCTACGGGAATGGCTGAGGTGGCGTGAGTTATTGGCATGTTTAAGACATCCGAGACATGCCTAAATCCGGTCCGGTGACCAATGGTACGCATATAGATTCAAGTGGAGGGCAAGTAGGTAGCCTACCTAGGTATCAATTCAAGGTAATTTAGCTACCGTTTGGTGCAAGAAGGCTAGGTTGATTGCTGAATGGTAGTACCGAAGAAATGGCTGCAACAATAACAGGTGGATTCTGTATCCGAAAAACACATATGTCTTGATTTTCAAATACAAATGATGCTGCTGTCAAATGATCATATTGGTTTTACACTCTCATGAATTCTGTGGTAGTAGGCTGGACTGCTTCCATGACCGTATCGCAATTAACACAAAAAATTCAACAAAAGTTTATGCCATCCCTAAGAACCTATCCTTGATAATATCGACTTCCTGGCCACTATAATAGGCCCATATACGGGCCATGTAAGTCGTGATAGACAGCCTATGCCACAGCCCATCCTTTCGTTCCATTAATCTGTGGAATTCTAAGCCCAGGTACTGCCAGTCGACCTTCGTTTCCCCCAAATCGTCGTGAAGCTCAAATACACACCTGGGGATCACTCGTTTCCAGTAATTGCTTGGCAGTTTCCACCGAGCAGCCAAGATAAGATTGCGATATTCCCTTCCGTCACAGTAGTCGAGAATCATCATGCCCAAATCAAGCGGTAGCTTAGAGAAAGCGCCAGGTGAGATGTGAAATCCCGCTTGGGTCCTAACACCATTGTATCCGTAGTTGGGGTCAAATGTGGAGGTTTGTTCCTGTTCATCCTGAGGGCACCTTTCGATTGCAGTTTGTATTGCTTCATAATACTGCGTAATAAACAGAGGATCATGTTGGATCATTTCCTTTGCGCCGGAGTCTTCCGGTGGCTCACCATAATTGCGGTAATCCTGCCTTTTGTTATGATGTTCTTGCAAGAGAGCAATCAACAGATTATGCAGATTTTCTGTTATTCCTCTGTCTTCATAGCATTTCATCAACAGGTGATAGCAGCTCTCATGCATTGGCCAACCGATTTTGGCGGGCCTTGGTTCATCATGGCGTAGAGCACATCTTGCGAACCACACAATTTTCGCTGGGGGATGGATGGCACCCCTGATAAGCCAGGCATCATCCTCCCCAATTGGAGCGCCTATATGATACCCCCCTTTCTTGCCGAATCCAGAATGGCGATAGGACACACCTGTAATGAAGGGTTCCGGACTGTCAGGTGTTTTAACGACTGGTTAAAAAGGATATTGTTGATTAGAAGGGAAAGACTATTCAGAAGGAAAGAATAGTAGTGATCATAGTCACGAAGCAAATTAGAAACTTTTGGAGGAGAGTGTACTTACTGGCTCTATATGTCGATCTCCAATCACATTTTTGCTCGGCAAGAAACTCATGCATTTGAGAAACACTCAACTTGATATAGCTTCTTTTTCCAGAAGCTGCATCGAATTCCTCAATCTGACTGAAGAAATTACGGACATTTGGGTCCGCTAAAATCAATTGACCACAGATCGCGCAGCATGGTTGCGCTGGATCGTTCCATTGACTATCTTCAAAGCCATAATAGTTACCAGGACCTCGGGGACGTAGCAGACGCTGGGGTCTTGTTTGGGATCCTGCCATCCCCGAAAAAATGAATCAAAATATCTGGAAGCTTCCTGAATGATTAGTTTGTGTTGAGGTTTCTAAGCAGGCCAGCATCTTTGCCTTCACTAGAAAGCCACTGGCTGATATAGCATATTTTGAATAGCTCTCTTCCTTCATTTTGATGTATCTTACCGCATAACAATGACATTCTTGTCGTCCTTTCTCTCGATAGGGTAGATTGAAAGACTCCTTTTTGCCCCCGTAAAAAGCATGATTAGTGCGTCTTTGTTCAGAGAGGTTATCGCCACATATTCCACGAAAAGAAGAAGAGGATTTCTTTTCAAACGGTATTGCACAGAGCAATACATTATCTAATTGGGCTGAAAGACGCTTCTATGCTGCATACTATATGAAACTGTGCCAGGATTGCACTAATCGATGAGTAAGAGGCAATTTACCACTTTCTATCATCCTATATCTGTACATAAGAATTCAGAAAAGGATTTCAAAGAAAATAGAAAAAGAGAACTGCTTCAAAGATCTAGCTTTCGTCTCTGTCAACATCTTCAGTGATCAATCACTCTGTTTTTTCGGTGCTGACTGGCGTATGATCCTCTAATGAGACAACAGCGACATCCTCAAATATATTCAACCGCGTAGAGCTGAATTTACGTGCGGAGACTTTCTGTTCAAACAAAATATCCAACTCGGCATATGTTCGTCCCTTGGGCTCAGGCAACCGGAAATAACTCCAAACCAAGCAAATAAAACATAGCCCAGCCCAGAAAAAGCCGGCCTTGCCCTTCCAGTTCCAATATGTAGGATTGATCATGTCCGGGGTAATAACGTTATTTATGGTGCCTTGGATGTTGTAGGCGATTCGAGCAAGGACAATTGTCTTCGTGCGTAGTCGGCTCGATGGAATCTCGGCCACAATCGAATAGCATACTGAGCCGATCGTGATATCGTAGAAGAGTGTGAAAACCAGAAGTAGACTGCCTGTAGCATAATTTGCAGCGGTACTGTGTGCTAAACTCGAAAAGCCAACTGCCATAAGCACGAGGAACAGCATACTCAAGCCGCCAATGTAGATAGTACGACGACCAACATAAGTCATTACCCACCAGGAAATAAAAACACCGAAAATAGCAACAGAATAAAGCGCAATAGAAAAATCAAAAGAAATTGTTGTTGAAAGACCTGCTTGTTCAAAGAAGTAGGCCGAGTAGCCCATGAGTGAAGCCCCGGATGCTGCCTGAATAACCCATGCGATACATGCAATCTCCGTCCTTCGAAGATTGATACCTCTAAAACAATCCAGATAAGACGTACCGGCGACAAGCTCCTTTTCAATTTCGTCGCTATGCCTTAACATTGCGATGGTATTGTCAAGCTCGGAGTCGGACGGGGCAGAGGTGAGTCTTCTCAACGATTTTCTTGCCTCCTCGTAGCGTTCCTTGCGGACAAGCCACCAGGGAGACTCCGGCGCAAATGCAATGCCAACAATCAAAGGGACAGGCCATATCCATTGCAAAGCAAAAGGAATTCTATATGACCATTCGTCCTTGCGCGATAGCAGAGCACGTAGAACTCCGGTCGCGAGCAATTGACCAACACCCCACATCATATTGACATAGGTCGTAAGGTATCCTCGGAGAGCAACCGGGCAGACCTCAGCTGCGTACGAAGTCGTTAAAGTTTGAAAGACACCCCAGGGTATTCCCATGAGAATCTCGGCAACAAGCAGTGTTTGTATGTTTTGAGCGAAGAAAGAGATAAAGATGAAACCGCAGAGTATGACTAATGTTCCAATCATAGTTCGCTTCATGCCGAACATCTCTGCAAGCAATCCATTAATGAACAATCCAATAATTTCACCAACTCGTGCACCGTTCGAAAGACCAGACTGCCAGGGTGCTTTGACCTGATAACTTGTTCCGTTTTTGACCGGTTCACCAAACTTCTCCTGAAAAGAGGGATATGCGAAGAACGCGGTGACTAGGACAATGTCGTATCCTTCCATGATGATTGCGGTTGAGAAGAGTATCGACCATGCAACGGCTTTTGGGTATCGGCTGATTGCGTCTCGTATAGACATATTGTGCTCGGCTTCGGTGGCCAGCTTGGCTTCGCTGCTGAGTATCGCTACCTTTGGATTTGATCTAGCGAGCTTATTGACAACACTATTATCAAGGTCAATATGATCGCCATGATGCTCAAGAGTGTCGTTTGCCATTGTTGATACAGGACCTCGCTTTCTCTAATTAGCCGTGAGATAGAATGTCGCTTCAGATACCTACTAAGATGATAGTGAAGTGTAGGGAGAAAATTCGACATATATCTTGTCGTAAACACTCTCCGGCTAAACCGCTTTCTCATTTCCCTACGAGTCAGTCATTTTTTAAGATCTATACGAGTGACGATTTTAGCTTTTGCCTCATGCAGTAAATTTCGGTATGATCCGGCAGATTTTCATGAGTGAAGTTTGTATCAGAAGCTCTCTTGGATGCGGAGAAGTTGTTCCTAGCTAGATCGCCATATATTTAAACTATGGTGAAATTTCTAGCGAATAGCTGATCGAGTAGCAATGTCTAGATGGAAATTGGTATGGTTACTTCTATGGTGGGGTACGCATGTTTTTTTTGGAGGGAGTACGCAGTACGGGTCCGCTAAAAACACACCAAAAACCTTTCTTGATTGGACGGGCATGTCTCTTTGCTAGCTACAAGATTAGGGCAAGATAGTGCGTAGCTATAATTCACGGGCATAATCTGTGATATTTCCACAAGATCATCTGCCCCGCGATACTAACGTTGATCACCAACCAGATATTTCCTAATTCCTCCTCTAGGCCGTCGCATTCAATTAGCTATTCACGCTAAGAATCTCGCCATATTCTAGAGCTATGGCGATTTAGCTAGAGATATTCTTTCCGCATTCGAAAGCTCACCATGCTCGACGATAAGGATTGTCGAGCATGCTTGAACCATGACTCGCCTCGCTAGCTCAGTTATCGGCCACCAGATAGCTTGCTTAAATCACTTGATTTTTTCAATATTCTGTGGAATGATTGCTTGAATCCCGGTTATCTTTAGAACATAATCACAGAAATGAAAGGGTATTGTTTCTGGGCCATAGTGGCCTCTATTGCCCCGGGAATAATTGGCCTTGAACACACGAGTCAAAAACTATTAAATGGTGCCAGTCAATGTACTCGTCCCAATGTGGTTTTTATCTTGACCGACGATCAGGATACACATCTGAACTCGCTTGAATATATGCCGCGTGTGAGGAGGCATCTCATAGAGCAAGGGACTCATTTCCGGAAACATTATTGTACGACAGCTGTATGCTGTCCATCACGAGTCACGCTGTGGACAGGTAAAGCAGCTCATAATACAAATATAACAGATGTCAATCCACCTTACGGTATGTTGCGTGTTATGAGGTCTCTTCGGAGAGCCACGAAATTAATGTCTTCATCACAGGAGGATATCCCAGGTTCGTGGAAGAAGGCTTCAACGATAACTACCTACCAGTATGGTTACAGCAAGCGGGTTATAACACTTACTATACCGGGAAACTGTTTAATGTTCACACCGTAACCAACTATGACTCTCCAGAACCCGCGGGCTTCACCAACTCGGTACGATATATCTTTTTGAGTGCTGTGTCTTTCCCATCGGAGTCGAGCGGGGCCACTGATGCTTTGACCAGGACTTCCTTCTCGATCCTTTCACTTACAATTACCTGAACAGCACCTTCCAACTCAAGGGCAAAGAACCAAGAAGTTATGAGGGCGGATATTCGACAGATATCATGTCTCAAAAAGCCCAGAGCCTACTCCGAGATGCAGTCATAGCCGAGAAGCCTTTCTTCCTTACTATCGCGCCTATAGCACCACATGGTAACATTAACATGAATGGTAGCGCATTGGATGACAATCCGGTTTTTGAACACACGGCACCGGTGTCAGCTAAGCGACACGAACATCTGTTTCAAGGTGTGAAAGTTCCGCGGACGCAAAATTTCAATCCTGACACAGTATGTCTCCTTACACAGAAAACCAACCCAGTCAGGAGATGACCAGAATCTCATTACGTAGAAATAGCACTAATAAATCTCAACAGCCCTCCGGAGCCAACTGGCTTCTAGAGCTACCCCAGCAAAGCCCAGAAAATGTGGAATACAATGACCACTACCATCGACAACGACTCCGGTCACTTCAAGCCGTGGACGAATTAGTGGATGATCTTTTTGCGGAACTTGAAGAATATGGTATTCTTGATAATACATATGTCTTTTATAGTAGTGATAATGGTTTTCATATTGGCCAACATAGGCTACAGCCTGGAAAATCATGCGGATATGAGGAGGATATAAATATACCGCTCATTGTTCGTGGTCCGGGAGTTGCAGCCAATTATACCACGGAGATCGTAACCACACACACCGATCTGGCACCAACGTTTTTCAAACTTTTGGGAATACCTTTAAGAGATGATTTCGATGGCAGGGCTTTCCCTGTTACGCCGGATGCTATCGAGTCGACGTTGTCAACACGTGAACATGTGGCGGTGGAGTACTGGGGATATGCCGGTGGCGAGGGTATTTATGATCGTAAGTTTCTTCAAATCTCCGAAGTTTAGATTTTACCTTGACATTTCTCTCCCAGGCACATTGCACGAAAACAACACCTACAAAGCAATCCGCATCGCGGGACCCACTTACAACCTCTACTACTCCGTCTGGTGTAACAACGAGCATGAGCTTTATGACATGACCAAAGACCCCGGACAAATGAACAACCTCCTCTCACCAACCGCCGAGCCAGCTTTCTTGGTGGCTGGCTATCCCTTGGAAAAGGTGGCTAGTCGCTTGGATTCTTTGCTATTTGTCCTCAAATCCTGCAAAGGAAGAGTATGTCGTGAACCGTGGAAGAATTTGCATCCAGACGGCAATGTTTCCAACCTCGAGGAAGCATTATCATCCAAGTTTGACGACTTTTATGAAGTCCAGCAGAATCGAGTGAAGTTTGACTATTGCTGGAACGGTTATGTACCGGAAGCAGAAGGCCCTATGTGGGAGAAACATGGATTCTTTCTCAGAGACGGACTTCCATGGCATACATGGGTTTGATTATAACGATAATCGTCCATAAAAGCAACTCAAAAGAATGTGTGAAGCAATTTTATTGCTAAGAATAGACACTCAATAGTTTCCAAATTAAAATCTTACTCTATCTTAGCTTATTAAAGCTATCGACCAGGATCACAGCATCAATTACATGTCCCACAAAGAATTTCGATGTCGTCTGGTGGAATGGAATATACATTTTTTGAAACGCCAAGAACTTACCTGACTGGGCAGGGGTTCCTGCGTGACTTTTGAATTCAATCTGAGGTCATTGTACAGACAAGCAAAGGGCGGATTCTTCGCGAATTCTCTAGATTTCTGCAAAATTGGTTTAAAATAAATTATGGTGGGAACGGATGACCATCAAACGCCGAAATCACAGAGGAAAGAAAGCATTTGGTGCTGAATCGCTTTTTAGGAATTGACGTTACCATAGCACTGTCATAATTCAAGTCGCTAACCAATACATTTCAGTATCCTCGGAAATCGATGTTGGTTCAGTTATGCCGATCTGTTGGCTATATTAGGGTGGCTGTGTTATGTGCCCGCAGCATACGAGGCTGAATTTAATGAACACCCTTTCTAACTGACATCTGTTCATTGCATCACACTTTCATGCATTGAAAGCACAGTCATTTACATTCACCATGGTATTCTATTGCGCTACTCGTGGCTTTCCCACAAACGCCCAAGTCAGCAAAGAAAGAAAGGCATTCCGCGCCAAACCGCTTCCCACAAACCGTCCTCGAGCGCTCACATTGCCTTTGGAGGACGACAACGGTAAAAGTCAAATCGACCGATCCCAGAACATATTATCAAGAATAATCAAGAAGAGAAAAACAATACAGCAGCGGACTTTTGCCCAAAAAGAATCGTTGCTGATTACCCGCTTACCATACGAAGTTCGTATCCTGATATGGCGATACCTTCTATGCGACCAACATCTACATTTGGTGCGCGCCCCCAAGCGGCTTCTGGGAGTTCAATGCTATGAAGATGAGTCTATTGGTCCCTATCGCCACGAATGCTGGGGTTATTCGACAATTAGCGTACGCTCTACGGCTGGTTATTACAAAGGAAAGAAGGATGGTGCACAATGCGAGAATGCGAATCTCCTCTCTATACTCAAAACATGCCGACTAATGTAAGAATCCATATACCTTTAATTTTTTTTCCATGACTAGAAGATATATCTAACCGGTAAGAAAGATATTCAGAAGCAATAGATCTTATTTACAGCGGAAATACGTTCGATTTCAATAGCCCAGACACCATACTCAGTCTCTCGCAGACCATCCTGCCATCTAGACTCAATCTTCTTCGTGTCATTCGCTTGCAGCACTCATTTTTCCACTTTCCATATATCCGTTCAATGCCTGACACAGTATTTTCTCCAGAGGATATACCCTCATCAGACCAGGATCAATTTATAGAAAGTTCGTACACAGTCGCTCCCTTCGACGCAAAGACCTGGGAACAAACGTGCAGTGTACTTGCAAGTCTAACGAGTCTTCAAGAACTATACATGCATCTAGGCGGAGCTGCATTGGATGAACCAGGGGTCATGCGAGATAACATCAAACCGATACTGGGGTCATTGATGCAGATCCGACAGCCAGGATTGCTAATCTTCGAAGTCAGTGTTTCCTGGAGAGAAGATCCTGAGACGGTGTATAACGTTAGGGATACGCCGTTTCGACTTGTAAGCCGCCGCAGTCGGCGTGTCTGTTTCAGAAGTTTATGTTGGAGGGATTTTGTATCTGACACTGAGCCCTTTGCTCCGTGCTTCTCGGAGCATCCCACCCTAGAGATTTGATTGATGGTGTGTTCTCATTGAATGTCTTCCTTAATGTTTCATGAAGGAATGTATTATATATGTGGATTATGGTATAAATTATTGCCGCTCGGGGTTATTGCTTTCTATCACGGACTCCTCGCATTTACACTGCCTAAATATAATATACCTATTATTGGTAGCTAGGCTTATACTCTCTGGATAGTGAGAGTTTCGTGGTTGTGTGTCCCTTAGTCCCGGCTTCCAGTTCACTTCAATTCAAGCTCAAGTCCACAAGCCCACGCCACGAATTTGAATTCGCGGTATAATTCACCTGAGGGCTGCAATGTGAAGACCCAATAAAAGTAAACGTTCTCGTGGATCCCATACTATTTGTTCCGTCCGAAAATAGATATGAGCCCAAAATCAAGAAATTCCCAAAATGGGGAATAGATACAAATGACCTTTCTCCCAAAGGAGCGTACATACCCCATCCTCGCAGGAAGATTTTGTACTTTGCCCGTCCACTTGCCCATGCGCAGTCTACCAGCTGTAATAACTACGGTGTAATGGGGATCTTTTTCAAAGGTTTTAAGCCCTAGCTTAGTGTCGAAGACTGCTGATGCCTCACAGGAGGTAGATTGCTACGGAGCTAAAGTAGGTTTGGGTGCAAAAAACAACATGCATGCGCCAATTATGTAATTAGGCTTTCTTGGAGTGCCTTGAATTGTGGTGGCATCGACACTTCTTTTGCGCCCTCCGGCCGAGAGAAATTCCACGCCTCGTTTCCGCTTCGTGAGCCCGCTCTTTCTTTGATCCATTGGAAAAGTTGGTCTGTATTCTGGCACTTTCTCTGGGTCTTAAAGTCTGGGTACGGATAATGATTGCCCTCCATCCAGTTGAACGTTGCCACGTTGACATTAGGTTGGCACTTTAGCGCATCAAGTAATAGGCCTATACAGTGTGATCGGTGAGAAGCATCAAGAGCTGGCATCTTCGACATGTCGCCCCATTTAGATTGGTAATAGTAGTCGTAGTGGGCGAATTTTCGTAGCTGATCTAGGCAGTGGATCAGGTGCTGGCCGTCCATGGCCCCTACGTACATTTCTTCTCCGTAAGCTATCATAGCGGTATCAGTTATATACTCTTGTTGCTTCCTTGTTGATGCAATGCATGGCTTACCGAATTCTTCAGGCATCCTAACTGTGTATTCTGGATCCTTGCCTAGCTTTATTATTTGTTCCCTGGATAACGCCAGTAGTGGTGTCTCGGATAGGGCTTCCCATGCTGCGTCTACTTCAGGTGACGGATCTGCCTTATAGATAGTAAATGGGTCATTGAAGATGCTTGCATATTCTTGGTTATCCTGATGGAAGGAGAATTGAAACTCTTCAAGAAGCGGTGCTGCGCACAAACAATTAGTACTATACATCCTTATGGGATAGGAGCACTACTACTTACAGTAAGTATTCATTTCTTTAAGGATCCAACTAGGTGACTTTTGCTGGGCGAACATCCAGATTGTAAATATCAGGAACAGAAGATTCATAAAAAATAAAACTAGATTAAATGGGGCGATGAGTTTTGTCCGGAACGTGTTTTGAGGCGGTTGTGTCTCGCAGCCATCTTCAGACTCCGAMCCCGCCACATTTCCATAATAGAATGGCCTTGCCCACATAGTCGCACCGATGAGAATGTCTGGCTGAGTTATTAAGAGAGAGAAACCAAGTAAATTGAGAATTTCCTGCACCTCAGGTGGCTTTTATTGCAAGGAGTTGGACGGAATTGTCTACCAAGGCTAGAAAACTACCCGTCTTGTCACTCCCCACTACCAATGTTGGTTAGGGGTCTACCGGATATTGGCCCCAAAAGGTCAGTGTAAGCCTCAGTGCAAGCTTAACGCCATCATAAATGTATTGGGCTGTGAACTGCTCCACGGGTGCATATAGTTTATACTGCTAAAGGAACTTGAAAGCTCCGGTCGAGGCCACAAATAGCTAGACGAAAAATAAGAGGCCATGCTGGGGAAGGCCCATTTATTGGAGCAACAAATACTAGTACAGGTGACCACGCTGCCTGTGACGATGCCAATCTAGATCTCATAACAACTCCATTGCTATATTTAAGCTAGGCGCTATTCGGCGAGAATACAAAATATGAAGAAGAAGAAGAAGGGGAGGAGAAGAGTGAGCGCTATGGCTGGGGCCTAATAAAGCGATCAATGAAACGGTCAGATACTCCCAGGCGGTAATCTATGTGTAGAGCTTGATGAGGCGATCAGATAAATCGATCAGTGATAGCTGTCACACTGCCTGCTGAGGTAGTCACATCGCAAATGCCTTCCGCCAGTTTCTACCAGCCCCTTCCACCCTACCAGTCTAGCAATCGAAAGCCCGCCTGCAATAATTTGTTTCCCAATAATCGCCCGTCTGGGATCGTATTTCACAAGCTGCACCTCCGTCGTAGCACGAGCCAGCATAGCAGAAGCGAAAGCTATTGTAATTGCCATACGGGCTAAGCCTTTCAAACACGACGGTGTATGGCAATTGGGAATCCATGGCGTAGCCTTGGTAGGGTTTCACGTCCCCGGAAATATCCTCGCAAGCGTTGTTGGAAATTACCGCATGTTTCCAGTCCATACGATCCCGTAGTATTGGGAACCATGGAGGGTTCGCAATGGACTCCATTGCTTTGTCGCCCCAGATCGTCAAAGTGCAGGTCCCAGCGCCTGTCGGCGAGCAATCCGGGTTGGCGAGGGTGGCGGGAACGGCTGTAGCAAATATTGCGACAAGATACTTGATGAAAGCCATGTTTGGAGACTTGAAGGCTGGAGATGAGATGTTCTGGAAAGGAAATAGAGACTTGAAAGTTGAAGATGGGGTGTCTAGTGAATATCTTTTTTGTTCTGCTAGGCCCCTTTTATAACCTAGCTGTTAATGAACCTATATATACTTGATAAAACAGGCTGTACCGTAGCCTCTAGCCTTTTCACTTTTCTTTCTCGTGTTGTGCCGCATTTTTTTTTTTTGAAGGCCCTGTGAGACAAGTACTAGAAAACTTTACCCCAAGCTAAATTCTAATATACGAGAGTGAGTTGGTTGGTTGGTTGGTTGTTGGTATATCTATTTAACGTCCTGTGCGGCGGCCTTATTATTTGGCTTCATGTAGACAGTAAATATCAACAGGCTAAATACATGAATCTTGCTTTTTTATTTTTTAGGCTCTACAGCCTCCGTAATTCCACTTAGTTTGTTAGGGATCTAATGTAGATGCTATAGCCTATATATATAATATATCAAGAGGGAAATTCTTAAAAACCTCGTAAAGAACTGTGAAAATATCTAATATAAAGTAATTTGAGGGAGATATATTTTAAGGATTAGACTCCGTCCTCTCCCTGTCTTTTGTGATTGCAAATTAAATATCTTTTTGGCCATAAACCCCTCTATCCATTCGCCGAGGTCTTTCCTACCAGGATTCAAACCCAAGCGCTCCTTGTATATAGTGATGGCCAGGGGCCCAATCCGGCAGATCACTCTTCGAAACGTACCAGATGGCATGCCCCTCGGCCACTCAGCTCCCTTATATGTGAGACTTTGATCCTTAGGGCCAACATAATCACTGCGGTCAACAGGGGTTTTCTAATACCTAACTCGTTAAACAGTGGCATGTGATTTTAACTATAATATTTAAAAAATATAGTAAATTATTACAGTCAAATAGGAAAATACTAATAATCTTTCAATTTTTACTAAATCTCTCCATAAATATATCGCTTTAATAGATGCTACGCCACTACTCGTATCTGCTCAACCAATATCATGTCCTGTGGGGGACTGAGGAGGGAGGAGTATGTATAGTCAACATAGAAAGTGACGATTATGAGAGCTAGGCATATTGGTAACGGTATATTAACGCCCCTGTAAGTGTGCTGAAGAGTAAATATAATATGAGGAAAGAGAAAGAAAGAACAAGCAAGTTGTCAAATTTGCAATATGCATACAAGCTTGTATAGAAAGGGGAAAGCTTCGCATTTTTTGGTTATTCAGAGTCCAATTTTAGATTTAACCCAACCCCGGATCTGCCAAGAAGGTTAGGTTGGATATTCAGAATTTAATTTCAGACCCAACCCAACACGAACCTGCCAAGAACAGGTCGGACATTTAGAACCTAATCTAAAAACCTTAATATAAACCTGAGCTCACCAGCTCTGGGTTGTGATTCGGAGGCTGTACGCGGGCTTGGGAGGCTAGATGCTACTTTAATTACGTACTATGTACACTGCTCAGAATAAACTAGGTAACTTAGGTTGGAAATTTAGAAAGTGACCAAAAATCTATCCCAACTTGAGTCTAAGTCTGGGACTAAAAAAACTTTAGTCCCATGGGACTTGCAGAGATCTATATAATATTACTGATTTATTATCTAGTAAGTTATAGGATTTCTACTAAGGTCTACAAATATTTCTTTCTATGTCTAGTGGAATTCACCTGAAATCAGATTAGAACACTCAGAACTTCTTTGTTCCACTAGCATACACCATTCAGTATAGTCATTAGGAGATCAAAGTTGATGTCTCTCATCTATATCGAAACATTCTCATCATGTCATTTGCTCTCAACTATATAATCTATTATTTCGTATTCATGAGTACATACGACCATAGGGTGTGGAAAACAGGGCTTCCCGTCCGCTCAGCCGTACTTAAGCCACACGCCGGCTGGTTAGTAGTTGGGTCCACCAGCGAATCCCAGCTGTTGTATGTTTTTTGTTGACTTTTTTATTATTGATTATTCGTTCCATGAAGCAGATTTTACGGTGCTGCTCTAATTCCAGCTTTGCTTTGCCAGGAACTACTCGCCTACCCCTCTGGAATCGACTGATGTGGCATTCGGCTAAACCTTCCCTCGTCCAATAACCCCTCTTTTGCAGCCCTGTATTTTGTCCACCACACCTAATGATCTTTGATTTTTTGAATACCTTGTCGCAGCTGTCGGATTGGTGGGTTTACTCTAGATCAGTCCAAATTAGTATCTCAGACGCATGGGAAAGGAAGAAGTGACAAGCAAGATTGTATGTATTGAGTTGTCTGTTTATTCGTCAACATGAGGTTCCAAAGCCGGGTTTCTATAGACATTCTTCTGAGTTTATTTTTTGTGTAGTTGACGTGAGTTGTGATATATCATGAAGGAGTATATTTGAGGGCTAAAAGACAGAGCTTCTGATTGACTGCCTCTTTTGACTGCCTCTTTTGACTGCCTCTGGAGATCCGAATTATCTGACAGCCGCAAATACTGTCTGGTCGGGATTGGCCTTCATTTTCGTCCAGGACGCTGTCAAGAAACTATCAAGCAACGGAGATCCGCAACGCAATGAACGTACTTCCAAAAAAGCTAATCGGTGACTAATATAGCAATCTTGTACTGAAGAGTGTTGTGTTACTCTGAAAAATAGGGTTACTACGTAAGCCTGTTGCATCCATACTTGCTCAATTCTCGTCGTCTAACCTGGGAAGTCCTTTTGACCCTTGGAGAAAAGGATTCACTGGTGTAGATCTGTATGCGAAGCTTAACATTGATCCAATTCCGCTGTCTGAGATATCTATATCTAGGGGTTATGCCTTAGCCGGTAGATTTGTCTGAGCAACCTCAGATAGATGCATCAGTGTAACTAATAACATTATAATTTATTGCTACTTAGGGGTATCCAAATTTCTTTTTATCTATGGAGTACTGGTATATCAACGTAGCAAGGTGGGGATGACTATGGTTGCAGTAGCATGAACTGATCACGTTAGGGTTATATAATGTAAGTCAGCAACTTGTATTGATTCAGTAAAAGCATTACGATGTACATAGCACAGAGTAGCGGACCAGAGATTTTAATGGTGAAGTAAGCAAAGATTCAGTTGACGATTCGACAAGTCAAGTGTAAGTTGCCTTTGTTGAAAAATAATATCCCTCTCATACGGGTGGGACAAATGTGCAATGCCATTTAGGTTCTCTCCAATTGTTTCATGCAGTCTTCCCGTAAGGGGTCTATTTCCAAATTTGCTTCAGGTCTTACGGAAAAATCTTGATATGCGTTGAGTGGGTTTATTGACGAGTATATTATGTCTTTACTTGGACAAAAAAGACGCACGGTAGTCAGTGATCACGTATAAAGAAATCAAGTCTTGGTCACTAAGATGTATTTAAGAATAAATTTTATGAGCTGACCTCATGAGCATGTACGTGCGAAGCCCTTACGGATATTGACATCAGTGCTCTTCGCCGAATCGATAGTCAATTTGAAGGCCATATTGCCTGTTGTTATGGGCTGACCCGGCAAATCCGGCGAACCCAGATTCCCAGAGAGAAAGCCTGTTGGAAGCTCCTGATTTCCCTTGGCTATATAAGACTGTATGCGCGCGAAGAACTTGTTATTTTCTTTCTCTTTCTTCTCCTCATGCTATGTATTCTATTCGAATATGCCCTTATGGTGAGCGTTAGACAAGACTAGCTCATAACAATGAATGATTATTCGCTAAAAGAAACAGTATAGATAAGAAGTGAACATCTGCATCATTAACAGATGGAATATTACACGACGTGCTGCATGCCACCAAATCTAGGAACATGCAGAAAGAGTACTAGTTATGCGTGCCGTAACACTTGTAGGACCTATACGCATTCCAAGGTTAGAGGCAAAACAGAAAACCACTGGAATATAAGGAAGCAAACTTACTCGGACGGTCCCTCCCAGCCAACGCATTTCCAGCAGTCGAAGAAATGGGTAGGATCATACTTATTCTCAATCCGAAGCAGTTCAGGATAATTCGATCCCCAAAAGGTATCTTTCCATTCTGGTTCCAAGTAGTGGCCTTCATTGACATAGCATCCTCCACCAGGGGTCAATTCCTTTAGTGGCTCSMTGGTCTCCAACCATGATTCGACCATTGCGTTTTCATTCGCAGTAGGAAGCACATCGAACCATCCCCCTGTCATGATAAGGTGCCAGAGAGCTGTGCGCCAGGCAGGATTAATACTTGTCTCATTGCCATTTTGGGTATTGATAGGTGTGGTCATTATGACTTGAGTCATGGCAACGCCTTCGTCAGGTATATACTTATTGCTGAGACGAACTCCTTCAATAGTAGCGTCAACTAAGCCGGTTATATTGGTTTCAAACAATGATTCCGGCACCAGTCGACTTGCGAGAACGTCGAAGATACCACCTGGTGTAAGCCGAGTCGCAATTTCACTGGTGAGACCCAGGAAGCCGGTGTAATTGGGATAGGTCGTATAAGAGCTCTCGGAGACAATAATCCCCGTTTGGTTGGTCAGAAAGGAGGAAAATTCACTTGTGAGGGATTTTAAAGCCGTTACATTGTTCGAAGGCAGCACTAGGTAAATCTCAGCTTTATCCGCCCAATAATAAGCGTGTCCTGAAACGTTGTTCTGTGACCAGACAGGTTGGTGAGTGACGTGCTGTGTGAGGACATCTTCCAATACTGCATAATTGCTAGTTTCGTTGCCGGGGAGTGTGAAGTTGGCCCTGAACGAGTACACATTGATCTTTATTGACGGATACACTTGGAAGCGGTAGCTTGTCAAAATGGCAAAGGAGCCTCCGCCTCCACCTCGCATGGCCCAGAATAGTTCGGGGTCATTGCATTGATTGATTGTTCGGAATTCGCCGTCTGCTGTCACGACATCAAATTCGATCGCATTGTCCACCATCAGACCATACGAAGGGCCAAAGACACCATGGCCACCTCCTTGACCAAAGCCGCCAGCAAGGCCAACCGATCCTTCGTTGCCACCAGTCACGTCGAAGTTGAGATCCCCGAAATATGAGTACACGTCCGCCGCCTGAGCACCGGCTCCCATCTCACCAACGTTTTGCCCATTGGAAGCAGGACAGTTAGACGCGGTAAAGTTTTCATGGTAGGTGATATTGTTCATGTTATGAGTCCAGATTGCCAGCGTGTTAGGGCTAGTAGAGCGGCCAAAGTAGTCGTGTCCCGTGTTCTTGATCGAGACTCGGAGATTGTGCTGTTGGGCAAATTTCACGGCAGTGGCTACGTGACTTGCGTTTCGAGCATCGACATACAATGACGACAGTCGGCCAAGGGAACACTGATCGGAATAGACCACAGTCGGGTCATAAGGATCCAGAGTACAGGTTTGGGTTTGACACACTTCCCAGTTGAGTCCTGTTGCTGCGCCGTATACTTCGGTTCGTGCCTGGTTTACTGAGTAGTCCTCTGCGGCGACAACACAGGCTGAAGGGTCATAGTAGGGGGAGTCGTAATAGCAGCTTGCTGCATAGGGGATCGTGCGGTGTAAGTTTCCGTCCAGACTGCTGTTGAAACTCTCCCATTCTTTGATAGTCGGCCAACAGGAGTGCCCAGCGTGACAGTTGTACCCCGGGTTACTAGAGTTGAGGTAGGTCGCCGATGTGGTGGTGATAAGGTCAAGGACTAGCCATGCGGAAGCCGCCTTCACCAAAGAAGTACATGGTATCTGTAACATAGCGAGAAGCTCGAGCTTTGGAGATGTATGGAAAGAATTATTGACAATTCCACGATATAGTAGCCAGGTACTCAGCAGGTTTTATTTATACCCGGACATAATCAATATCCTTTCCAGTTTTGGGCGCCCCCAAGTCTGCCCTTTTCACGAAAAGTATTCCCAACAAAAAACAATTTTGGCAATTCATTTAATCTAGAGTCCCAATTACCCCAACCCTGATCTTTAATTCGCCCTGTCCCAAGCTGAAGTTGTTGGTTGTATCTCCACTGTTTACGTATGACGCAATGACTAGTTAGGCCTATTTAGCTAATGTCCAAGCTGACTTTCTTTAAAATAGCAACTTATCTTAGAATGTATGATATCTACGGATTAGACTTCTTGTACATACTGCTATTACAAATAGGGTATACTATGGGCGACCCCACAGGGGCTGACACAGAATAACCTTCTCATGAGTAATTAGCGGGCCGTTAAATACGAGCCTACCAGGCCTCTATGGCTGATTTGGGTAAACAATATACGTATGTCTTACACTGTACAGTCTCTCCTATCTAAAAGGTACAGCGTACTACATCGTGTGAATTTACCTTAAAAGGCCGTTGGTTCCTCCCTAAGTTTCCCAGCCTCGAGATGGGAACCAAATCGCCAGATCTAACTAGAAAGGAGTCCGAAAAGCTGTCTGTTAGACTGGATCTCGAATCTATTCGCGAATCGTGACACCTCGATTGCCGAGTGCAGTTTAACGCGAGCAGTTTCTATTTATTTTCGCACGGTGCCGATCTCCAACATAGGTTTGATATGATACGTCACCGATTTATCTTCTAGACCCCAACGCTAAACCAAACGTAGTAACCAAGATGTTAAGATCATTGTAGGGCCCACTATGCATAGGGGCAACTCGCCGATCCTATCATATGGCATGGCACATTAAAGCTGTGCGAACGACTCGAAATTGGACTTTCCGGTGGTCCACACGTTCTTAGCACTGCTTGACAGTGCTTGTTTACTGGAGAATCGGGTTAGGCATTAGGGGTTAAATTAGCATTGCGCAGGAACGAATTCCAGCTTCGGGGAATCCGCATTGGGTAAGAAATCAATATTGGAGTTTAGTTGAGTCCATCAATTGGTCGCGGGGCATCACCGCATGATGAATTAATATATATATATATATATATACATGTATATGTATGTGGTATAGTCAGCTCTTGCGATGAAGCAGAGGTGGGTACTTCAATCAACGCCCAACGTATTTGAGCTTTAGACGACGAGCTGGTGAGTGACCCAACGCAGTGTCGGGAGAAAATATGCCTTTCGGCGGAGCTAGAGGTGTCATTAGCTTCTATATCATATGGCAGGCTCCTGCACAACCTACCTAGGTATTTATAGGTCTTTGGTCCTGTATACGTGAATAAAAATAGCTGCGTTGACAATGGACGTACGCAACCCTTATTTATTCCGATTTGTTGATTCATGTGTTGTTTGTTATATAATCAAACTGTGCTATTGCACCAGACGGCACAAGCGCAAAAAAAGAAGAAGAAGAAGAAGAAGAAGAAGAAGAAGAAAAATAACAATATATAATCATGAAGATTCTTTTTAAAAAGTTAAGCTTGCATTGGGATATAAGTCATTGGACAGTATGTAAGCAAAGTTCCACCCATTGAGATCAATAAGTATCCATATCCTGTAAAAGCTGCTCTATCTCACAGTTTTCGCCTTCCTTTGCGAATTCTATTGTTTCTTGATCTCGTATTGCACCCGACTCAAGGAGTAATTTGACAATGTCCTTGTAGCCTCTTTTGACTGCCAAACGCAAGGGTGTCACTCCGGATACTCTTTCATATCTCTTTATAGACCCTTGTTCATCGGCAGACAGCTTTTTCTCATTCCAGGCCTCCAGATGAACGTTTGCGCCGTGGCAAAGCAAGAGCCGAACTATGACCAGTGCTAATCTCTCATCTCGCGCAGACTCAATTGCCGCATATAGAGGTGTTGTTCCAGACATTCTTCCCGATGTACTCTCCGTCCTATTCTGATACATTCTCCTAGTCTCTCTCCCAGCCTCTGCATTGATATATGCACCATTTGCAAGTAAGAGCTGTATCATGTCTAGCCCTACTACTGATTCCTCTTGAGACGCTGCCGTCCTCTCAACTGCTAGTAGAAGAGGCGTTATCCCCCAGGTACGAAGACGTGTGTAAGTGACGTACTCTTCCTCGTCTATAACACTTACGTCTAAAGTTTCCTTAGCATTCACATTGGCGCCTCGTTCAAGCAGCTTTTGCGTTAAATCATAGCGACCATTTCTCACCGCCATATGCAGAGGTGTCATTCCTTCCTCTGAAGACATATCTCGACTGTAAATAGCACTGATATCAACTTCTTTCTTCTCTAGAAGAAGGTCAACCACGTCCGTATGTCCTCCACTGATTGCCATGTGTAGTGCTGTCTGTCCCTTGCCACTTCTTGCGTTGATATTTGCCCCTTTTTTGAGTAGCATCTGCGCCACCTTTAATTGTCCGCTTCCAGAAGCCTGGCAAAGTGGAGTGACTCCAAAGCGAGATATCTTCTGTAAGTGGCTCCTCGCATCTGGATCGGCACTATTTTCTAGAAGAATTTGGACAATCGTCTCCTTCTTCAGTTCGACTGCGTAACATAAGTATCTCTCCATGTCCACACGAAGCCTCTCTGCAAGAAGAATACGGATTATGCCCACAAGTCCATGACCCACTGCCCATGAGTACAGGCTCTCATTCAAGTACGACAGGTAGCTGCTGAGGTTGTTTCCTTTTCGTGCTAGACTTGATCCTACTGTTAGTGCACTGGAAAGAGTCTCTGGATCTAGACTGGTTGAATTCTGCTTAAGCCGATTAATGACTATTTCACTTCCGTTTTTTGCGGCTGTCATCAATGCAAAACCTTCAAATATCTTGAGATCGAGAATGTCTGAGTCACGTCTAAATAAGTAGACATACGCTGATTCTATGAGAGTCAAAAGAGTTTCGACGTCTATCAATTCGGTAAGCCTAGTATTCTCGAAGGACTGTAGAGGGGGTTTCGAAGGTAGAAGCCTACCTGTTTCCAAGTTAAATCTAAGCGTTTCAGTCCCAACCTTCAGGGATTTTATACTTTTCTTCCAATTGACCATATCGGAGAAAGTAGTATATATAGTGTTATTAAAACCCACTTTCAGAGATTTTCCATTTTTCTCGACCTCTAAGTAGAGGTCTTCCCGTACTAAAGTTGGATGTTAATGAACCGGCTTATATAGATGCAATTTGTGAACAAATACTTACATTTGAATTCAATCAAGGAAGACTCATGCTGGTCTTGAGCAACTAATCTTCCACTTCTTTCGTGTTTATGCATCAAGAAAAGCACCACACATGTTTGTGGTGAAGTGAGGTCAGATCGTTGGTACAAAGAAAATCTATTTCATGATTCAAGGTCAGTACCGAAAGCTAGGAAACGTTGCGAGTTTGTTTGATTCTATGCCTTCATAGGACGCAAAGACAGCTCCTTAAGAGGATGAATGAAATGAAGAAAATCCCTTACTTCTGGAAATAGACTTGCTCGCCTCGAACGACCCAAAAGTCAGTCTGTGTTTGCACTAGCTTCGTCTTTTGACTCCGTTTGCTGGGCTGTAGAACCGGACCCCTAGTGTTATTTTCCCAGATCCGCAAGTCTTGCTGTTCTATTATTTCCCAGTCTGGCGTAGCGAGGGTCAGCTCGTGGATTCTTCTAAATTCTTGTTTGAGTTCCTGGCTACTTGTCAGTTAAAATCACATTGTATTTCGATCTTGGACATGAAACTAACAGCTGCCAGGAGAAGCACCTCTAGGCGTGTGTCCGTAGTAACCAAGGTAAGTTGAGGGTGGTGGTCGATGATATCTATCAGAATCCAAGACGCTTTGATTAGATTCGTATATGCAGATACAGGCACAGAGTGGTCGTTGGGCTTGGTAGGGGCGTAAATTTCCAGCTGGGACTGTGAATAAAAACGGAATAAGCACTTATTCCTTCATCAGAAGCAGTGGTACGGACCCGGAGCAACCACCATTTTCCCGACTGAACCCACTTGTCCACTGAAATAGAACTCCAAGGTTGCAACGTCTCTGCATTTTTCATTAATTCTGCACTGAGGGAGAGCTTGTACACTTCGTCTTCAACCATTGAGGCCAATGGCGGTGAGTTGTTGTTATTATCTTGGGACGTCTGGAGATGAGACTTAATGTCTGCAATATCAGACTGTAGTGTTTTAGTCGAGGTCTCGATACGGCCAAGAGAGGAACTGATGGATATTGAATCTCAATATACAAGAATTATTTCAAACATTTGGGTGCAGAGTAACATACTTGGCAACCGAAGTTAATAGCAGATTCATTACCGTGTTGTGGTACACCAGCTAGAACAGTTAGTCCATACGACGCATGTTCAAAAAATAACGAAATGTGACAAACCCACTTTACTTCTCAACGAATCCACGCTTTTGAACTCAGCAGACCACTTGATCTTTATCCAGATATGCTTTGCCTTTGACCCGGCTGAACCAAGGATACCATATTTTGAGGCCACTTTTTTTAGTCGTTTCAGTGTCTCGCTAATCCCAGCCACCATCTCATTAACCATCCTCACTCGATCCTCGCCGGCTCGCACTAGGGTAGACTGCTCGTTCTTGACTTCTTCCTCCAACATCTTCAGTGAGTTGCATAGCGTAGAGATTTCGCCGAGAAGGAGCTGAAACTCCTGTGGTGCGTTCCGTGCAACAGTGTAGCAATCCCTGTACAGAGTCCAGGCCAGCTGGCCGGCGGCGATGAAGTCACCTATAGCGAATCCAAATGACATGGTTTCTTTTTTACTTCTTAGTCTCTCTCTCTCTCTCTCTCTCTCTCTGTCACGACGGTACAGCCTAAATAAGAGCCGCAAACATAATCGCATGCTAGAAGCAGATGGCGATTATGCAAGTAGGTGGGGTTTGTTGGACAGCTGTTCGTGCATGGATGTCAGCCAATCACCATCAATGGCCTCCAATTCGTTATAGACTGGTTCCAGTACTAAGATATTAAAGAAGAATGCGAGATGTAACAACTATAATTGAGTTTGGCCTTTCCTCCAATACGATAAGATCGGCGTAGAATAAATGTTGACATGAACGAAACCCAATTCCCCTTTAATCAATGGATGTAAGGGTTCTAGCTACGACCTTTGGAAGACCCAAGAGGCTAAGATTTTACTTGCTTGTTAGAATATATCTCATCCAATATATGTACTAGGTACAAAATCAAGAAAAAAGACTATATGGCGTCTAATGATTGATTGATATACAAGACCAAAAACCATTGTATCTACCTACCTAAGTACTTATTTTTCACAGACCAACCAGGTCATAGTTGTCCCGTCGAAGTCTGGATAAATTCGGGACTGAATGAATAGTCTGTATACCCTTCACGAGCCATCGGCGTATAAAAGGACTCTCGCTTGTAATTTGTAAAGTCCAGGCCCCGTCGCAGCCGAAAGGGCAGATCTGGATTAGAGATGAAATATCGCCCAAATACAACTATAACGTTTTGCCCGTTCCGCTTCTCGTCCAAAAGCTCTCTCGCCGACTGCGCCTTATAGCCACCAGCTAGTAGAATTGGGCCTTCCCACAATGCACAAGCAAAATCCAGATTTTCCATGTTCGGTGCCTCAATGTCTTCAAAACCGTGGACCACAGGCTCGATTAGATGCAAGTAAGCAAGTGGCCCAAGGGCATTGATTTTCCGTATTACATGAGAGAACTGCGGGACTGGATCCGCCATGCCCATTCCAGCAACTCTACTCCAGGGGCTTAATCGCAGAGCAGTCCTCTCCGCTCCAATTGCCTCCACTACAGCGGAGACAACTTCAATTGCAAATCGTGACCGATTCTCAATACTACCACCGTATTCATCCGTTCGCTGGTTGGCTGTATCTTGAAGGAACTGATCAATCAAGTATCCATAACCTCCGTGAATCTCAACGGCATCAAATCCCGCTCGAATCGCATTCTCGGCTGCAGAGACATAAGAACGTATAGTCTCCTGGATTTGTGGCACGCTAAGCGAAACTGGGACTGCGTGATCATCATCCTGCCTGATAGAACTCGAGCTTGTGATTGTAATGCCCTCACGAGCTGCAATATTTATGTCAGCTGAGCGACCAACTGCCAGTAGCTGGGCGACGATATAACTCCCATGCATGTGCACTTCATCTGTGACCTTGCGCCAAGCTTCGACCTGCTTCTCATTATATATTCCTGGAGCATTCGCGTACCCACCCTGTTCTGGAGAGATAAATGTACTCTCTCCAATGATGAGTGTACCAGGGACCTTTGCGCGCTGGCCGTAGTACTCTTGCATCATGGGAGTTGGGATGTGGTCTTCATCTGCACGGTAACGGCTGACAGGGGCCATGGCAATGCGATGCTGGAGTAGCATATTGCCCACAGCAAGAGGCTTAAAGAGACGAGAGTCAACGGCAACTGTCATTGTGCAAAGGATTATCTATACGGGTGATGTAATGATATGAAAGGAGGAGCCAAAAAATTGATCAAATTTAGATGGCTTTTAAGAATCGTGCAAGTCGGACTCTTATTTATACAAACTTTGGTACAATATAGTATATCTAGGTGGTTATCTAAGCCAAATTTGGTACCTCACAGTTCGTTAAAAAGTGTCCTTGGAAGCAATTAATAATCTCCGGCGACTTTCGAAATAGAAATTGACTACTTGCTTCGCGAAGCAAATAAAGGAAGACGTAACAGGGCGATTTTGCTCTGGAGGTCCGTGCGTCCCATCTGTCAGATACCTGTGTTCTCAGTTAGGGCTTACTTGACCGTCACAAATTGAATATTCCTGCTTATAAATCTGGCTGGAGAGTTCTGCAATTGTCTATTCAGATTTATTAAATATATCTTCAAACTAAAAAGATTCATATTTCACCTGCTGACAAATGAGTTGAAACAACAAGTAATTACATCTCTGTATGTAACTCAGCTTTTCGGAGACTATTTAGATGTTACGCCGATCTGCAAAATATTTCTCCGAAGGTAGTAGGGTGTCGTATGCCTTTTTGGTCTGCGGGCTCCTAGACAAGCATGTATAAGTATCTTCAGTGTGACTATTTTGAATATTTAAATCAAGAGAAAGGGGTTTGATCTACCAAATCTTTTGTTCCCATTTATGTGTCAATTTATTGCCTACTTACATGCCTTAGCTGGTGTATTTATGCTCTCAGTACGGCAACCCAATATATCAGCATGTCTCAGGAAATCCCTCAAACCGTGAAGAAGTGGACTGTCATTGGCCATGATGGTCCGGATTCTCTGGATTTCAAGGAAGAAGAACTCGTATCCACACTCGGTGATAACCAAGTGCTCGTGAAAAGTGAGTATTTCGATACTCATTGCTTTCCAACGTTGTCAACACTAATGTCTTCTCCTAGTCCAAGGAGCGTCTCTAAACGTATGATTACAGTAACACCTGCTTTAGCGTTTGTTGACCAGTTGATAGTTTCGTGATATTATGATCGCCCAAGGTAAATACCCATGGTCAATTAAGCCTGACCTCATTCCGGGTTCCGACGGTGCTGGCACCGTCCTGGCAATTGGAAAACATGTCACCCGTTTTCAACCTGGCGATAGAGTGATAACAACGCTCAATCAACAACATCTGGCGGGTTCTATTACTAGGGAAGCCATGAAATACGGGACTGGTGCTTCAGTTGACGGCACTATGCGCTCAGTTGGTGCTTTTGATGAGCAAGGGCTGGTACGGATGCCCTTGGGGTTAAGTTTCGTGGAGGCCGCCACACTGAGCTGTGCAGGAGTTACTGCATGGAATGCGCTGTTTGGTCTACCTGGGCGGCCGCTGATGGCTGGACAGTGGGTTCTAACGCAAGGGACGGGTGGTGTGAGCATCTTTGCAGTACAATTTGCCAAGGCGGTTGGGGCTCGGGTTATAGCCACCACTAGTTCTCCGGAGAAAGCAAAGATACTCGAGAGACTGGGAGCAGATCACATCATAAATTACCGTGGAACTGTCAATTGGGGCGCCAAAGTACGAGAATTGACCCGAGGGGAAGGAGTGGACCTAGTGGTAGAGGTTGCAGGCCCCAGCACTATGCAACAGAGTGTCGAGAGCGTAAAATTGGATGGTGTAATCAGCGTGGTAGGCTTTGTCGGGGGCGAAGGAGACGGATTGCCAACTCTATTGGATACATGGACAAAACTTTTCACGGCAAGAGGGCTGTGGGTCGGGAGTCGCGCGCAGATGGAAGAGATGTGCAAGGCAATTGAGGGCAATTTGGATCGACTACGTCCTGTAGTAGATCGTATCTTTCCCCTAGCGCAGCTTAAAGAAGCTTATAAGTATATGCTGTCAGGAAACTATCAGGGTAAGGTTGGGATAGAGATTGCTTGAGGCCGAAATAGATCGGGTTAGGAATACAAGATTAATTTCCTTATCCTGCGAGGCCTTGAATCTAGTATCACCCCTTACAATGAAAATATCCTTGGACACGTAGCCTGTAAGAAATATTATTTTATGGTATGGTATATAAGTACAAATAATCTAGGTCATTACAGTATTAGAAAAGGGTGTATATTGACCATAACTGAGACCGCTTTTTCCTATTTGACGGCGGGGAAGCAAATTCTGATTAGGCTTCGTCAAACTGTTGACTCTGTCTTAAGAAGGAACTTTGCAAAGAGCTGTGAGCTGGAGATCTCCCATCCATTCTCTTAGAGAAGTCTCCCGAGTTCAGTCACTCCTCCTCTACTTATTGATATCCGCGGATATGTTCAACACATCACCTGAATTTTCATAGCAGAACTGTAACCTTGAAGATCCTAATTCTTTTCTGCTTTAATTTCTACAGTATCTCGATCACACGACTGCTGATCATGTGAATCGGGCTTTCCTGTATGTATATGTGGATCTAACCCCTGAATTTCTATGAAGCAATATTACCTAGGTATACTCCAGTGTTTAAAAAAACATAAACTCTATCTCCCTTCAATAATAGCTCTAATACTACTATATATTAATTTTATCAACACATAAGGATTCAGGCATGGCTAATTTGTATGGCGTATGGGGGTGGGCGGATCGCTTACATGGGCGGGTGGCTTACCGATTACGTTACTACTACTACTACCTCATCCCTCTTCCTCTTCTAAAGTTTTCCAATTTTTATTGTGAATTGGTGGTATATTAACGGGCTGAATAATATAGAATTAATATTGTGTATGTGTTCCGGAAAAAATGACGGTTCAGTTGGGGTAAAGGCTCGCTTGTGATTTATGTTAAGGGATAGATAGCTTCTTATATAAGAAACCACGACTTTGTCATTGGACGCGGACTATCATCCCCTACGGGCAGTGATCTTCTCAGGGATGGCATTTCAACTGAAGATCAAAATCACCATTTGTTGTGAAACGAATGTGTCTCCTTTTCAATACGCAAATCTGAAATCTGAAATCTTCTTTAACGAAGCAATACACCGGTCGTTTCCCATTCCCACTCGGATCCGCGTACCAAAAACCAACGATTACGCCATTGTCGATGAATATAGGAGCTGATTGTAGCTCAAAATCTGGGTGGTACTCGTCGAAGATGAGATGTTGTTCTAGAGAACTCTCTAACTCTACAGATGGAGTGTTGTTTCCGGATTGATATATCGTATCTTTTTGACAGCTTGCTAATCTGAATGACTTAGAATTAATTCCTGTTTGCATTTCAAGGTTGAGAGGCGACAAGAGTCGGAGTTAAACCGTGGGCCTCAGTCTTTGTATGAAATAGACAGCAGTATAATGGAGCTTTTTGGGCATACTCGGTAGCTGACCAAATTTGAAAATCAACGGAACATCTGTAGATATTTACTTTCATCACTCGTTTAACACTATTTCGGTATATATGTATTGAGTGTTCCGATCCAGACTCCCGCCTACAATATGGTCCGTAAGCACGCGATCAACTCTGAACTCAGGGTTCAGCGACCATTCGCTCCATTCCTGAACAATAGGTTGATCCAGTAACCATCTGGTGCTGAAAGACTCGCTAGTTGCTTCATTCGTACTATCAATAGTCATGTCGAGGAGACCACGACTGCCATCCCCCCATTCCGATATCCCTATAACATCATGAGAATGACGATGTTCGTTGTCGCCCGCATTTGCACCAAGCTTTTTATCATTGGAGGAGAGTCGGATGTAATAGGCAACATAAGCTCTTCTCCTACAAGTAGGGATAAGAAGAGATAGAATGATCTCTTTATTGGACTGAACATGAGAAAACCGTGGCAGTGTACCATTAATATTCATCCTTGAGAGCCGCCTGAAACGATCTATAGACTCTAGATTCTTCACATAGATCTGGCTATTGAAAACTCCCTCTTGCCCTAGCTCGCTTATTTTGTGAGTTATCCATTGCATCCAAGTGGGCATCAAATAGCAGCATTGGCCTGAGAGATACAACAAGGGAGAGAAGCCTATTTTTAGTGATTCGCAGGCATAATAAGATTGTGCTATTTTCTCTTGGTCTTCATGTTTGGTGGTGGCTGTAATCAACGAGCTGAATTCTGTTGATGCAAGTCGCAGTTGCTGGTAAAAGTAAAAATATGCTTCCAGTTCGTAATCGTGATTATCGTCCCGATTAAAAATACTCATCGACCATTTGATCCGCGCCGCATAGAAAACGTATACTGACAATATGAGGCGTAAATGAGTGGGAATCGCAGGATACGGCAAGGGCGGAATGGGAAGCTGACGACATGTTTCCCAGGTTAAATTTTGCGGTGGGATAGAGGGAGATCAAGATCGTAAGTCAATAAGATAGTCGCTAGGGTGCCTCTCCATTCATTTAAATCTTCGTAAAACTTTTGGGMCTTCTCGATGGAGATTGGTGCCAAACATACAGACACTGGGTTCCATATTAGGTCTCGCATTTCTTTGTCCTCAGAACTAAAGTTCAATATTGCCTGGAGAATATCAGTCAGCGACGGAAAGCCCTGTATATCTCTATTCCACTTCGAAGGCGCCGTTGCTCTATGTCGAGAGGTCGATGGATTTGAAAATCTCGTAGTTTGTACTTCGCTCGGAAAGGGTAAATTTATAGTGCAGATAAGGGCCAGATCTCGTAAGGCGGATTCGATTGCGATGATGTGCAACTCTTGGTTTTTTATGCTATCTGAGCTGAGTAGTCTGGCTTGATAATTTGCTGTATGAAAATGGCGGGKAACGGCGAGAACATTTCCGGTAAAGCACTAGTACAATTCATCAACATCAATACGTGGTTGTTTCATTGTTATGAAGAATTGAGTGAGCCTTTGAATTTACCTCGAAATACGCACAAAGAACAGCTACGGCAACGAATGAAAATGTATTCTTCTCCACGTTAGCCATTTTCTGTAGTGCCTTTGTGTACGCTTGACATGCGATCACTTTGGTATCCAAGCCTTGGTTCTGATCATTTTCTGTACGTTGCGACAGCATCAGCACAGCGCGATGCATGCTCCCGAGCGCCGTGATTGTATCGTACACATATTCAATATCCCAACACTGTTGACATATAAAGTCTCTCCAAAAAGGCATATGCCGTGAAGGAAATAGGATAGGTAGAGTGCGAAATAAAAATTGATGATAAGCTAATATATCGCGTGCACGAGTGTGTGGTCTTTGGGATGAGGTCGGATTGACTGGCAAGCCTATCAAAGGAAGACCGTCCTCTCGATGCTCAACAAGATCTGGTATGCTTACTGCGGTGGTGCGGTCAAGACGTCGTTGGTGTTCCAGAGGACCAGGTACCTGGTGCTGCTGCCTTTTAGACGACAGATGCCTAAGCTTCCCTGTATCCAATCGACGTCTCTCTTCATAACCTGCACACTCCAGATTTGACGCTAAACATCGATGGCACATTGGTCTCTCTTCGTCGCACTTCACTCGGCGTAACCGACATGTTAAGCAGCCGGTCTTTCTTCGCTGCTTTCTTTCTTCCATCGAGTTGTTCGGTTTTCAAGCCGTTTTCTGCGAACGATATTGAAACAATCTTCTCTTCCACAATGGACGAACTAGAGAACAAATTTGGACTGACTAAGTAAAGCGGATTATCGAGTTGATATCATTCTCGGCAACCATCCTCAGCAGTGACGATATGAGCTTACAAACATGGATCTGCAAAAATGCTGGCTTACCTGTGACAAATATGAAATATGATTACTCAGCAAGATAACGTGATTCACAAGCGACCCGCCCATCTCCCCGAAAAATAACTCTCTATATTGATTTCTCTTATTTCAACGCGTCGAAAAGCTACTAATTCACATACAAAACCCCTTTAAAAAGCACCAAAATTAAGGAATAAATTTAATGAGCTATTTACAATTTAAAAAATAGAAGAATCTCTAATATTCATAACATTAGATTTATAATATTCCTTATATAAGTTATAACTTTATAAGATTAACTTGTTGATACTAAATACAAGAGTTACTTTTAGGAAGGTGGGCGGGTCGCTTGTGATTTACGTTAGCTGTTCTATTACAAATTTCTTATTCTTTTAGCGTCCATAGTGAAGAAAGATGGTGCCGCTTTTGCGTATCGTCAGAACACGAGTCAAGCGAATTAGACGAGTTAGGCGAGTGTCCAATGAAGGCATTCTAGATCTCTGTAAAGGCCTGCATCTTGTGGGTCGAGGAATGCTAGCTCGTTGAAAATTATCAATCTGACCCTGACTCTCAGGTCAAGTCGGCCGTCCATTGGTCATACTGCAAGAAGAGTAGATATGTAGAATATTCGTTTTGCATCATCGCTATCGTACTCGTTCGACCAGGATGCTTTCTTAGTATTCCCTTTCACTTATTGGATTTGTCATAATACACAAACGGATTACTCAGATTGTATTTAAAGTCACATGGTCTCGGTAAAACCGTTCGAGTGTCAGAGAATCAAGGACAAGGACGTTGAGAAATGAACATCAGGATTCTGTGGCTCAGAAATGCAGTCTTACCTACAGATCAGGACCTTCAATCACCAGGGAAGAGCAAACTATGCGGAAAACTACACTACATTGCTTCAGCAGACTAATGTTCATTCTCGCAACGTGCCATCAGACGAGTCATTCGACGTGGAAAGGGACGTGGTACAAAGATCACACAGATATGTAACGAGAGACCTTACAAACAGCAGTCTTACTTCAACAATCCCGAGGAATGAGTTGTCAGACAGCAGAATTATCAATGAAACACCAATCATTGTTCAATTTGAGGGACCGGATGATCCATGCAATCCTCGAGGTTGGTCCTTGACCAGACGAGTTCTTTACACGGCCAATGTTGGTATGATTGCATTATTAGTGGGAGCTGCTGGTGCAATAGACTCCGCCGTGTTAACAAAAGCCGCAAGGGAATTTGGCGTAGGTGAGAGTGTTGAAGCGTTAGCTACAGGCCTGGTGAGAATTCTCATGCCATCCGGTGATCCTTGAAATAAGCATACTAACAATTAGACTCGTCAATTCCTAGTTTTTGTGTGGAATTGGAGTGGGTGCACTGTTTGCAGGCCCTCTTTCAGAAACCGTGGGACGTAATCCTGTTTATTTCGGCTCTATTGCGTTATACATGCTATTCTTACTGGGTGCTGGGTTGTCAAAATCGATTGAAGCACAATTGATTTGTCGATTTTTCGCCGGACTGTGTGGCGAATCACCTTTATCTACTGTCGGAGGATCGATCAGCGATCTTTGGAGGCCTATGGACAGGTTGATTGCATTTCCTATATTTGCAGGTATGATAAAGATTACCAATTAGATGACGGAAGGTAGCTAATGTTGTTGCGAAGCTGTTGGCTCATCAGGGCCTTATATAGGACCGGTGATCGGCGGGKTTATAGCACAGACAGATCACATGTCCTGGCGCTGGACTGAATGGGTGTCACTTCTGGCTGCAGGTGTCTTGCTTCTCTCGCTGATTGTTTTCCAGCCTGAAACATACGAACCCATCCTGCTCAAGTGGAAAGCAGCAGAAATCCGTAAAATCACGGGAAATGACCGGTACAAGTCTCCACTTGAGGTCGACGAACACGTGAAATTCGCGAGACGCATGCAAATTGCTCTAATCAGACCTTTCCTCATGATTGTCCGGGAACCAGTAATCATGATATGGACTGCTTATCTGTCCTTGCTTTACATAATCCTGTTTGGATTTCTCAATGGCTTCACGTTTATCTTTCAGGATACATACCAATTGACTCCGGGGATGACAGGACTTACTTTCCTTGCTATGGAGGTCGGTACAATTATTGGCTCCATGGCCCTAACTCCGTTAGTCTTTGGTATGGCAAAAAAGGTACTATCGACCATGGAGAATTCGAATGGAGAAGCAAGTGATAAAGAATCTGGTCGCTTGCAGCCTGAGTTCTTTCTTTGGTATTCAATTCTAGGAGCACCAGCTATTCCGATATCGATTTTTTGGATGGCCTGGACAGCTTATCCGCACATCAGTATCTGGTCTCCAATTTCAGCTGCATTTTTGTTCGGATTTGGCAACTTCGCTCTTTTCGTGTCAACTTCCTTATACCTCATTGACTCTTACGAGGCTTTTGCGGCGAGCGCATTGACTATGAACACGTTCATGCGTTACGTTTCGTCGGGTGCAATGGTACAGGCTACGATTCCAATGTATACCAAGCTTGTTGTTCATTGGGCTTTGACATTGCTTGGGATACTTGCTGCTGTTCTGACTACAGTACCATATTTATTTTTTAAATTTGGTCCATGGATTCGGTCGAAGAGTCGGTATGCTAGGGGCCGCGAAATGTGATGTGGCAGAGAACCACAAGTGCACTACTGCTTTGATATGATAGCGACACGGCATTTGATCTACCTAGGTAATTGTTGTGCAGTTTGGCCTAAAAAAATTTGATTCGAAGAATATAGAATGTTCAGTATTTGTACCAGATAATTATACCATTTTTAAACACACTTAGCATACCGATGAGGCTCCCATCCTCTCTCTAAAGCAAAGCATCCACGCAAGATCCAGTCAAACAACGTCAATAAGGGGTAGAAACGTTGAATTTGAAGAATAAAACTTTCAAGTGTGTTCAAGAAGAAGTCGTCTGGAACTTCTAGTTCTCTACGGCCTCGCAGCATTTGCTTTAAGATTTACTTAAATGTGACAATCCGGCTAATGCATAGATCTAAAACCTAGGTGCGCACGTACATGGAAAATAACAAGCATAGGAAAGGAAAATGGAGAAGGAAAGAAGCCCTTTAAGGGATGTGCTCATTTAAATAATCTAGGGCAGTGCCTAAATAGATACTCCTAGGTCTTCTTAGAACCTCTACTAAGGGCTCTAATTAGGTAAGTATAAGTATAAAGAAGCTTGCATCGTATGTCTTACTGTCCAGCGGTATACTGATTGTCTCATTGATCGCTTCATTGATGACCAGCTGTTACAAAAAGGATCAATACAGAAATAAAAGATTGGCCGTAAAGCGCTGCATAAAACATACCCACACATTCAAGTGCCTCGATATTAAAGAAACAGTCTATACATTTTGACAAAGACGTGGATCTTACACGTATCAGACTCGAAAAGCATCACTTCCATGACGTTTAAGGAGTCACAAACCTATAAATACAGTTTCACTTTCTAGATCTCAATACATACGTCAATATAAATAGCGTACCTCCCGCCACCGTGAAACTGGCCGCGAATATCAAAGCACCCGAAAACCCTGACGACGAATTCGCAATAGCTCCACTGATGGGACTTCCAATAAGGATGCCAATACCACCCATGAAAAGACTCATACCCATCCATGTGCCGATCATAGAAATTTTGGGAACCAAAGATGCCACAACAGTGGCCTGGAGTGAAACGACCGCTCCTGAAGTGAATCCATAGATGATGGAGACTACCACCAGCCCAGCCAAAGAATGAACTGTCAACCATATATATCCGAGTAAGGCCGAGGTCAGTGTACAGATTATAATAGTTTCCAATGCTCCGTATCTGTCAGCGATGAGCCCAGGGATGACTCTGCCAAATGCCGAACCCGCGTTGAGAATTGAAAGCAGATAAAATGACAAATCGGTATCAATCCCCATCGATCGAGCATACGACACAATATAAAATATCGGAATGTAGAGCCCAGTGAAAGAAAGAAACAATCCAATGCTGAATACTGTGTAGGGCATATTTTTGAAGGCTGTAAAATCAACCATTGGACGAGCCTTTTTAGGGGGTGGTAGGCGTGTTCTCATTATCATAATTGCGACTAGTAACGTGCCAAGAGCAATGAATCCAATTACTCGTGTTGTCCACGCAAATCCAATCCTGGGCTGTAATTTTCGAAAGACGATTGGGTATATCACACTTCCAATACTTCCGCCAGAAGCCATGATACCGACAGCAAGGGCTCTTTTGGTATCAAAATAGGTACTGACAATTGCGACACTGGTGACGAAGAGAAATCCGCCCCCTATCCCTACACATACACCTTGTGCGAGAATTATTTGATAGTACTCTGTTGCTAAACTCGTCATCATAACACCAAAGACGGTCAAGAAAGAGCCTAAACTGATTAGGAGTCGAAAATAACCTCGGTCAAAAATCGGGCCACTAATGATGCTCAAGCCCATGAGAAGAAACGCTTGAATAGTACCAATCCAAGAAATTGTTGAAGAATTATACGACGGAAGAAGGGTTGTCTGGAACAAGTCTTCATATGCTGCGAATGTATTGACAATTCCCCTGTTTTTAAAAGTCCCTCGGTCAGTGGAAGGTCTTTAAACAGACTTCGAGCATACCTCATCATACCAAGAGTTGAAGAATATAAGGTACCCGCCGAGGACCTGGAGCCAGGCTGTTATTCCGGCATTTGGTGGTCCCTGTACCCCAGCTTGAGTAGCTGGAACTCGTTCCATGATAAAATATAGCTACAAGCGGGAGCTCGTAGCTCAATGATGTGAGCCTGGTTTATGATTGAAATTTCCTTTTTGGTTTTTTCTGGGTTGTTGTTGTTGACTGAGTAAGAGTATGCGTGTAATCCGAGACTTTGCATGCTGTTATTTATAGGAAGTATGTGCTTGATTATGTCAAATGCTCATATTGATTACTCATATCCTGAAACAACCAGGTCATCGAAGTGTGGGAAGTTCAAAAAATAATAGTAGTAGTGAAAGTAATCAAAAGAAGCTTCGGTCGCTGAAAATTATGTATAAAATGGAACACATGAGTTTCTTCATACCCTAACTGCCATCTGCGGCTATCACGGCATTCAACGATAGGAAAGAGTGTAGTAACTCCATCCATTATTAATCAAATACACATAACCCAGTAATTGTATAGAGATGTAAATACCTAGCTACAGAGAAAGTCGCAGGCCTGAGTCCAAAATTCCTTTTACTTTGCCCCGTCGAAACGAGAAGCGATTTGTCATCAATGCAAGGTCGGAGGCGTCCAGTAGCTCTCTAAACTCGCTAAACTCGCCTAAATGACTAGTTGCTAAGAAGCCATGATGAAAACCGTATGAGATATTTTTGAGTACTAAGCCTAGGTAAATATAATGAATATTTTCTACGGATATTTGACTTTCAATTCAACCTAGGCATTGATTTGTTATATATATATATCCGCCCAGACGGGCACAGTACGACAGTAGAAACCAACTACTTAGTTAGATTTGATATACTGGCTGGAGCAGCTATGGTACTGAGGGCTGCTATCCTAGCTGGCCGACCAGTCTAACAACAACGTCGAGCCTAACCTATCAGATCTAACCTAGCCCCAAGGCTCAACTCGAAAGGCCTGTTGATATCTTCCATCAACGGTTGATTCTATTTGTGGGCCAGAGCCCCAAACTCGTGACAACTATTCATAGAGTACTGAACCTACAAGGACCTATGTTTTATCTATTATCTCTATATCGGCAATAGATTATTGAACACTTCATTGTCTACTCTAAATCTTTACTTTGCTGGATATTGTGACAACATCCCTTTGCTTCGGAACGGAAACTATCACGCAAACTCGACTTCCGACGCGCTGTCCTCTGTTGGAACGAGCTGTGACCAGGAAATAACCACATGTAACGGACCTGGATCCACCTCAAGTAGACAGCGTTGTGTCGAGGACGGAGGTTGAAGCTATATAACACGTAGTGCGCCTCGGAGCTGAGCAACCAATAATCCGTACGTTCGGCGCTGGGTAAGGCCTCGGGAGATTCACGGCCCTACACTTTTTTTCTATTTTAGAGCTTTTACTTATTTATATTAAAAAAACCTTTTTAATATTCGTTTTTCGCTTATTATATAATAATATACTAAACTTTTTAAATCCTTTAAAGAACTGTACACTGGTCAAATATCATTGTATATTGCACTTATGTAAATACCCAGTAGCGGGCTCGTAACTTTTCACTCATTTTTCCTCGGAGATTTATGATTCTTGTGATGCTTCTGAAATGCCCATTCGATTAGAAAGCTTGTTCGAAATATTGTCCAGCATCTTTAATCATATTTTCGTAACGCGAATCTGAAGTATGATTCGTTCAGATCCAGTCGAGGGATTTCCAATAATCCTTGATAGGCTTGGGTCCAAAGTTGGGCTTGTCGGGAGCGGACGCAATGACTTCGAGTTTCACTTATTGGTCTCCACTGAAGAAGTATGTCAATCCTTTTGGGTCTTCAGGTACGGGCAACGCTGCATCGACTGAGTCAAACCCAGATTTGGTCAAGGCCGGCCATTCGACAGAGAGCTTAGCTGGGCCGTACACAATCTTGTCTTGATCCACATTGATTCTGACATAGTTGACGCCCCAGAAGATGTAGGCTTCGCCGCGTTTGGCTGGAACAGGCATTGCAGCATCAATAGTATCGTATCCGGCTGATGCAAGGCTCTTGAATCTTTCTGTAATGATCCAAGGACCGCCGACAACTTCATCCTGTTTAGTTTCGGGTACCACCTTCACCCGAGCAAAGCGGCTGCCATGGAAGATATAAACCTCGTCACCGCTACCTTCAACAGGCAGAACAGCATCCACAGTACCAAAACCGATAGACTTCAGCGATGGCCAGTGATCTTCGATTTTGGCAGGGCCGAATGTTATTTGGTCATCATTCTTTGCAGGCGTAAACTTGATCCGGGCATAGCGGCGACCACCAAAGAAGTAAGTCTGCTTGAAATTTGGATTATAGTATGCTGCGTCAACCATGGTGGGCCAAATAAGGGAAACCGGCGTGAATATACTTGTGGATAGTATTAACTGACTTGAGAACTGTTATGAGAAGTTGTAGAGGCAAAAGCTTAACACAGGCAGTATGTCTTGGAGGTTTTATAGCCGAATATCAGATATATATGATCTCATTGCCTTCTGGCTTCGTATTGAATGACATTCCGGCTGGATTCATTGTGATGGGGTTTGGATCTTATTTTAATTTAATTTGTGTAACATTTAGGATCATGGAATGATCAGAGCACTTTCTGTCATCTGCATGCAAGGGCTAATCTTTCAACTGACGAGGAAAAAGAAAAAGTTTGATCGTCGTGATGAACGCAGTATTGACGACATCGGAATCTCGGTGACTTTCAGGAGCCCAAGAGGCCGATCTTAGGTTGATTTGATTCTCTGGATGTATCTTAAAGTACTATGTAATGTGCGGTGAAAACAGAAGGTGGCAACTTGTCATGGAGTACTTATACATATGGAGACGATCTCCTTAGGGAACTATTCGTAACAGCGCTGATTCCGTCTCGTGTCACAATGTATTGTAAAATATGAATTAGATCCTCCTTCCCCAATAGATACCTAGTCAACTTGGATTGATTTCGTAAGGTTGCAGAGTCCAAAGAGGAACAGATTACACGGGGCTAAATGTGTGGAAGGATATTTGATGTGACTCTTGTCCTAACTGCGGTGAAAGAGTGTAGAGACTCAGATTAAGAGCTGTTAATTTGATAGGATGGTGATTTGAGGATAATAAATCTCTGGCTGAAAACCCTTCTCGAACAACAACCATGCATCCTTGTACATGCAGCGCGTATATGAGACCTTGTGCCCAGGTTGGCGCCAGGTATAGCAAATTATGGGATAATTTTGACATCATTGCCGGTCGTTGTTTCATTGATGACCCGTGGAAGTACTCCTGGCGGCTCGAGACAGCGCTGGTTAACGGATCGTAGGCTTCAGCATTTTGTAGATATTTAAACCCATGAGGCTTGCCCGATGCTCAAGATATAGAACATCACAAATCAAACTCCTGTCTTACATTGTCAAGTCAATATTTGAAACTACAAGCAATCGCAAAGAGGAGTCCCTCACTATGGAGCCGCGAACCATCTACCTGATTTCATCTCGGCCTAGCCCACACCAGCGTGCACATTTTGCATTATGGGTCCCTTCAGCAGCAAACCCGCAGGTCGGCAGCTCGATACATGTTGTTGGGGCACCAATGGCTGGCTTTGCACTCGAATTTAAGCGAGGTTATAATCCAGCTTTAACCGGAACAGACCACGAGATTTGGCCTATCGGGCAGGTTGATTCGTCTCATATTGTCGAGGTTCCGGATCCCGGACGAATTATCACTGAGAACACCCCCAGAGGGAACCTAGAGATCGCAGCGACACAAGTGCGACCTCCTGGAATCAGCGTAAATTTCATGGCTCCGGTGAACGATGTAAGCCTTTCCCCTTGACGATTGGACTGGGTCATCACTCGCTAATGGTTCTCATAGACTACAAATAAAAGATGTCAAGAGTGGACCATGGAATACGTCCGCCACCTGGTTGCGAAAGGATACATCTCAGCTGAAGCGATCCAAATCGTCCAATCTCACCGTGACCATCCCAGCTTTGGAATTGGATTGCGCCCAGTACCGAGGTAGTCGCATGGTCTGAGCACTGCAGGGAAATTCCACCTGCTGGCCAGGTGAATTCAATGGGTTTTAGGATTACCAGACTAGAAATCGATACCAAATACGTCAAGCGAGAGATCTGGTAGCACATGATGGAGATTTGTAAATGCTTATTTGACGTTGTATCATTGTTTACATATTCTTTTATTTTGTCATTAATGCTCTATATGTGAAATTGAGCTCGTGAAGTATCAGAATGCACCCATAGCCGCAGTATACTCACAAAATACGTCGTAGACGTCCTCACGAGGCTGCAAATATTTGTAAATGTAATCTTCACGCCATTCGTCTTTATATGAGACTGTCCAAGTTGCTTTGCAGTACTCCCAATAATCTGGGTACCATCCTGATTGCTGCCAGTCAACAACTACAATCCGAAGGGGATTGGTAGAGGGAAGTATGATATTGCGCCGATTTAGATCCGCATGAGTCAGCTTGACCTCTCCATCATCTGGTAGAAAACAACGATTGGGGTCGTCATATCTGCGTTCAAAGCGTAATTGATGGCAAAGTGCAAACCAGTCATTAAACTCCTTCACGCTGGAGAATGGGCCAGTTGTCGGTTGATCCGCAAAGACATAATCCAAAAGAGGCCGGTTGTTTATCGATCCTACATAAATGTAAGTCACGTCGATCGAAGACTCCTTGCACCTTCAAGCATACCGATAAATTGATTGGAAGGATCCTGCTTAAGCTTGCGTAGATTTTCGGTAATTCGAGATAATTGATCAATGACCGCGTTTTTATCGTTGGTTTTTAGTTGATTCCAACATTCTTGAAGAGTTGGCCCATTGATGAGCTCCATATATATGAAAACATAGCCTTCGCTATCAACGCGCCACCCGAAGAGCTCAGGTACCGGAATGCCGTCACCAAAAACTTTTTTAATCATCCAAAGATTCACGGCCTCAGTAGTTGTTACATGGCGAGAAGGACCAAATTTGACGATTAATTTGGGGTCCTCAAAACGTATGGGGGCTGGTTCGCCACAAGTACCGACATCTTTCGATAAAGCTCTGACTTGAGCTGGCGTTGGAAGGTGGCGGTCTGGGCTTGACGAAAAAAAAGAGGCATCAGTAAAATCTACCTCTTGCTGCGTAAAATCAGGCAGTTTGAGTGAGATAGACCGATCGCCTAATGAATATCGAAACATGAGGGAAGCTGTTGACCGCGAGTTTTAACCTTGAAGATTATAATCGTACTTGAGTGGTTTCACGGGCGAGTTGGCGAGGAATAAGAGAGAATTGAAACAAGAAGACAGACGCGTGAGAGAGGAAGGAACAAAGATCACAACGACGCCACGCACCCGACGGCAAATCATCGAATCTTTTCCCTTCCACTGCATCCTCAGCCGACGCTTTTGATTCGATTTTGAGAAATTGACATTTATCGTTACCCGACTTTGCACTCGCTTGCCGGACGTGATCGGTCAAACCACCTATCCGAAAAGCCCACAATTTACGGACCAGTTCTATACATACATACCAAGGTAATATTCACAATACTCACAAATACCTACAAGTCACAAAAAAATCGGGGAAGCATTTCATTTCATTGATTTCAGGGCAGACCAACATGCTATTCCACTTAATGTTAGTATGTATTCTCTCATTAATGTACCTGTACCTGCAATACCGACCTAAAAGCATTCGCAGCGTCTGTCCTGAAATCTGGCGCCCGGCCAAAAACACAACTCCTTGGAGCAGCTCTGGGATTTGTTAGATATAGCCCTTGACAGCAGACTAAAACAAGAATCAACTTACTACTAGAAGACTGTTCGATGCCAATCACGCAACACTTAGATAGTTCAGGCATTGCCAAAATCTCGACATCAAGAAACTGTCAATTCATTAATTATACGTGAAGGCACCAGTCAAGAGAACTCAGTGGTGGTTAACAAGAAGAATTCATAAGATCGCGCTCGTGATCTTGAGTCGATGGTGATTTTTGGCAGTCCCGATGATATTGTACGGATGGGAGCGAAGCGAAGTCTTCCAGGCGTTTCATCATACCAATATATCTTCTTTTAGTATCGTGAGTTTCTTGCAAATACTTACGTCTTCAAAATCCGATGCAATCTACTACAGTGCCAATCTTCACCTAAGAGTGATGTCTATAGCCCGAATTTCAAAGTCCATTGCGAAGCGAACATATATCTACTAAGCCTTCACACAAATCAGATATTCAAAAACTTTGATTTTGAAGGGATTCAATTTCAACAAAAACTTCATTATATACTTTTATAGCTATACCCTAATGTCAGACATATACTGATATAGATACTCATACTGCGTCTGACGGAAATTATCCGTTATAGTGGTCAGACTATTAGCGTTGAAATTCACCAACTTGTTCCCAGTACTCCATTGTGGCCAGTTGGGATAAGTCGTATTCGCATTGGGATTAAGGTCATAAATGAATGACAAGTAGTATGACCAAATCGCTGAAGAGGCATAATCCGGCACAATGCCGTAGAAGACTTGTAAGATGTCCGTGCCATGACCGGTGCCGAGAATAGGGGTACCGTAGTCATAAGAAGAGAGATAGGACCAGCTTGGTACATTCGGGTTGGCAGCGTTGGCTAAGTTCAGGAATGCGCGGCGTGTCAAGGTGAAAACGGCGTCGCCGAGGATGGCGGCTAGACGCTTGTATTGAGGATACCAGTTGTTTAGGATGCCGGTCCTGAAAGGGGAGCCGAAGGTGATGTCGTCTGGGTAGGCGTTGACGAGTCCTTCAATGATAGTCTCATTCCCATCGTATGAGAAGAAGACGCTTTGAAGATAGTCGATGACTTCTTGTGTGGTACTGAGGTTAGATTGGAAAAGGGCAAATAATGTGCCCTCATCCTCTTGGTCACCGATGATCATAGGGACTGGTGCGTATTTTCCATCTTTGACGAGTACTTCAGGGCTGTCTGTGAGAACGGTACCATCCGGTCGAGGTAGGTAGGATAGAGCAACCGAGTTATAACTGAGGATACCAGGTACAGAGTTGGCTGCGTTAAGATAGGTGGTATAGTCAAGTCCACGAAGACAATTTAGTGTATCAGTTGCCGATGAGCAGCCAGCAGCAGAAACCACGGAGTCATAAACTTTCTGTGCGGCATCACCGTCCACAGGGTTTGTAGGAACAATGCTACCAGAGTCCATGATTGCACCACGGAAAAGAGGCTGGCCTTTGTATGTGTAATCTCCATCGTACAAAAGCATTTGATCCAATACTGAGATGGACCCGGCAGATTCTCCCCAAATAGTGACTTTAGTGGGGTCTCCGCCAAATTGTGCAATGTTGTCAGCCACCCATTGGAGACCTAGTCTTTGATCGAGGAGACCTAGGTTGCTAGATCCATCTGCGAGAATCTCCTTGCCAGCTAAGAACCCAAACCCACCAACCCGATAGTTGACAGCAACGAAGACAATGGGTGTTCCGTTAGAAATGGCGTTTTCGACAATAGTTGTGCCATCATATGTAGAAGTTCCACCGAGTTCGAATCCACCACCGAAAATCCAGAATAGAACTGGCAACTTTGATGTTGGACCAGCGCCCGTGGGTCGGACAACGTTGATGGTCAAGCAATCCTCACCCGCATCGGTGATTGTTTGAAGTAAGGGCGTGTCGATGAGTGTCCCGAGAATACCTGTCAAGCTACTCCAATTGTCCGAGAAGAACATCTGAGGGCAAGATCGGGCAGTGCCAGTGGCAGTCACTTTGCCCAATCCGGTCGTCAGGGCTACGGGAGGCTTAAGTCGTAAAGAGCTCGTAGGTGGTTCAGCAAAAGGAATACCATTGAAGGTATCGACAGTGCCAGATTTGGCACCCACAATGGTGGCAGCCGGAGCAGCAATGGTGACTGTGGGTGTGGTTGCACGTTTGACTTCCTCTACCGGAGCTGCTGTGGCATATGGTACCAAGACCAGAGACAGAATAGTGAATGACCACTTCATGGTGAAGTCTCTATTGGATTTAAAAAGAGGCTTACACTCTCTGAGGGTTGACTTGCCGAGGATTAGGTGGCTACGGTAGTTGCCTTTCTTCTTATCACTTGTTTCGTCGATCCAGGAATTTTGACCTATCTAAACACGCAGTATATAAACACTCAATGTCTTCTTTTCCTGATCTCCATGTTGAATTGCACATGTATGGTCAACGGCCTCGGTTGCTTGAGTTTAAATGAATTACTGTCCAGGTGACCGGAAAGTTGCAATGAGTGGATACACTAAGCATTGCACTTCAAAGCGGGCTTCTAGCCTTACCATGGTAATGTGAAAATCTTCATGCATCCGTACTTGATTTATAAGAGGACTCAAATAGAGGTAATCGAAGATTGTCGAATAAAATACGGGTTAAGGGAGATGTGATATGCATAACATCATGCCATATAGCTTGTGCAAGAAACATGTGTCAATTAGGCGTCAGTTTGGGGAATGCCACGCGATCCGGATATTCTACAGTGCACCAATCGTTTATCGAGTGACTATAGACATGATCAACATCTAAAAGACTGTACAGAAGTCAAATCAGCATCCGGATCTTCAGGGGCTTTATTTTTTGCTACCTTCATGTCTCATTGAAGCCAAAGGAACCGCCCTGGTGGTGAGTTGTTACCAAAAGAAATGCACCACCAAGGAATTAGCAGACGATTTTACAGAATTCGAACAACCGCGTAATCCCCAAGTTCTGCCTAAGCCACCACCCAAAAGTTCTATAAAGTAAAAAAAACCTTTCGATCCAAGACCTGCAAGGTCGGAGGTCTTGCCTTAAGTGGAAAACAGTTCATGCTCTGACTGATCGCAAGAATTTTATGGACGAGCCTTGCATTTGTAAGTTATTTCGAACAGTTGTGAGCATGAATCTGGTCATTGTCCTTGGGAAATAGAATTTTATTTCTAGAAAAGATGAGGGTCTAATCCTATACTATTCATCTACAATCACTATGCTGATATATGAACGAAGTTGAAGATCTTATCCCAAACACGAATACAAACGCAAAAGACAACGCCCTTGCTTAGCCATAGAAAATTCCTACCTCATCAGAACCATGCAACTCCGGCACTTGCAAGTAGTCTTAGAAAAACTCCCGGTCAGACCTCGGGATCGTTCGTGCTATAATGCGGGGTTACGGGGTATATGGCATTAGGAAAGCCTGTTATACCTATACTCCGCAGTGTCCACACACTTTTAAACTCCGCACAAAGCAGATAAACCGATAGATCTACCTACCAAACCTGTTTATGTCCTAGTTTCCACCAAAAAAAAAAATTCCGACAATGGCTTAATGTTCCCGCGATTTCTCATTAATCGACGCCCTTTCAGACCGCCGATGAGATCCTTCGAGTCCCGAAGGAGGAAATACGGCCGTGGTGGTGACCTGTCAGATGATTCAAGGTTACATGCTCAAATTTATTTCAAATGTGCCGAGTCCTCGATCGATATGCTACCGTGTCTGCACGAGTCATAAATTAGACGATATCGACATACGTCATGCCACGAGTTTCTAAATTTTTTTGATCGGCTTTCAAGCCCAGAAAGGAAGTGGGATGGGAGCTGATCATGGTGTGTTTTTACTCAGAATTCGTATTCGTTTAGCTTTCCTTATTGATCATTTGAGGATATGGATGGTGTGAGCAAAACCCCGCTACTGGGCGCTGTCAAGAGGAGGGGCAAAAAGTCTATCGGGTGTGCTCGTTCGTTTGGGGCTCGGATCGTCCCTATTCCCATGTTCTTCGTCGAAAGACGGATATGGGGCATTATTAGAGAAGAGATGACAACGGATATCAAATATTGATATTTACTTCTACAGGACAAGCCAGAGGTTACCTAGCTACAGCATAAGCACATAAATAATAACATTTAACAAATCTCTTCCAGAAGTCTCTAGCGTATTTTCTTTAGTATCTAGTCCTAATAACGGTCTTGCTTGTTTCTATTGTGGTATAACTCACTATGAGGCCACAAAATTGTATTAAAGGACTCAGAACTAGACGGTATCATGACTAAAGAGCATTGGTAAGGTAGAGGCATGTGCTTCTCCACGCAACATTAATATATCTACTTTTATTTCCCTTTACTCTCCGAGGTGTAGAAACATATTTCTCGTGTTCGATCTAAACTAGCCTCATTGCGTATACAACCACAGGCACTAAGATTATCACCATCTATTCTATCGACAGAACTGTGATCTAAAGACGCCGTCTAGACCCCCTTGCGTATACAAAGAAGAATGAGACCACCGGGTCTTTCCGAATAAAGCCGTTGCGGTCAGTCTAGAACAAAGAACATGCATTGTCACAATACCGTTGGACATTAATAGCTCATTTACAGAGAAGCGTACTATCAAAACATTCACAGACCAAAGTCCATTTCAGGGCGAGATATCAAAACTCGTCTGAAAGGATTAGCAAATTGCTATCTATTTTTGCAAATAATTGAATCACATGTTGCAATTTCCAAAGAGAATAGGAAATCCCCGGATTAACAATAGCCGATTTACCAAATATGAACTGATGGAAGACCAATAATCCTGCTGTCAGACACAACTCCTCTTACCCTATACGTGGTGGCAGCCTCTGGTCTCCAGCCAACATACGATGGCACCATGAATAGGCTCCTCAGTAGTGTCTACTGCTTGGACGGGATGGCTTACGCTGCCTTTGATAATGATGGCACTTACCAAACTTATCTGCCTAATCTACGGGACCCGACTCCTTCATATACCACTACACCTGGCCGTGAATAGACACCATCTGTAATCTACACCTCACTAGTAACTGAACCAATATCCATAAATGTTCATCACCGTTGCCGAACCCGCAATCTGATCAACTGTGTTTTATGCGACAAGGTGAGATGGATGACGGAGGAACACTCGTGGAGCGCCGGTTAGATTATGTTTATTAGCAGATCGAGTGGAGGGTAAAAGTGATTAACCGTGTGGTGGCAAAGAACACGGAACAAGACTTCGGCCTGCCACCATTCGTACTGGGAGCGGATAAAGGAAACGGATGGAAATGTTCTGCGGAGGAATATTGCTGGGAAATGTTCCTTCCTTCCAGATTTGGCCCCGGTTAGAGTCACTATCTTTTGCGATCTACAGTACCTCCCTGTGTGTCCTTTAAAGTATATAGGAAGTCACTACCAAAAGAATTCGAGGTCTTCTGCCTCGCACTGGGGCCAAAGGCTTTTCCGAAGCCGGATACCTTCCATATACTCACGACTCTTTGTATCATGCACATGACACGCAACTCCAACCTCTCGACACCTCTGTTGTAACAATTCAACTTTTAAACCCTCCTCTGGACTACTAAATTGATCGCAGGTCTCAATATGGAACGTGGCAATCTTAGGAAACTTCCTTGAGGTGGCGATCTCCGCCAAGTCATCCAGGACGTCACAAAAGTCCCCCCATTGAATGTCCAGGAACAATGTTTCCAGTGACGAGGGAATCACATCGCTTATCTTTCGCGTGGGTGAGCCTTCTTCGTTGAGTCCCACGAGATTGTATAAACTGAGACGGAGAAATTTCAAGGCAGAAAAACCGACAAATGACCCCATCCATTCGGTTTCGTTGTCGCTGTTTGACGCGTATTCGTCATGCTCAACCCAGATAGCCTCTAACGTGGGTTTGTGCAGCGAGAGTGAATCGTAGAGTCTGCGGGGCTGTATATCATCGTATGAGATGCATGCTCCACCGTGGATGATACGGAAGGACTTTAACGTTTTGCAGGCCCGGATCCATTCTCGCATTCCCCCCGTAGCATTGGTTTGCGAGAGATCAATATCCGTTACATTTGAGCATCGAGATGGGAGGCTAAGATTTTTGAGAATCTCAGTAGGGTCAGGAATCTCAGTAAGGTCGGGCTCGAGATCTTCTTCCTCCTTAGCATTCTCCGCCACTTTCCACCCACTGACTTTGCGCACAGATGGAAATATGAAGAACGGATGCATCTGCAACGAGTCGACGGCATTTTCCGTATCATATCAAGACATGTTAACTTCTTCAAGATGAAGGAAACAGGAGCCTCCATTTATGGCAGCGTTTTTGAGCATTACGCTAACATGGGAAGAACCGAACGGCCATTCAAAGCCGATTTTCCGTAGACCAGTCAATCGGGGAATGAGCAATGCTAGCCAGGCATCGTCATAAAACTCCTCGAGATCCTGTAGCCATTTCGACTTCTCTTCTTCGGGGTATTCGGTTGCTTCATCAACTAATTTCCGAATAAGATCACCGTCAAAATTGGGTCTTTCGATGGTTTTCTCGGATTTCCGGTCGGTTTCCCAGTCTACGTGGGTTTCCCAGCACGCAAGTGCTAGAGATTGAACACAGACAGCCAGTTCGGGGTTCCGAACCACAGTGTAGAGAAAACTCTGGGCCGAATTCGCGTTTTTTTTCCCGAAAATCACATTCGTGTAGAGTTTTCGTTGAAACACGCTGTGCATTCGATGCGAGGTGGATATCAGGTTACATGTGTCCTTTTGATTGAGGTGACTTCCGATCAATTGGAGCAATTCCGGCGGGAGATCAGTTATAGACATTTTGATTGCGATATGTACTCAAATTTCCATCTGCGGGATAATGCGGATTCATGAACTCGTGCGGAGCTTAACTAGGCGGCTCTTAGCGTAGGCAGACATGGGGCCCTACTGAACCTAGATCTGGATGCCTAGTTTTTGTCCAAGATCACACAGAACACTAACTTCAGCATTAAAAAGTAGAATGAAATAAATTGGAGTGTAATAAAAAAAAAAGTAAAACAATGCCAAAAGACAAAAATAATGGATGACTCGGATATACTCTAAGAGGAGCTTTGACACTACCGAATAGTCGCTGGTTAGACTGAATTCTGGGAATAGCGCGTTCGCGCCGCAGTCTACAGCTGCCACTATCTCCGATCTAGTTAGCCCATTGTTGCTAGTCATATCACGAATCAACACAAGAGTAGACTTTGCTAGGTTGGGAGCCATGGTTAGTTGCACCGCCCGTGGAAGTAACAACCAAGAAATCCAGGTGAGGACTGTGCTGCAGCTTCTAATGGAAGAGTATGGGGGTGACACCGATTTCCGGAAACACTGTATATCACCGCCTTCGCAGGCAGATTGATTCCTTCATTGAATCTGTCGCGCTTTTGTTAGCTTAAAAGTTTGGTTTTGCAATCAGATGTGCTAAATACTGATATTCAATAAACTTAAGGTTATGATCCTTGCCAAGATAGAAGCTTCTCAATGTGGAGCAACCCTCTTATCGATGTTACCGGAGGGCGCATCGCACCGAACTCAATTCAAAACCAACTACAAACTGTTTATCTGCTTCTAACTTCTTAGAATCTACCTTGAAAGTCTTCAGCATTTCTGCGATCTCTAAAGTTCAACCGCTCGTTGATAGAAATGGTGCTACTCACCAAAGCCGCTGGAACCGTAATCCGCCCATTAACCGCAAGACGGTTAGCCTCGACATCCACAACGCAAAGCCTCAAGATCAATTCCGCGCGACTATGGGAGACTTTCCATGACACATGCAAATGGGGTGCAGCTCATCGATATAGCGAGTACGTCAAACATCCAAAAACCCCTACAAAGACATCTCGGCTCATAAATTTGCAGCAAGCCCATAGACACAGGCATGGCCCGCCTCACCCTCACTGACGCCGACGCGACAGTGCGTCGATGGCTAGGTGATCAAGTGCAAGAATTGGGATGCACACTTCACGTAGACCAGATGGGGAACATGTTCGCTAGGCAGAAAGGTCGACTGAACTCGTCGGCGCCTATGATTGCCATGGGTAGTCATTTGGATACTCAACCCCGAGGAGGGAGATATGATGGTATTTTGGGTGTTATGGCGGCCTTGGAAGTGTTGAGAACGATGAAAGAGAATGGGTATCAGACAGGGTTTGATATTGGGTTGGTTAATTGGACCAAGTATACTTACCTCCAATGGATTGTTATAATTAAACATGTTGCTGATAATTATGTTATTGAAAAGTGAAGAAGGAGCTAGATTCCCCAAATCAATGGCATCATCCGGTGTCTGGGCTGGAAGCATCCCGCTTCAGGAAGCATGGGATCTACGTGATATCCACAACCCCGACATAACCCTCAAATCCGAACTTGAGCGACACGGCTACCTCGGCGAGATCGCCTGTTCATACGACACTACAACTGGATACCCGCTTGGCGCACATTTCGAGCTGCATATTGAACAGGGACCCATTTTGGAACAGACGCAACGATCCATAGGCATCGTTCAAGGTGCGCAGGCATACAGATGGCTGAGTTTCACCGTCTCCGGCCGGGACGCGCATACCGGCACAACACCATTCAGCGCACGTAAAGACCCGCTTCTCGCAGCTTCGAGGATGATTGCGTCCTCTAACGGGATTGCGCAGCGACACGGCGCATTGGCGTCAACAGGGATATTCAAAATTCCATCCAACGCATCTACAAATACGATTGCTTCAGAAGTGACGTTTACGCTCGACATCCGACATCCAGATGACAGGGTGGTTGATGTAGTGCAGGCAGAATGTCTCGAATCATTCAATAAAATTGCTGCGCAGGATGGAAAGGGGGTTTCGTTTACGTGGCAAATCGACACTGATTCTCCTGCTGTTCGATTTGATAAGAATTGCATTGATGCAGTGAAAGCTGCGGCACATAATCTCGTCGGACCGGATGGGTATATGGATATCACCAGCGGTGCTGGTCACGATAGCGTGTATACCAGTCAACGCTGCCCGACGACGATGATTTTTGTGCCTTGTCGTGATGGAGTCAGTCATCATCCGGAGGAGTACTGTTCGCCGGAAGACTGGTAAGTCTTACTCTCCAACGACAAGCTGGTGACATGGACTAATTTTTTCATACAGTGCGATTGGGACACAGGCTTTGTTGGAGGCTGTGGTTTACTATGATAGGTTTCGAACGAAGCAGGATACAGCTTCATAGGTATCAGAGACTTTGATAGGTTAACAATGTGAAAGTTCAGACAAGATTACTTCAAGGACCTAATGATCAATCAAAAAGAAATCCCAGTTGATAAAACCTGTGACTTCTCATATGACCCTTGTATTCTATGGGATCCATAACTCCATCAAAGAAAAGCGCTATATCTGGGCCTTCTTGGACTGTAATCTAATACCAGATTTATCAACCTGCCCACCTCAATGATTATGCAAAAGCCTCTCTCTAAGAAAGCCTCGTAGCGTGAACTGTACCCTACAGTCATTATTCAACTAGACTTCTCTCCCTCAACCTCAATAACAACCTTACTATCAGCCGCAGCTTCCGCACTCTTGATAGCCGCAAAATCGCGTTCTGCATTCCATACAAATGGGCTATCATTGGCAAACAGATAATCCAAGTCTTCAAGATGTCGACCAGCCGTTTCTACAATGAAACATCGTCAGCGAGAAACGCAAGAAGTATGATGCACGGAATCGACTTACCGATATAGAAGAGATAAATCGGAACCAGCATCACCAGATTGAGCAAGGCGAAAAGTATAAATACCCAAAATGACACGGCATCAATAAGATATGGTACGATTTCATTGATGATACCACCAGCCACGGAGAATGCGACTGTCGCTGCCGCCGTTCCTTTTGCGCGGGTAGCAAGAGGGAAGATTTCGGTTGGGTACACCCAACTACCCCGTCGATTAGCATCAATTGACCCCAAGAGAGGATCTAGAAAGGCATACCAAGTAGTCAACCACGTACTCCCATAAATAAACGTGTAAACATACAACACAGCCGTCACACCCGCACCACACCCCGACGCAACACTCGGATTCGAACCGGCCAACGAAATGACTTCGTGTGCCAATACGCCACCTACAATCAAGACAACAAACATCGTCGAAGAGCCGATGAGCATCAACTTGCGACGCCCTATGCGATCCGCAAGGTATATCGCCGTGGCAAGACTGGCTGTGTACCCGAAGAAGTTGCATCCAGCCAAAATAGCAGGTTTGTTGCCCGTATACCCGGCCAGGGAGAACATCTCAGGCGCGTAAGTAGATATGAAATCGATACCAGTGAATTTCTGCATTATTTGAACTCCAGCACCCAAAAGGATACGGCGACGGGTGTGCAATTCGTCTGAAGAAGCCATGATTTTCCAGAACGAGGGCGCAGGTTTGCGTGCTTCGAGGCGGATTGCAGCTACAATTTCGGCCAGTTCCCGCTCGATTTCGGTTTCGATGGGATTTAAGCGTGCGCGGTACAGTATTTCGCGGCCTTCGGTGAAGCGGCCGATGCGGATCAGGTGCCGGGGTGATTCAGGGTAAAAGGAGGCTGCAACCAGAATGAAGAGGAGGAAGATGACTTGGAAGCCAAGAGGGAAGCGCCAGGCGAAGGAGAGAGATTGTGTTTTGAGGCTGGCGTATTCGATCCAGTAGACGCTGTGTAGTGTTAGCTCGGGATATAGTCGACATACAGGGGGGAGGGGAACTGACATCGTCCCACCGGTAAGCGCCAACGTAAACTCGACAGCCACAAAGGCACCTCGAGCACTATGATCTGCCAATTCCGACGTCCAAATAGGGACGATAGTGTTTAAATGGCCACATCCAATGCCAGAAATGATACGCGCAAAAGCCATCCAGGTAAAATTTTGGGCTGAGGCCATCAATACACAGCCCAGAATGGCCCATATGGCTCCTAGCTGTAGGGATTTGAGACGGCCGATACGGTCTGCCAAGTAGCCTACTATCAACGCTCCTATAACCAGTCAGCACATAAAGTTCTCTTTAGTGCTCTAAAGATGAAAAAGATACATACCAATACCGAACCCCCCAAACCACAAGGTCACCAAGCCTCCAACAGCCGCTGAGTCTCTCGCCGATCCGTTATCCGTGCCCATCAACTTTAGGTAATCCGGGTTCGTATTAACTTGACTCATGCAAGATGAATCGTAACCAAAAAACATAATTGATATACCGGCTAGCAACAGAATGAGATTGATCATGGTGCGGCCGCGGAAGGTCATGCACCGGGAGGGCGAGTAGCCGCCCGGGATGTACTTGGACCATGATGCTTCGGCTGTGACAATAAGCGGACTGATTGTAAGTTACTTGGGGTAAATAAGATGAAAGATGAGGATACGTACGCTGACAGAACTCAGGCTCAATGCCTTCGACGTGGCCCTCGACAGGGTCCGCGTTTGATTTCTCCATATTGTCACAGATAGAGCACCAGCCCTATGGACGTCAATATGAAAATACGGTACTTCTTCAGGATGTCTGTGTACCTGCCAAGTCCACTAAAATGCTTAACAGAATCAAGAATATATAAAAAAAAATCAAATCCAGAATACACACTGGGGGGATACAGTTCAAGTACAACCAATCGTCGCTCGGGGTACATTACCCCGTAAACCCGCCCCATACTCTGCCAGCATTCTACCTAGTAATGCTTAGTATGCAGTACGTAGTGGTGGAGGTTCTACACGACTCATGAGCTGGAGCAATGATGTAGCTTACGGACATACCCCGGAGTACCCCCATATACCTAGACTGTGATCGTCTCTTATTTCCCCGTGTCTGTCGCCGAAACGGGAATAGCGTATGCCGCGAGGAGCAGAAGTGGGTACGGCGAGAAGACCGTTCTGCCAATAAGTGAGAACGGATGGCATCGCTTAATTTGGAGAATCGGAGASGAGCCGATGGGGAGAATGTCGGCGATGGCGCCGAGCGAGCGGAATCGATCACCGAGTATGCATATATGTATATAGTGTGGTATCGTCAAGTTTCTGAATGTAGAGTTGGTATGAGATCTTGTTCCGGGGCGTTGAAAGTGAATTAGATCAAGGATCAATCAATAGCATGGTAACTACCAAATTGTTAATTCCTGAAGAGCTCGAGCGCCAGGTTATACGTGCCTTTCTGTAATACATGGATGCTGCATCTCAAATTCACAAACATAATCGATATAAAACCAATTCATAATCTCAGTTTGTAACACGCTGGTTTATTGGATAGAATCCAGAGCCCGTATATATTACACAATGAATGGAACCAACTCGATTTGCAAGTAGACAATCGAAATATAGGTAATGTAGGTCGGCTATTTTCCACATTGGGATCAAACGTACTCCCCACTTCAATGGAGCCCTGGACTTTTGAGATGAGTATAAAGCGCAGTGACGTTCTACATACCCCTCGCATAGACATTCTAGAAGAAAAAAACAGATTCTCTGTTAAATATTTGCAAAAAGCATAGAGAAGATAGAAGACAAAATGTCGAGACCAATAATCCTCCACATTGGCGATCCCATCAAATACAATACCGAGACCCTCGACCGCCTCGCTTCTCAATTCACCATCATCAGACCATCCCTCGAAGAACGACAACGCGATGCATTCATGCAAGCACTGCGAGAAAAGAAATGGGGCGATTTTCAAGCTATATGCCGACCCTTCTGGAATTCGGGGGGCGAAATGGGTCGTTGGGATAAGGAGTTGGTGCCATTATTACCTAAAAGCGTAAAAGTGTTTGCAAGTGCGGGTGCGGGTTATGATTGGGCTGATGTTGATGTTTTGGCTGATCACGGTATTTTTCTGTCTCTCTATCATCGACCTGGTCTCAAGTACTGGAAGAACTAATGGGGGATTTCAAAAGGAATTTTATATTGCAATGGCGCAGCAGCATCCTCCGAAGCTGTCGCCGACACTGCAATCTACCATATCCTCAACGTCTTCCGCAACCTCAAATGGTCCCTTGTCGCCGCGCACTCGGGATCCGCCGAGCAATGGCAAGAAGCACACAAAAACACTCAACTCACAGCTTGGAACCCGCGCGGCAGGACCCTCGGCATGATCGGTCTCGGAAATATCGGGTACACAATCGCTCAAAAAGCGTACAGAGCGTTCGGCATGAAAATCCTCTACCATGACCCTTACCGCAAGTCGACAGAACAGGAAAATGCTATTGAAGCGACGTATTGCGCCTCGAATGAGGAGATGGTTGCGCAGGCAGACTGCGTCGTGCTCGCGATGCCGTTTGGGGGTAAAGAGATTATTGACGCTGCGTTACTCTCACATTTCCGTGATGGATCTCGATTCGTCAATATCGCTCGAGGGAAACTGGTGGATGAGGAGGCTGTCATTGCAGCGCTCGAGTCTGGGAAGTTGCATGCTGTGGGGCTGGATGTGCAGTATAATGAGCCTCATGTTCACCCTAAGATGGCGACTATGCGCAATGTAGCGCTTACGTGCCATACGGCTGGTGGTGCGATGGACACAGTCCTAGGATTTGAGAGGCTTGCTATGGAGAATTGTGAGAGGGTGATTTTAGGACAGGAGCCGTTGACGGCTGTTAATAAGCATTTGATTAAGAAGTAAGCATTATTAGACACAAAAGTCTTGTTTGATGTTCATGAACCGTACTGTCTGGCCAGATCTTTTCTGAGTGTAGTCTCGAATTCCTCCGGCTCTCGACCTAGGATTTCTTTGAGGACAGGTGACACAACTGCACATTCCCCGTTGCGTATAGCCTGCCACGCCGTAGCCCATTCGCGGCTGAGGTCGACACCATGATACGTCAACAATGGCGGCACTTGAGGCTGATTCGCATAATCGTCAACCGAAACTTCTTTAATCCTGATACTAATATCTTTACCCGTTCTTTCGCGGATCAGCTTTTCCAAAATCGCAACCACTTCATCTAATGTAAGCACTTTGGGGCCAGACAGCAATAACGTGCTATTCGTAAATGGGTAGCCCAGCGGATCATGCATGTAAAGGTTAACGATCTTGGCGCTCGCCTCCCCCAACTCATCGCGATTCGCCCACGCTACTCCCGGGCCAGACCCGTCGTGCGGAATCTTGATCTGAATTTCACCGTGGCCACCGCCGTTTTGTGTTCGATTTTGCTCGTCGTTAAGGACATCAATGATGTCCTGCGGCCGGAAGAAGGATGTATAAATCGGGAATGACTCATGATACAAACCTTCGCGGATGATTGTATACGTGAAATCTGGGGCGCGCGTGCGACTGAGTTCTTGGAGGTAGGTCTCTGTATCGAGATGGGCGCGCATGACGAGTGCCTCGCTGGACATGGTCAGATTACCTGCGAAGGCGAGCGAGGAATAAAAAATGTGTTTTACGCCGCTATGCAGGGCGGCGTCGATTGCTTTGCGGTGTGCCTGCCGTAATATTAGACGAATCGGTAAACGAAGACAAATGTAGTATAGTATACCCTCGACCGATGCTCATGCTCACAGCTAGCATACGAGATCAGAAATAGCACCCCGACGCCATCAAACACTCGAGATAGAGAAGAGTCTTCATCGTAATCTGCGCGTCGGACCACGGCACCTTGTCGACTGTACTCGGCTAGGGAGTCAGGTTTCCGCGCGATCAGAATTAAGCTGGATGCTGGGATGAGCGAGGATAGGTGTTTGACGACGCTGCCGCCTAGAGCGCCTGCAGCAGGGAAGATGCCAATTTTCTTTTCTGCCATTGTCTTCTAATTGCAATGAGTATGTTTACCGGAATTTGTTTATCTCGGGTGATTTATATGTTCCCACATTCATAATGATTTCGTCATATCTCCGTTAGGGTCATTAATAGGGTTAGTCATCTTGCGGAGTTATCAACAACTCTAAGACAACACAACGCTTTGGTATGAGATGTAGAGTAGACTCGGTCAAGTGAGTGTGATATGTCCAAGATCGACTCAATAGTCACTAATCTCCCCTCACAAACATGTCAATCATTGATGAGCTGAAACGAATCATTGGCGGGAGTGACCAATCACATTCCATTTTATGTTACTCTAATTCATGAGTCAGGAGTTGGAACACCCAACCGTGAATAATGATTTTCGCTTTGAATAGTCTACTCGCGAAGAGAGCGGAAGTGAAATTTTGGGCATTCATGGCTATCTCGATGGTATGTGCAACAAAGAATCCAAGAGAAACAAAAGAAATTGAAAGAATCGAATCTCCCCAGATTTTGTTTCACAGCTGGACTGGTCAAACGGCGATCGCCCCCACTAATTACCTAATTGGCTCAGGTATATGCGTTTTGATTGGCGCATTCGGAGCTTCGCCAAATATAGCAACCGTAGAGCTTCAGGCAGTGCAGCCACCGACGAAACTGAGACATTTTACCTTATATACCAACTATTTTCTCTTTTGTTTCTTTCTCTTTCTCATTTCTATTCTCTCCCCTCGACCATTCAGCAAAATCACTAATCGACGAGAAAAACTCCATCAAACACAATGGTGGACGTCGTATCAACCGCCATCTCAACCTCCCTCACGGGAACAACAACATCTACCGCCTCTGCCTCCTCCACAACTTCCACGGGCATCCATTCCTGCCCACAAACAACCTGGGAAATCCCCACCAATGACACCGCCTGCGCCATCCACGCTTCCTCAATAGCCAATGCGTCAGACGTCCTCAAGCAATGCTGCGGCATCGCTCCTGTTGTCTCGTATGACGACAGCTGCGCATTCTACTGTCTCGCACAAGGGCAGAACGTGTCAGTGCTGGAAACATGTTTGCAGAAAAATGGTGGCGATGTGTTTTGTAATGGCGGGCTAAATGCGACTGCCACTGCGGCGGTGAGCAGTGCGTCGAGTACAGCGAGTTCGACGGGGACGGGGACGGGGACGGGGACTGCGACGGGGTCGAGTGCGTCGAGTACCAGTTCGCATGGTGCTGCGGTCAAGGATGCGAAGCTTTCGACGGGTGGTGTGAGCGTAATTGCGCTTTTGTTTTGCTCGGCTCTGTTTGGGGCGTTGGCTTGATCAAAGTCACTTGGAAAAAGGAGGAGGGTGCTACGGAGTTTCCACACGAGCAGCGATGTGATACTCGAAAGTTTCCTGTTCATTTCTCTTGTACTGTAATATTCCACTTATTATCACTAATGACCAAATCACTCTACATGATATCCAAATTCCGCAGCTAAATGCAGTGACACATATCCATTCGCGTCATCACGTGCAACATTATGCTGTGCTCCTTAATCCCATGAGTAAACACGATATTCGATAAGCTCGCCTCCAGATATACCCCTGTCAACACTATCGCGGATAGATAGGCGTGGAAATCATCTCCGAGCGTCATGCGCCTCAACGCCACACAAAAACGTTATCAGCGCCTCACATCAACAATACCAGTATCGCCATTAACATCATAAACAACATCATCGACAGAAATTCCATAGTGGGCTATGGCAGAACGACGGTGGTGGTGGCAGTGATGTCATCAGCCACAACGCAGGATTTATACAGCCCGCTTGAATCCCGGCAATCATTTCCCTTTGCTATTGGAAACTATCAACAAGAAAAGAATAAAGCATAAGACGCGAGTCATTCATCTTTTACCGCAAATATAAATTCCCCGAATAAGAGAAAAAAATGTCTCGTTCCGAATCCCCAGATCCGGTCCGGCAGGAAGCCGGCTTCAAAGCGTACTCCCTTCCCACCTCCCACCCCCTCGGCGCATTCTATCATGCCTGATACTGATCTTCAGGGACAGCACGCTGAACAACCCCAACGTCTCCGACAGTGCCAAAGAGCACGCCCGGCACGTGCTCGAGGACCAATTCAACGACGTAATCGAGCAACAACAAATCCCCGGCTCTGAGTCCCGCGGCGGCTCAAAGTATGGATCAGATAATGTGACGACCAGTCGTGGGGAGCAGAGGAATAGGACCAATGTTATTAGGGGGTACAAAGCGTGAGTATCCAGCCCAAGATTCAAAAGGATACAAAAACAAGGGGGGGGGCGCTAATGATGTGTAGGGCGGCGCATAATAAAGCCAATACCGAGCAGGGACGACAGCATGCGAGGGCTGTATTGCAGGAATTGGGTGTCGATCCTGGAGAGTAGAGTATGCCAGTCGAGCTACGGTGAAAGTTTGTTGAGGGGAGAAATATGGATGGCTTATGAAGTGTGATATTAAATTGTGAAGTGGAGATTTTTGTATATATAGACCGAGAATGTTGAATACGTACATACTGCTGACCGTTTTGTATTTATTGTGTTTATTTCGAGATTGAATATCCGTTCATACTTCAGGCCCTTTTCATTAATCGCGCATTGAGTTATTGTTGTTTGCGCTGCGATCGTCTGGTCTTCCATTGCATAAACCACGACGCAAAGGGGAAAAGTGCTATCGAGACTGCGCACCAGGCGAACAGGATACCGAAGTCTTCGCCGATTCCGGATCGGGTGTCGAAAATAATGGTTCGAGAGCCGTGAACGACTACCAGAGTTAGCAACTTGTTTCAATTTCTAAATTTGAGAAGGATAGCATACTTCTGTTCAAAGGCCAGGCATACCCCCAACGGTAAAAATCAGACTCCAACACAATCGAATAAAACGACGTCGCCACGTTCGTGATAACCCAAAACACCAACCACAACGACGCATACGGCATCCCCAAGACCATAGCCATATTCTCACTCGGAAGACCTAGTGCAGTCATGCCCACCCAGTTGAGCATCCAATACACCACAAACGATGCTCGGCCGTATGCATTTGCGTTGAATGCGCCTTCTGTGGACGACGCGCTGTTATTCGAAAATGGGATTTGGAATGCGAGCGAGACCAGAGAGTAGAACAGCGACAGGAAGAAGTAAGCCACTATGCTTGATGTTATTCGCCAGATGAGAATATGCGCCTTGAATATAGGTGCGTGGTCTTTATTGGCCATAAACATCCCATGTATAGGCATGAGGAATGAAAAGCTGAAGAATGAAATGATGATCAAATAGATCAGTCCAATCGTGATTGCAGGTAGGGAGGTGGCAGGTGTGAACGGTCGCAAGTCGATGAAACTGAACCCTATCCCCGGATTGACGGCCTGCGGCGTCTGAAAAACGTTTTGCGTCGACGCGTTGCGGGCCAGAATCGAAGCCCATTCCTTGCCAAAGTCGCCGAGCAGCGGAAACAACACATCTAGTAATGCCGGAAGAACATATGTCGTTATCGTCGTCGCATCTCGAGCCGTATTGTATATGATTTGACCCGCGCCGGCTGGGTCATACGAGGAGTTTCCATTCTTGACCGCCTCTTGCAAAAGAGTCGTCGCATTGGCATTGACGATAATTGCCAAGTATGCTTTTTCATCGTAAATACCTTGTCGCACTGCAACCGGGTCATAGTCAAAGTCCGCTGCAGGCTTGACTGTCCAGCCGAGATTGCCCGCCGTCTGCGGATTCAGATTTGCAAACGCATTAGTGATGAATGGTCCGACAACTGGCGTAGTCGTCGTTACATTATATGGGGCTATTTTGGCGTCAAAATCAACGATCCAGACAGTCAATTTCGGTAAATTGTCGTATACAGTGAACAACGCGCCCCAGTACAGCGATAGAACAGTGAGTATGTACACACCGAGGCCGAGAACTGTCGATGGATTAGATAGAACGGTCACATAAGTAACTGCAAAACTAACTTGTCAATGCCCATCGCCGGTATGCCCTGCCGCGCTGATCCTTCAGATCAGGGTGAAAAAAGCCTATCGTCTCTGGCGGCTTTGACTGCGTTCCATTCCATTCATTCTGCTCATTTTCGACATCGGTCGAAGACTGCTCTGTATCAATCGCCATCTTCCGCGTCTTTTGCTGAGCGCCAGCAGAATATTAATGAACGAGCGAAACTGAAGCATGGTCCCGCCCGTAGCAAGAAATGACATCAGGATAGCTGGTTGCCAATGATTGGCTATGTCTTTGCCGATTTTCCGGCTCTCCGCAATGTTTGCCCTTTTTTTCAGGCATCAACCCCAGAACGAGCCATTGAGCATATGATGGAGAGAACGGAGGATAAAGATGATATTAAGTGCATGGATAACGGACAAGCTGAAATGAGACATGATTTTTTACAAGGTAAAAAGGGTCCAGATCGGAGTTCATCCAACAACTCAAGTCCATTTGCCAGCCTGGTCATCGTGGACAACATAGCTCATTCAATATGGATAGCAGACCAAAAAAAATAACCGAAGATCAACAAGGAACTCGAGTGGGATATATCGCCATGTCATGTGACCTGGACATGACTTTCAGGAAGTCGCTCCTGCAAGGAAGTTGCGAACCGTCCCTCTCCAACTTGACGAGCGGCAATGTCTTCTCGTTTCCACCCACGTCAATCGACATTGGCCCGATCGGAGGATCTTCAGAACTACAAGGCGACATCTAGGAACAGATATAAACTTGATGGCGTTTATACAGGCACGAATGAGTTGATGACATGACTGCAGGTATGCCAGACACCCCTGTCTGTTCACACTTGCTGTCGCAGGCTACGACGTTCAAAAGGACTTTCCGACATGTGTTATAGATAACGAAACCGACTTCGGATCCTTATCATTCTCCCTTGTCCCAAACTGGCCGGCCTTATGAAAGTCTACGCTGTTACCACTGCGGCACTGTGCAGCATTCATGTGGTGAAACTACCTAGGCTTCGTTTGTGCCCGCAGCAAAGATAAGGCGTACATGTCCATCAAGCCCTGCTATACACGGCTTAGCACTGACTAGGCCGTTGCGGAATAGAGGCATGCATCCGGACGCGCCCCTGAATATGTGACATTGCCGGATAACTTTATTTACTACAATCATCAATTCTTTAGCCCCGGTGCAACGAGACCAGCGAGTCATTCATATTGAAGCAAGCAGCTACCGACATCATGGTCCCGAATCCGACGAGTTTTCAGGACAATGCAGGTTGCACAGACCAATGTCCACCGACTAGACGAAATTCAATGTATTCTGTGGTATGTTGTCACCGTTGACTCAATGTCCATTTCGATTGGCCAGATTGTTCAATCGTTGTCGGCTCGTAATTCAGCCCAATTGAAAATCCAGCCGCACTATCTTTTGTTCTGGATCCCTTTAACTTCCCAGTCCTATCGTTGTGATAAGTTCGAACAATAAAAATGAGTACCTCGGGGATCGGCATGTTTAAACCCGTTGTGCCGTGATTAGGATGCCTAACAGTGCTGTCATAACTTGTCGTAACCATGAATTTGAATAAATCATACATATGTTGACGGAGGCAACCAAAACTAAGCGGTTGGCGTCTTCACTAGTGGAGATTGCGAGAGCTGTGAGTGCCCAAATATGATGTGTATCCAGAATTTATTTTATGGTGTCATTTTTGCTTAACAGAGCGGTGAGTATACTAACGACACTATTATCTTTAGAATTTGCTAATGGAAAACTGCTCCTTCAACTGATAGTTTGGACGATTGCTAAGTTCTAGCCAACGGAGGTATGCGCATTACTCCGGGAAACAATCCGAGTTATGAAAGCGACAACAACTTGCATCTATTGGACAGCATCGATGAGACTTACAATGCATATAAATCTTAGCGTTAGCGATTTCGTTTCTCTTACCAATCAAATGCAAGGGTGCTTGAGTGCAGCCAATCATACACCCGGGAGCGAGCATTTGGGGAGTACAGCATTTATGAGTGCGTAATCTGCACAGATGATGCTCAATGATCCTAGATCAGCAATATTACGCCTTCACAATGGTACTGTTTGTGCCCTTGCCTGCTCGCGGGATGTAGGTCTTTAACCAAACCGAAAGGTCCTCGAATGGCCTCAAGGCCCCACTTGAACTACTAACGGTCCGAGGTTCCAAATTGTCTTATCAACGCCAACATGGCGGCACAGTGGGACACTCAGAAATGGGCCCTTCATGATGGGGGTGATTGGCCGGATAATATGTGTCATCCCATGTAATTTTCCGGCAGCGGTGAGATCATCGACTCGGCATCGTCTACGCTGCTAGACTTCATTGTCGTACCAGCAGTCGATCAATTCATTTCAATTTCCACAGCGTTTTGGTGAATGCAGAGAAATCAAGTGTGGAGCACAACAGTCGGGGAATGCCCTAACACCCAAGCAGCCTAGCTCGGCATACTACCGAGTAGCTCGTGTCAATTCCAGGCTATCACAACATCCGAGTCTTCACCGGGATCATCATGTATGCGGCCTGTTTATAGGAAATCGAGATTCTTGATGGACGGGGGTAACTACTGGCCAAACCGGAAGGATTTTTGAGGACTTCCAGTCGAAATCCGATAAATGAGCGATACCCCGGCTGTTCCAAACTTCCAACACAAAACTAAACGTGCTAAATTTTCTTAGCCTGGAGTTAATTTTTCCACAATCACAAGCCTTTAGAACTTCACCCAACGCAATGAGCCAATTCGTGCAGGGATGCTGCAAGTGCAGTTTTTGTTCTCTGATAACGCTGGGTCCGGCCTATCACTCGGCTGCATTCAATATGCAACTTTTGACAGGGATATATCTTTCAATCCACCAGTCGCAGAGAACCTTCGATGCATGTTCTGATGTTTACCGATAACGTTATCTCGCCCATCCATTTCGTCTCGTCATGGATTCACCACTTCCAGACCATAACGGAGCTGTTGCGGCCGGTATCACGCACGACTCACATCATTCCATTCAATGCCCTAATCTCTGCTAGTCAACTTTTGTCGTAGCCACTGAATCTAGCACGCGCCGGCATCTCTCGAGATTGCAAGGATTCGTAATGATTCGCAATTTACCCGCTTTGTGGTTCCCAACTCAATTGACTGCGATAACTTTTCGTAAGTTTTTGCTCTGGATTTTAGAGCATCCTTGACCGCCATTCCCATCAAACAGGATCGGAAACCTTTTTCAAGACTATCCGACATGTGATATCGATGACATCCTGAGATTTTGCTTGCCATTGATGGAGTTCAGGGACGGAATTTTCATCTGGCTCAATTCAAACCGGCCTTTCCTCTTTGAAAGCGGGCACAAGCTGCATCATTTTCGGCATAATGATCCAACTCAATGCAAGCCTAGTATCGTCTTATGCTGATAGTGGGGATGTATGATGGATACTGACAGATTGTACGTTTACTTGTTCGTTTCACAATTTTTGGGAAGTGAAGTGGCATCAAGGGGATTTATAGTCCCATGGGGACGTCACAAGACTCGCTCCAATTTCTGTTCCTCGAAAAATTTTATTTTTTGCGCGGTAAACTCGCCTGCTCTTTTATTTATTTTTTCTTTCCAAAAGAGAAATCCCTCACTACCGTGCCTCCCCTCTGGGCTCGACCACATCCATCACGGCCAATCGCATTTCTTCCACCAATGTCTCAAACAGTCACGCTCACCAAGGCTGAAAAGCCGATAAGCTACGATATCAATATTCCTTACGTCAGTGTTTCCGAGGAGACAAAAAAGAATGTCAAATATTCTCATTACCTGCCCACCTGGGACAAGGTCTGGTTTGACCCGCTGCCCTCGTTCGACTACCAAGACCCCGCTCTCCGGGTCAAGGACAAGTCTAAGCCGAATTTGTTGTCGTCTGCTGCCAAAGTGTCGCACATCCAACCATGCATTGGCAGTATTGTCGAGGGTGTGCAATTGAATAAGCTTTCCGATGCCGCCAAAGATGAGCTTGCATTGCTTATCGCCGAGCGCAAGGTTGTCGCTTTTCCCGAGCAGGATCTTATCGATGCTGGCCCCGAGGAGCAATATGCGTTCATGCGACATTTCGGCAAGCCGAACTATCAACCCATTTCCGGGTCCATGAAGGGATACCCAGGTTTCCATATCATTCACCGAGACGGTAATATGGATGAGATCAACCGCTTCTTGGAGCAACGTACAACCACAACGTTATGGCATCAAGATGTCAGCTACGAGATTCAGCCTCCCGCCTATGTCATGCTTGGGTTGCTCCAGGGTCCCGATGTCGGTGGAGACACCGTCTTTGCCGCAACAGACGCTGCATACAAGTAAGTTTCTTCGGAGGCTGCCGAAGTCCACGTTTAGACTTTGGGAGATCGAAGCTAACCAGCATCTCTGCAGGAGACTATCCCCCACTTTTCAATCCTTTATCGACAATCTAAAAGCAGTCCACACTTCTGCTAAAATGATTGCCCACGCTAAGTTAACTGGAAGCTTAGTGCGCAAGGATCCCGTGGAAAGCATCCACCCACTTGTCCGCGTGCACCCCGTGACTGGCGAGAAATGTCTCTTTATCAATGGAGAGTTCATCACCAAGATCCAGGGACTGAAGGAGCCCGAATTTAGAGTTTTGCAAGAGTTTCTCATGCAACATCTCATCACCGGTCATGACTTCCAGGCCCGTGTGCGATGGCAGCCTCGTACCATAGTCATGTTTGACAACCGGTCAACAATACGTAAGTCTTTTTTTTCTCCTTCGATCCACACGCAACGTTCTTCTAACAAGTAAACCAGACTCCGCTATTGTCGACTATCTCGACGAAGAAACCGGCGCAAAACCGCGCCACATTTTCCGACTCTGCGCTCTTGGGGAACAACCCATCCCAGTCAGCTCTCAAAATCCTACTACATGCTCAAAATAGTCTTGACATTTGAAAATTGACGAAGAGACGACCCAAAAAATAATTTACGACCCCCAAATACTTGGGATGTAATCTTGCTAATTGATAGACTCGTTAAAGCTTGGCGTTCGGTTTTATCCTTACTCCCCCAGTGATCTCCCCTCGTTCGGTTTTGATCCTTCCGGGGCTCTGGGTTCTATACATTCGGATATCTCGAAAATTTTTTCATTTGTTATGGCTTATTTGGATAGACTGGATATTTAGAAAGAGTTTGTTTGGGTTACTGTGTTTGCGTACGCGTTCGGTTCTTTTCCAAGCGTGGAAATATGTTAATTTTTGCTATTGGCTTTAGGTATTTACTAGCTATCACGAAGGTATAATCCTATACTCGAGTCTTACATGCTTCGCGAGATTTAATATCCTCTTAGACAGTTCCTCAACGCCTTGATCATCTGACTTCATAAGACTTATGTAAATTCATCTGCTGATACCGATAATGATCCTTTCTAGTGGAAATCTTACAGTGCTTTTGCTGAAGAGGTTCCAAACATGGAGGACCTAAGGTGCCTTGTCCATGTTGAATTAAAATCCATGGTAACCATCTTTCCATTGTGGGAACTGGTTAGCTTAATATGGGATACTGGTAGAAATTCTCGGGCCTTGACCGTTGATTTCACGGGACTGACAAGTATTTTGTTGGACGTGGAACATCCTATATATCCCACAGCATCTATCATAATCATCCTCGCTAGCTATGTCATACCATACTAGAACATCTCGTATGTCTGGTTAGTTGATCAAAGATATTCCATAGGCTCGTCCCSCCACCAATTCCTCAACGCCCAATTCCAATTTTCGCTGATAGGATATATGGCGATGATTCCTGATCTCTTCTTTAGTGAGAGTTTCCCATTTAATTCTGACCGCCAGCAAGAGGCGGGCTTTATATTCGATCAACCCCTTGAGGTATTTTGGAACTGCGAGAGCTTCGCCAAACTGCGCTGGAGAATAAGTGAATGATTTCGCAAATCATGCTAGAAGTGCTATGTGATGATTTCCCAATAATACAGAAGAAGGTTCTCATTTGAAGACTTTTGATAGGTAGAGAGCCTTAGGGCATGAATTAAAATTTGTCTATATCTACTTTTTCCACGCAGCTGGATCGTAATCATTCAACCACTCTGTATATTCCTCCCCAGCCGCGACCCATGCTTCCATTCCTCCTTCGAGCTCATAAGTAGTTATATCTCCCATTTGGTAACCCACATCTTTCATTCTGCCGCCGAAATCTTGGAACAGTCCCCCCATACGTTTCGCCCTGCCGTCTGATGATGCTGTGTATATAGGCGTCAATTTGAAACACACCTAGTTTGAAATATCAAAAACTAACCGTCACAGAAGCAAACTTGAGTGATATTGGCGGCCGCAATCATTTTGAAGACCGGAATCATGCATTGGAAAAAGTTCTCCGCAGGGATGTTTAGCGCATAAGGGATGATTCCTCCCTTATTATCAGCGCCACGGAGGTCAATGATAGTAATGTAATCCTTATCGATGGCACGTTGCTCCTCATCAATTTTTACCCAAAAAAGAAGATCTTCCGGTTTCATGACTTGAGGCTCTGAGCATGCGTTCGGGAGGTTCTTGTCCCAGGGTGTCGGCATAGCTTTGTTATGAAGTAGTGTATTCCAGAATATCAACAAGTAGATTAATCCAATTTTGAAGATTTTAATAGTTGCAGAAATTCATTGTATCTTCCTTGGGATGCGTGGGCAGATTATATACGCGGCGCCATCTAATGGCAATAGGTATGGCCGATATTGGGTAGCTGCGCCAGTCTGCAACATAGGATATAGACGAATGGGAACCAATCATCGTGAAATATTCCAATCTAAGCCCGCTCCGTCAGCCAGCCTCATTGTAAAGTATTTGTTCCGAAAGCTTACTCGGAGTCTCATGCACGACTAAGAGGCTAGCTGAACTCCAACTTTGTTTTCCAGCAGAGTTTTTCGCCGCGTAACAGATACCCCGCTTTATGCTTGTTTGAGCTTCAAAACCAAAAGATCGCGACCAGACCGGGACCCTGAATAGCCACGTGCTTCTGTATACTGGCAGAAGTCAGGAAGAATACTTATTTTATAGAGACATCTCATAATTGACGTCTATAACGAAGTCAATAGCATCCATATAATTGAGCTGCGGAGTATGTCTCACTATTTCGCCGGGCTGGTCACTGAAAGCAGCTGCAACATCTTCCTCAATTTCCAACTAATATGTCTTGAAGACAACAGCCATTGTCAGAAAAGACAACTCGGATGTCCCGTGCTATGGATTATAGAAGCGCTAGGCAGGAGCAATACAAACCAGTTTCATATACTAGACAAAAGACTGAATAGAATCAAGGCATTAATAAGTTTCTCAAACACGCAATTATAATTCAACTTTAGACTAATGAACAATACAATTTGGGTATTGAAAAATCAAAGAGCCCCTTAAAAGTAGAAGTCAGCTTACAAAAGCACTTCTCCTAACGTAGCCGGTACTATTTTAAAAAGAGTAAGGTTTCATTATAACATAGAGCTACAGCACGAAACTAAGATATCTCTTAAATAATCACAGTTTACAGCTTTTTAAATTATCCGAGTATATAGCAACAACCAGTACCCTCATCCAACAAGAACTACAAACAGCCTAGGACGCATACGACTACACAACTAGAAGCCAACCAAAGATTACTAACTATTAGAATCAACAGCTAGCAGACCAACTAGCATAAATCATACAACACAGCATCAACTAGACCACCAAGGATTAGCGATCCTCAAGAATCTGCAGCTACCATAGAAAACCACCAAGCTAAAGGACATAAGACTTATCACCATCCAAGGACACCAAAAGTTAATGATAAAGAACATAAAGCATGATCTCATCAACCTCATATAGGCAGAAACCTACACAGATTTAGTCATCGTTGATGGCATTTGAAATACATTTCAGGAGCCAAGTAGCCAGCCATGAATATTCAATTGATCTGCTCTTACAGTAGAATATTTCTTATTCGCCATGTTAATATTAATATATATCAGAATCCAACCAGGAAATGTTATCTGGCTCTTTCATTATTCCACAGACATCATCTAGCCCAAGAGCGTGTCCGATACGATTAAGACTCTGGAGCTCACTCAGATATAAGCAGAATAAACTAGGTAGTATTGCGTATCATATTTACTACCTCCTCAATAAATCAAGTCAACTACCATAGACCAAGTAGGATTTTAAATGATAGATTATATAGCACCTTCATCAATAACCAAACACCACCGAAATCGAACTTCCTAATTACCATTAGTTTCACGGTCCCAAAATACTCTAAAATGCTGACGGATATCGTCCAAAGTTGCGCTCTTGGATTAAGTTGGATCATTGAACCCTAGTGGGCGGTATCCATCCTTGAAGATTCTGGATGGGCCATCGCAAAGGCGATCCAAGTCTAAGCCTCAGCAGCGGCTCTTGATAATAGCTTCGAGAAGAGCATCCCAGTGCTGGTCAGATTCTGGGGTATAAATGGTACGGTAGAGGTATATTCCCATGGCCATTGGGATGTAAGTTTTTTGTGTAGGAATCGTCGGAAAATAGAATTGATAAAATACTTAAAAAAAATTGTAAAAGATAAAGGCAATAGTTTAAATAACGCAACTTCATTATTGGTATTTCCCACCGCGGTTTCGATCTTAGATGGCGAAGTTTCTGATCAAGTTTTCTTTTCACCGACCTGAAAATCGTCCGATGACCAGGGCCCGTCCCAATGAAAGTGCCGAATGTCCTCCATCGGGAGAGACTGATGCGAATGGTATGGGTAAAAAGCGAAGAAGAATCGGAAAGATTGAAAAAAAAATTAGGAGGGTGCAGGTTTGCCTGTGAAAGGGGTAACAAAATTGCCAATACTTAGATTGATGCGTGTATTTTGGCAAGTTTCGTAACATTTGAAGCCCAAGTCAATCGAATTTAGGCAGTTGTGAGATGATTATATGTAAAATCTGCCACTTCTTGATGAATAGTACGCTAATGCAAAGAGGAACTTTAATAAATCTCATGCAATTACTTTATTGGACTCTGATGCAAATTTAAGCTAGAACTGCAGAATAATATAGTGAACCATAATACTTATAAATACAGCAACCCGACTACATACAAGGATTGTTCGCTCGACGACGAAACCTTGGGATTGTTTGGGACTTGTGCATAAAAAAACAAGGATACCCAAATTACAGTACCAAAACATCAATTGACCTAGCTCAAATCCTTCATTTGATTTAAATGGTTCATGAAGCTAGAGTCAAGCGTTCTTGGAAACTTGTCCTAACCTAGGAAGACATGAGTGATTTATCTGGGAGTTGAGCGATTGCATTGAGTGCCTGATGGAAGAAACCTCGAAGGAGCACTAATAATGTCATCATCCCAGCTAGCGTAAGTAACGCTGTCGATGATTTTTGATGATTAGAAATTATTACCGGTGAACCCAAGCTCGACACGACGTTCCAACATATACGCCGGTTACCGCCTTACGATCTTGTCTGGCTGCTGCGTCTCTCAATCGGCGCATTTTATTTGGTTTTGCAGATTGAGATTTGTTCAAGTAGAGTGAAATGTTACTATCTGGGCATATTTGGGCGATATGACGAGAAATGGTGCCAATCGTGTACAGGGTGCTAAAGCATTGCTGAAGTCAATCTTTAATAGACGACTATCCTCGCACAACTCATCGATAACTCGTCTTAACCCTAAAATATGATCACATGGTATATGCCTAGTTTCTACTCCCAAGAAAGTCTCTAGAGAAATAGCTCGCTGTAAATATACAGAAGACTGATCTCAGCTTCACTATTCGGATTTTTGCCGACCCTAGTGTTTTAAGGACAAGCAATAATCTTGATTTAGAAATGCACCTGGTAAGCCTACTTTATGTCATTTCTCCTTCGATAGGGGTCAAAGCATGTATGACCACGAGGTTTTTAGCCGCTTTTGTTGACTGACTAGGAATGATCCGATCTAGCCGGTAGACATTGATACTTCATACTTTCCTAGCCCGGTAGTTGATCTTTTCTGGTAACCGTGGGTATTATAGGCTATTACACTTATTGGCCTTAACAAAAAAACAAACGTACGATCTCCACATCTACCGCACAGAGTATTGCAATGCGGGTTTGAGCGCGTCGGGAACGGCTGATGACCCTGCTATTTAACCGACAAGAAAATATCTCACTAGCTCACTTTAATTTTCCCCACGGGGACGAATCAAGTCCAGACAATCTAGTGGTCATGTTACCTCTGCGAATGAAAAGGGATAAACTAGATCCAGAACAGAAACTGCAGACCAAAAAGCGCGGGGAAACCCACATGAACCAATCGATGCCCTAGCATGCCTCCGGAAGAAATCGAACGTGGTAGCTGGGTCTGTATTCAGGCTAAATGGGCTCCGTCAGCCATACTCTCCATAGCAATTGATGCGACGATCTTGCTTCTTTTGGTCTTCACGCGTGTTTGAATGCTGGAGATGCACAGACACGAGCTGCAGGTGAGCTGTTTAGTGGTTTCGCCGTTTCATATACGAGGTCATGGCAGCTCCTGAATGGCTGGGTTCAAGCCCCCAATGTAAAATATTCCCCGGATAAGTCAAGGTCTGGCCGGGAAAATTGTTTTGTATGACAAAACTCATAATACTAATGCTGTATAGGATAAATAGACTCCCAGGTCCTGTGAGTCATCTGATGCGTGAAATATTCTCGAACAAAAAGTAGAAAGGGTCCAAGGCTATTGAGTTTTGTGTAAGCTTTTATACTCCCTACTTTCCCATTAATTTTCTTTTCTTGTCTTGAGCCACCAAAGCTTAATGCTAACAGTCCAATAAAAGGTTAATTGCCATCATGCCGCTTGCTATTGCTTCACAGACCGACGATGTCGCTCTCAAGCGACGTATGGCGCTGGCCGGCTCGTCTGGGCCAATGGCTGCGTTCCACAACTTGCGTGTCGTCGGAATCGCCATGTTTGCCTGTCTAGGTGGATTGTTGTATGGTTACAATCAAGGTGTTTTTAGCGGTAGGCTCTATGATACCATGTATATAGTATTCTCCTCGCTGATTTGTGATAGGTGTCTTGACCATGACGGCATTCGGTGAACATATGGGCGATTACACAACGAATTCCACGAAGAAGGGTTGGCTGACCTCGATCTTGGAATTGGGTGCTTGGTTCGGAACTCTCTATTCAGGTTTTCTGGCCGAGGTGCTTAGTCGTAAATATGCGATTTTGATCAATACTGCTATTTTCATTCTGGGTGTTGTTATTCAATGCACAGCCGTGACATCGTCGGGTCCCAATTCGATTCTGGCTGGTCGATTCATTACTGGTATGGGTGTTGGTTCGTTGTCGTAAGTACTTTCCTTGGGCTGCCTGTCAGAATACATTGATGAGACTAAAGCTGACTCGACTTTTGTAGCATGATTGTGCCTATGTGTAAGAGATACAGACCTCATTTCTTATGCTCCAACTAACGCTGATGTAGACAACGCCGAATGTGCTCCTCCCGAAATCCGTGGTTTACTAGTCAGTCTTCAGCAATTTTCCATCGAATTCGGAATCTTAATTTCTTTCTGGATCGACTACGGCACAAACTATATTGGTGGTACAGGTCAAGGACAAAGCGATGCAGCCTGGCTAGTCCCTCTTTGCCTGCAGCTTGTTCCTGCCGTTGTTCTCTTCGCTGGTATGATTTTCATGCCCTTCTCTCCTCGATGGCTTGTGCATCACGGCCGTGAAGAGGAAGCTCGTCGTGTTATTGCCATGCTTCACGGCGGAAGCGGCGAATCAGCCGCCATGGATGAAGTTATCGAGCTCGAATTCCTAGAGATCAAGGCTCAGTCAATGTTTGAGAAGCGTTCTACCGCAGAAAAGTTCCCTCATTTGCAGGAACTGACTGCGTGGAATACCTTCAAGCTCCAGTTTGTCGCTATCGGCTCTTTGTTCAAGACCATGCCTATGTTCCGTCGTGTCATCGTCGCCACGGTTACTATGTTCTTCCAGCAATGGACTGGTATTAACGCTGTGTTGTACTACGCACCAAGTATCTTTGGTGCGTTGGGACTGTCTAACAACACGACTTCCTTGCTGGCCACTGGTGTTGTCGGTATCGGTATGTCTCATGACTCTCTCCTTCGAATATTGCAACAAGCTAACGGAAGTAGTCATGTTCTTAACCACTATCCCGATGATGGTTTACGTCGACCGAATCGGTCGCAAACCTGTCCTCATTGCCGGCGCTGTTGCAATGGGCGTTAACCATCTCATCATCGCCATCATCTTCGCAAAGAATCAAGACCAATGGCCAACACACCACGCCGCTGGTTGGGCTGCCATTGTCATGGTCTGGCTCTTCGCCGCAAATTTCGGTTGGTCTTGGGGTCCATGTGCATGGATCATTGTCGCCGAGGTCTGGCCACTAAGTGCTCGCCCTTACGGAATCGCCCTTGGCGCCAGTTCCAACTGGATGAATAACTTCATTGTCGGTCAAGTGACACCGGATATGATCACACATATGAGATATGGTACATTCCTCTTCTTCGGGTTGCTGACGCTCTTGGGTGCCGTGTTTGTATGGATCTTCGTGCCGGAAACCAAACAGCTCACACTCGAGGAGATGGATGTCATCTTCGGTAGTCAAGGTGTGGCAGCGTCGGATAAGGAAAGAATGGACCAGATTCACCTGGAATTGGGGTTGGTGGACAGAGCGGCTAATGAGGATTTGCACACCACAGAGGTCAAGGAGGAGGTCAAGGAGAGTGAACTCAAAGCTGAATAAATTGCCTTGTCTGTATACCGGGTTTGCATATCTTCGGGGACGTTGATGATGACGACTTGCGACTAATCAACTTCTCGTCGGATATGACCATATACTCGACATTTTTCAAGACTCATAATATTACTTATGCTCGATATTTATACCCAAAGGTGCTCAATATGTGTATCCTGTCAATTCAATAATATTCCATCAGTATCTAGGTATTGTCAGTACTTATCAATTGAATTTTCGAAAGGGTCTCGAGACACATGCAGAGGCAAACATTGTAGTTTTATATTACACTAGTGCTCAAATACCAGAAGAGTATCGTAATGTTTACTACACCTGATAGAATCTTAAATTGACGTTGAATTCTTTAAATAGCCCCAGCGCTGTTGAACCTAACCTGTTAATAGTGTCTATTGTTTTTGGTAGTTCGATGAGTGTAAATTTTCGTGGGGACTTAACAATATTTGAACTCGACATGATGTCAACATTCGCAACCTACTTTCATACGCCATCATCTCTAATACTTATATTGATATTCTTTGTCAAGACCCCAAATATAAACTAAATAGATGACTGAAGAAATGCATGTTCAGGGTTGGCTCGATCATGTGTTATTTTTGTGTCATGGCGACGTCACTGGCACCAACTGCAATATAACTACTCATCTTGATATCTGAACGACTTCAACTAAAAAGTTGAATCTCCTCACATCCAATTATAGATTTGTATTATATTAAGTCGATCATTCACTGAAAAAATGGCACCGAAGAAAGTCCTTATCATCCTCAGCGATGCCCACTCCTTTCCCATTGAAAAGCCCGCCGGGAACAGCACAGAAAGCCAAGAAGTCCAACAACCCTCCGGTTTCTTTCTGATGGAACTCGCAAAACCACTCACTCAGCTTCTCGAGTCCGGCTACGAAGTCACATTTGCTTCTCCCAAAGGCCAAAAGCCAGTCCCCGACCCCAACAGTGAAAGCCTCCTAGCGTTTGCGGGGAATTTCTACGAGCGTCGACGCGAGAATGCACTTATTGAACGCATGAAACGTGAGAATGGATTTGACTCCCCTCGTCCCTTTAGGACCATCAGCGATGAAGAATTGAACTCTTTCGCTGGAGTTTTTATTCCTGGTGGACACGCACCGTTGCAAGATTTGGGCGATGATCCAGAGCTAGGACGAATTTTGAATCATTTCCATAAACAGAAGAAGCCTACTGCAGCAATATGCCATGGGCCATACGCGTTCCTGAGCACAAAGTTGGTGGCCACACCCAACGGCGAAGGAGAATTCGCTTATAAGGGCTACAAACTCACAAGTTGGAGTGATGCGGAAGAAAACGTTATGGAGACTATTCTGGGTGGAGAGATCAAGAAAGTGGAAGCCACCTTGAGAGATTCCGGAGCCAATATGGTTGAAGGTGCAAGGGAGAAGCTGGGATATATTACCGTGGACCGAGAGGTTGTCACAGGTGGAAATCCGCTGGCCGCAGATGATTTGGGCAAGCAGTTTGTGAAGATGTTGGCTGGAGAGGCTTGAACTTTCTATGTAAATTAATTCTATGTCCTTTAGCTTCAGTGAATATACTTTTGTTGGCTGTCAAAAGCTGAAGGCTACATACACGAAATGGCTATTGACATCAGTCCGCTAGCAACATACCAGGCACGCCATCACAGCCAGAGATTACATAGCGTTGATATTGATGTAAATCGTAGTATTCGTGATGATCAGCAAAGACTTAGAGTCAATTGCTGGAGTCAATGTTTGATAAATATAATACCCCATGATTCAACTCTTTATTTTCGGCCTATGCTGATATGGCTTTCAATTCTACATCAATCAATCAAAGAATCAAAGATCTGTCTTACCTCGCATTATAATAAAGAAAATTAAGAGTATAATGAGAAGAAAAATTTGTCATCCTATCCATGTTCTTTAACGTGTTTCAATAAGCTTATAATTTAGAACTCTTCTTAGGAAATTGGTTTCGTATGGGCGGAGGTCTCCTGTATATCCTGAGGAGAAAGACAAGAAGAATACTGAGTCGAGCGAATGAATAACAACAAATAGTAAGCAGTCTCAAGTGGCTTCAAGTGTAATCAAATCCTGTAATAAACAGATAAACTCCTCCGTATAGCCCTATTAGACGTGGTCCTCCATTCTCCTCTTTCCTCTTCCTTCATTTCCAAGAATTGGCTGTCGATATTGCTTTAACTACTTAATAATATTGCATTCTTCTAATTGTTTCGTTTCGCCTTACCGACTAACTATCAAGCCATCTAGGACCATGTAGCCTATAAATGAAAATCTACCTTCCCCAGGTGCATCATTCATATTTCATGCTCGTTCCTTGTCTGCTGTCATTGTTATTAGCAATTTCATCCTCAACCATACTGCGACTTCTTTTCTTAAAGGCTTCCAGCTGAATCCATCACTATTAAGTACGCAATTATGTCGAGTGATTCACTCAAATCGTACTCTCGTGCAGCGTTGAAGGAGCAGACAGCTATTTTTCTTCGATCATGCCGCCCAATGGATCCCACACTTGCTGCCCTTCCTTGCGATCTGATATACATGGTGGCAGACTACTTGGAGACTCTAGACCTGTGTAATTTTGCAGCGACTTCCCCTCGAAACTGGGCTATTCTCCAGGATACCTGTCACAAAGAGGCTTTACGAGTAGCCGGTCCAACACCTGAGGATTACGAAAAGTTCAGAGCCAACCGTGGCCATGGCTTCTTGACTCTTATCAATATGGAACGAACGAATATATTTTGGAAACGTCGGAGCTTACTCATTAAAGCAGTGTCCTATGGTCGCTTGAATATTGCCCGCAGCTTTCTAGATCATGGCATCGATCCAAATTCATACAATATTCACGGCAAAAGGCTTCTTAATTTTGCGGTGATCTTGTACAGATTGCCTAGAAGAGCAGTGGAATATACTAATTCTGCACGACGGCCACTACCCCTTGGAGAAAATAGCTCGGGAGCATATGAGATGATAGAACTTCTACTTTCCTATGGTGCAGATCCTAGTTTGTCTGATGTTGATGATCCTAACACAACTCCCTTGGCTTTAGCAACTGAATCCGGCATGAGCCCACATGTCTGTCTCCTCATTAAGAATGGAGCTTACGTGAACCAGAGAGGTGTGCTCGGAAAGATTTGCTCATCTTGCAACATGCAAGCCCTACAGTGCGCTATAGATGCAGGAGCTATGCTTGACACTCTCCGGTCAGAGGGAGTAAGTCTTCTGTATCTCGCGGCTGAGAATGAGGATGTGGAAATTCTCGAATATCTTCTCAAAGCAGGTCTTGGCAGTCAAGTCAATGAAGTCCATCGGGGCAGGACACCACTGATAAGGGCGATCGAGACCGAAAATGAACACAATGTCCTGTCACTGCTCGAGCATGGTGCTGACCCCAACGCCCTACATCCCACGACTAACCAATCAGCACTGCAACTCGCCTGTGAATTCATGTTGCCATCCACATCAGTGAATGCTTTAATTCAAGCCGGTGCTGATATCAACCACGAAGACACTTTCGGCCTCCGAGCACTTCACGTTGCCGTTATAAAGGGGCAAGCTGGAACAGTCCGCGCAATTCTTGAGAGCGGTAAGCCGTTCGACATCACTGCCCGCGACTTAGATGGGCATACAGCCTTGGAATATGCCATGATGCCAGTGGGTTTTAGAGATTCGACGCGAGAAATTATTCAAATGCTACTTATTGCTGAAGCGCGTGCGCGAATCGAGGATGATAGCCGCTAGACATCTATTGATGAGTCGTTTCGACCACAGCATTTTGAGGCTTTGTATGATGTGCTCTCTGGAGATTTATGTTTTGATGAAAAGGTGAAGTAGCTGGTGGGTAGTAACGCGGAACTGAAGAGCTTCGTGTACTAAAGTTCCAAGAATGACAAATTCAGGGTTCTACCCCGAATCGATTTGATTACGAAGTTCGACTTTTGTTAAATATGTAACGCCACTTTTTCATCTCCATGTTCTACATGATTTAACAATACCTTATGCATTTTATACATGGTAACATGACTATCTGTAACATTCGATTTATAGAGACTAACTACCTATTACTTCAAGTCTCCCAGTCGATAGATGGTATAAGTCTATTTGAATGAGTTCTGATTACACTTTAGAAGGGCCGTATTTGTTAAGCAACTCTTATGTGTATTGTAGTAATTATCTTTTGTGTGTTAAGGTATCATCAAAGTAGGAACATCTTTTATAACCTTGGAAGCCTGTCATTTCTGCACCACCTCCGAAACGCCTTATAATCGCACACGCCTCAGACTTTTAGCAAATCTGATACATATCAGATGTTGATCAATACCGCCAATCGTTCTCGCTCAACCACTCATCCCTACTTTAGAACTGGTTGATATGTCCACTTTCACCTCTCTCATGGACCGGATTCAACGAATTGCGCGGGTTCCCTGTTGTCTGATTGTTGAATGTACCTGGAGTCTGATTCACGGGTGTATTTCCATATTGGCCCGCAGCTGTATTGGTGGCGGACTGATATTCGCCATGACCTGTGGGGGAGAAAGCGGCATCGTTCTTATGAGATCCATCAGTTGTGTCGGCATATCCTCCAGGGCTGACAGCAGTAGCTTCGGAAATATTCCTCTGATGTCCGTTGATGGCGCGGCCTGTTCCGTTGACGTTTCCGGTGACACCGTTACCGCCAACGCCACCGTCATAAGTATCGGGGACACCGGTGTCAAAGGAAGAAGATAAGTTGGCCTCCTTTGTGGGTCCAGCCTCGATACTATCAGCATCTTGACCGGGGTTGCAAGTCTCGTAACGCATCTTGTTCAGAAGGTAGTAGAAACCAGATGCGAGAGCAGATCCGAGCAGGGGACCAAGGAAGTAGATCCAGAAGTAGTGAGGGAAGCTTCTGTTCACGATAGCAGGGCCGAGAGAGCGGGCAAAATTTAGGGAGCCACCGGTGAAGTAGATGCCTTAAAAAAAGTTAGAGTCATGTTATACCAGAATGAAGTCGGGATGAAAGGGGACATACCGCAAAGCTCAGTCAAGAAGAAAGTCAAACCAATTCCAATAGGAGCTAAGAAGGTGGACTTGTGCTTCACAACAGCAAGCATAATGATGACAAAAACCAACTGAGCAGTGAGAAACATCTCAATGAAAAGACCCTGGGCAGTATTCGTACCACCCCCTAAAGTGGTTGCGACATTCAAAGGGCCGGGGAATAAAGCGGATACCACAGCGGCAGCACAGAGACCACCCAAAATTTGAGCAATCACAATCAAGACACTGCGCACTGCTGGGAGACCGCCGACAAGGAAGAGAGCCAATGTAACCTATCATTGGGATTAGCCAGGCTCTAACCACAAACTGGAATTGACTTTACCGAAGGATTGAACAATCCACCCGTAACACGATAAAAAGCCCAAACATTGACCGTCAACGAGAATCCAAACGCTAACGAAGCAAACAACAAGTTGTTTGTATTAGGATACGATCCCGGTGGGGGCATGGGCGTGTTTGAGATTTGAGTGCCAGCGAAAGACCAAAAGAGGAACAAGAAGGTGCCCACAAATTCACCGATTACGGCGACAAGATTATTGCGGCCATTGTCGGCTATGTTGAGCATGGGTAATTGCGCGCCTGACTGACGGCCTGTAGAGCGGCGGGATATACCTCCATCCGTCTGGGTGGAGCGACGGCTAGCTGAGCTGAGGACTCCCATTTTGATATTGGTATCCTTAATCGTTCTTCGACTGGGTAGGTTTGATGCTGGGTTGTAGGGGTAAATCTGTCAGTCGATTTGGTGGCGCAAGGATTCAAAATCACAGAGAAGAAATCAAGATCAAGGATGTAAGCAGCAGGGCGGACGACTTTATAAAGTGTCTTTAAATGTGCTTTCATCCCACTTACGAGAATGTAACAATCTGATAAAATACGAATAACCACACGTCATGACTCTGCATCTGGATAAGGAACCACTTCCCACAATGGCCAGTGTATATACACTTAACATCCAATTACATTCATATCCAAAGTCATTCTCCAGACTGGTGCAACATCTACGTTCTGGATCCGGAGAATGAGCCATAGAGAGAACTGCCCGAGTCATGTAATCGAGGCGCGGAGAATGGTCATTCATTCGCCAAGAGCTTGGTGCCATTTGTACATGATCTGCTCCATATACTGCGCAATCCGGCTCCAGACTGTTTGAGTGTAGACCAACCAATGTTGGCATTGTACTTATCTGACTGTATTGGTGAACAGGGAACCAAAACACTCATTCGACGAAATCGAAAAACGTGTTGATAAACAAAGCGAACCGTACTTATAGTTGTCGTCCTAATTATGCCTACACACCAAAGAGCACTCTAGTTAAAAGCGACAACAAATCACGATAGAATACCGTCAAGCGGCCTCTACTGCCTGCACATGAAGTCGTCCCGTCATGATTCAAAAATTTCCCAATCGGTAACTCAGCCCTAACCCGATTTTTCTCCAGACGACCCACATAAGCTATCAACCGCACGAACCATTATTATCAAGCGCGTTCTTATACTACCATGAGACAGTCTGGACTCATTTTTTCTATAGATTTCTATTGCTATTGGTTGATTGTTCAATATCATATGTAAATGAACACACTGTGGGCCAGTCGCACTTCCGCAAACGGAAGACAGTCGCTCAAACTGGGAACACGCTTGTCTGTCTGTTAGCCATGATAGAGCCCCACAATAAATCCGCAAACTGCCAAACAATAGAATAATTTACGATAAGATTGCAGTGGGGTGGATTATAGTCATGACGTCTAAGAGAAGCCATCAGCCGATTGAAAATATCCATATGTGCTCCAGAGGTCGATTTGATAAGAAAGAAAAGCTGGAAATGTAATACGAATCGAGGAATCAAGGTTTTCTACTGAATTGATTTCCATAAAGTCTCCAAATCATGCCATAGTGGTAAAAAAATCGTTTAAGATGTGGTGCGAGCCCGTTGTTGGGTAAGACTTACAGATACGACGTAGAGAGATTGGTAGTACTATTAACCAGAGATCATTCACTCATTATATAACGTGTTGTATATGAAGCCCCGAGACAGCCTGATGGGAGCTTGGGCAGTTGCCAACATTCATTTAAAGAGTTGGTATACTGAGAAACAAGACCAAAATGGCGACCCAGAAGGTGTACCATTGAACCCGCTTCCTCTTAACAAACCACCACTGGCAAACAGTTCTGGGCTCTGACTCGGTGAACTCTTCCTCCAGTATCTGAAGCCGTTCCCACCAAAATGAGTATTGTGATATATTCCGCGAAGTCGGTTTAAGGTCTAATATCGCAGAATCGAGAATATGGTTCTTCTGTTGTTTCTTGAACCAAAGAGCGCAGTATCGGTTGCTACATAGGATCAGGAGGGACAGGCTATCAAGTGTTTCTTCGAAGAATGACGCGGGTAGCAGGTTTCTGCTTCATAATCAGTCAGGCGCCCACAAACGGAGTGGAGTAATGTACTTGTTTACATCTTTCATACAGTATAACAGGGACACGTGGTAAAACAAGTAAATCGTGTTATCTTCGAACATCAGATGCCCTGCAAGGTTATCGGTCCACTATATGCTGAMCCCGCCAATCTTCCTCCAGATTATAGACATGGAATATCCGAATATGCTTCTTGACTTGTAATATCTGTGGGTATGGTCTTTGTGGAAACCAGGACTGGAGAACATCTGCTAGCGGCTTAGTGTCTGGCCACGGTATTGAGGTACTGGGGCATTGGGCGTTAGCAGACGAGGTGGGCTGGATATTCGACATAAGAAAGAAGCGAGTGACTAACTCAATATAATTTATCACAATAGCGTCGTTGTCTTTCGAGTTTGGCAACTGCGACTGGAGATGTTGAGCTAGCTCGTTTTTTTCTTAATGTTGGATTATGATTTACGATGTGAGCAACAGTCTTCATTTCATTCACTGAGCTTATAATATGCTCTGAGATGTGTTCAAAGATGACTTGGTTCTTCTGAAACTAGGGAGATTGTTCTTGACAGTCTCTCCACTTTGTGAAGCAGTGCTGATATTAGGAGCAGGATTTGATGTCAGTAAAGTGACGGTCATGGAAGAGCATTACCCACTCTACGCTGCAATCATTCACGGATATATCGACATGGCATCAACCCTTATTGAAGCAGGGGCTCCGATAGACGATATATACAGAGTTGAATCACATACTCCTCTAACGTTTGCAATCCTTGTGGGTAGACACGAAATGATTCCACTGCTCCTTGAATCTGGAGTAGATGCTAGTCAACCCACTACGGGCGGAACCAAGTCAGCTTCAGAAGTGGAAATGTATTATTCAAACGAAAGGTCACGGTCAGCCATTGAGCATGCCGAGGAGTTAACCAAGAACAGACAAGAAAAGAAGCCAGAGACCGTAGACGACAGCGGCGGAAGTGAACTCATTGCTGAACGGAAGTGAGACTATGGCCACATTGCAATTGGAGGAACTTGCCATGAAGGATATGTTGTGTTGTTGTACAAAGTCGCTACTTTTTAGCGAAACGACGTCTGTCCATTTCAGGACTAGCAGCGGGGTGGTTTCTTTTTAAGGTTGTATGATCGTCCTGAATCCGCTCGGCATCTTAACAAACTACGTCCTACTTTGTGTTAGTAATATACTAAGCTCCACTTCGAAATCCACCATGGCCCAATGCAGATTCTTCGTCGCTGGCTACTGTATGAGAGGAGACAGTTGCCGTTACTCTCACGAACCCGTTTCGAATTCTGACAGCGTGCCCCCACCAGCCCCTCACGACGATGCGAAGTCAAAAGCTAGCACACGGGTAGCTTCACATTTTCTCCAGGGAGGGTCATGGAGGGAACAGCAGGTCTTCGCTCCGGCAGAAAGGTTTGCTCAAGATGTACCATCTACCAATATCCTCCAATCCACACAATCGTTGTTTCAAAGTCCGCTGGCTTTCAGACGCAGGGAGCCCGAGTTAGCGCAGGCAACGTCGGATTCACGATCGCAAATTCCATGCTATCACTATGCCCGGGGTAATTGTCGGAACGGAAATACTTGCCCTTACTCCCATCTTGACAAGATCGATAGGAGCGAGCAGAAGGTGGAGACTCCTTCGGATCCTGAAGTATGCCTCTTTCAGGCCATATCAGGCTTTATATTAGTTCTAAAACGCCCTAGGAGAACCGATTCCGAGATGACTTCAAACGAGAAATTGGTGGCGCGTTGGTTCAATATGGACTCGGGGCTCAAGTGTCCAAAATTTCTCTACCTGCTGACTTCTCTGCTGCTCGGATTACAGGACTACCAGTAGATAGCTCCCCGGAATCCGTTGTCGCCCTTCTGTCCGAACTAGACATCGATGTCTCGCTAGATTGCGTACGAATATCTCCGCAAAATGGAGCTCTTCCTATATCCGCGGATATCAAATTTGACGATCCTACGGCTGCGAGGACATTGTGCGCTAAAATTTCTGTCGGATGCACTTCCAATGCCACAGTATCGCAGCTACAAGCATCTCAAATTACAGCTAGCTTTCCTTCGGGAGCAAACTATCGTAGAGTTGAGTGCAAGAAAGTCCAGTGTTCCTGGCACAAGCCCTCCAAGACAGCATGGCTGAACTTCGGGAGCAAAGATATTGCAAGAAGAGTTTTCAATAAGTTTGATTCCGCGTCTTACAGAATTCTCGACAAGAAAGTGCACTGCAACCCACCGATGAAGGGCGAAGGAGGGTTAAGAAATCCATATTCCTGGACAGTCATGCTTACAGACTTATCGACCGGCACCACAGAGCACGATATCCGTTCCGCCATATATTCACCATACGATCGTCCTCGAAATATTGAGATAGGGCAACCTACTTACAATGTTGATGGCGAGCTGGCTAGTGCAACTGTGATGTCCTTGCTAAGTCGAATTGGTCCAATCGAATGGCACCAAGTCAATACAGAATTAGAAGGCAAGAGGGCGAAGGCCGTTGCCCGATTCTACGAAGAACATGATGCAAGGAAAGCTGCAACATCACTTGACAACTTTCCACTACCGTTCGGAAAAAATATGAAACTAAGTACTCAACTTGTTAACATTGCAAAGTTCAAAGTCGCAACTATCATCTTCAGTGCTGTTCAACCTCAGATTCGTGCGGCGAGTCAGGATTGGTCGGAGAAACATCTTAATTTCAAGATATATCCGTGTGCTGGTCCTGCATCCCAGTATCGAGTACTCAAAATTGAAGGCTCAGTAGCCAAGGACGTCGCTACGGCAAAAGAAACTATGGATAAGATACTAGATGGCGTTATAGCACTGAGCCGCGGGGAACCTCTCTGGACTCATTCCTTGAGCTACAACGGTGAGGCATTCCAAAAGCTGAAAAAAATTGAAAAAGACCACGGTGTCGTTGTCATCCGGAACAGGAGGAAAGGAGAGCTCAGACTTTACGGCCCTCCAGGAAGGTGCAGTAATGCAGAGTCTGCCATTGCGGACATGATAAGTGCCGAGTCTTCTACGAACCATATCATAAATCTGAAGCCCGAGGAGTTTCAATGGGCATGCAATGGCGGGTTCCATACCATCGTTTGTGCACTTGGAGAGAATCATGCCACTTTTGATATCGTCTCCAATCCAAAGAGAATACTCATTACCGGATCACGAAAAGAGTATGAGGCCGCATTAAGAACCATTACCAAGCGGGAAATGGAAACAACCATTCAAGATACTGCCTCAGAGAAGGATTGCGCTGTATGCTGGACTGCAGCCGAAAATCCTGTGCCCACAAAATGCGGTCATATCTATTGCATTGACTGTTTTGAAGGTCTCTGCGCTGCGGCCGGCTCAGCAGAAAAAGATTTCTCGATCAGTTGTGTTGCTAAGGGAAAATGTCAGGCAGTCTTCAGTCTTGAGGAGCTACAAGAAAATCTTTCGTCCAGAGCGTTTGAAGATATTTTAGAAGCATCTTTCGCGTCCCATATCCAACGCCACCCGCAGAATTTCCGCTACTGTCCAAAGCCGGACTGCGGCATGATCTATCGGATTACGAACACGAACAATTGTAATACATGCAGAAAATGCCTGACTGTGACATGCACATCCTGTCACGTTTCGCACGAGGGCAAGACCTGTGCGGAGTACAAGGACGAAGCTTCCGGGGGTTACGAAGCTCTGAAAAAGTTAAAGAAAGAGCTTGGTATCAAGGATTGTCCTAAATGTACTACACCCCTGGAAAAGACTGAGGGCTGTAACCATATGACGTGCAGAGGGTGTGGATCACATATTTGCTGGGTTTGTTTGGAAGTGTTCTTGACAAGTGAACCATGCTACGACCATATGAATGCAAAGCATGGAGGGATAGGGCTGGGTTATTTGAATGATTTTCTTTAATATATTAAAGATCTGGTGGTCCAGGCGTTACAGCGATCACCTGAATTGGTTTTTTTATGTCTATTTCAGGTTGAACAGGATGGAAGATTTTGCCGATTCCTCGGAAATGGGACTTGCGACGTTAAGGCTCTATATTAATGTGAAACATGTGTGTGTAGTTGTCATCTTGCACTTTGTTGGATCATGAATCATGTTACACTCGTCCTCTTTTGAGTGCAGACTTTCGTACGTCTGCAATTCAGGGATAAGGCGAAATTGTTTCATTACTGTTGAATTAGGTACTACTTCAATTTTTCTCAATCAGGGTCTCAACTAAGCTATTTCATATTGCGAATTTCCAGCACTTGTAGAATTCACGTGTACTCACCATACCTTGAAATTGGCGGTGATTCTTATAGGCTGCAGACCTTTGTGTCATGAAACAAAACTACTACTCATCAGTCGGCGTGCTTTGTATTGTGGTTTTTGGGAAAGGGGTTTCAGGTACAAATCACGTACGCCGGCTTTATGGGCAAGTATACCTCAAGTTTCTTCAAGTTTTGCAGAAGCATGTGGTAGTTTTTGATCATACACCATTTTGATTCATTATCTTCATTGACTGTTGAACAAACCAATACACTTATGGGAAATTGCGCCGGAACACAAAAGAATGAACAAAAAGAAAATCATAAATCATATCAACTCCCCACGAGCCAATCAAACACCGGACCTATATGAACTAAACAGTTGCCAACCTTTTTACAAAGCAACGGCAACAACACCGACAAGACCGGCAATGCCAGCAAGTCCCATACCCAACCCAGTGGGGGCTGCAGCAGCGGCACCAGTGAAAGTAGAAGTAGAGGCAGCAGTAGCCCCAGAGTGAGTCGAAGTGGAGGTAGCAGTAGTAGTAGTCCCGGTCTGAGTCGAAGTGAAAGAGCTGGTAGAAGTAGCAGAACCAGCGGAGTTGGTCAGGGTAGTGGCGCCCGTCACAGTAGAAGTACCTGTGACAACGGCGCCGGTGTTGGAAGCAAGCGACGCCAAAGATGAAGCGGCACTGCTCTCATTGTCTGCAATAATTGAGGCATCTGAAGCAAATTGAGATGCGATTGAGGCAGAAGCACTATTTGTCTCAGTTGCGGCTACGGCAGCCCACGAAGTGGCTTGTACATGGGCATCGCTGGCAAGACTGGAAGCGTCGCTGGCCCATTTGCTGTAGTCTGATGCTGCCGCGCTAGTATGTGTAGCGATTAAGTGGGTGAAGGAGTCCCAGCCAGAAGTGATTGAACCCCCGATGCTGCCAAAATCGGAACCTAATTGTCCACCAAGATCGCTGAAGGCATTTCCAATGTCGGTGCCCACGGCGCCAAAGTCGCTGCCGATTTGGTCCCACAAGTCTCGTCGTTGAGGGACGGCAGGTGCTTGTGTGATTTCCGGGTGAGGAACGGCGTAGGCCGTGGTGAGTAGGGCTGAAGCAAGGATGAGTCTGTACTGCATGGTGTTGGTATTATTTTTTTGGTCAGCGGTGGTAACTGGATGGTTGGTAATTCTAGACTCTCAATTGCAGAGGATGTTCTGAAGAATGTGATGTGGGATGAAACAAGACTAAAATCATCTTTTTAAACATGAGCGAACCACCTCCTTTTATGTGCCGACGTGATCTGATGCCTAGGATCGGCCCCCCATTGTTTAGTAGCGGCATATTACACTTCAGTACGGATACGGTGCGACATCATCAAAGCTGTACCTCGTACCGCTAATACACTAACTACCCCATTCCATGGATTGAACTAGAAATCAGGTTATTCACGTAACACAAAAGCATGTTCCTCGACGAGCGGGGACATGCTCAGCCCCAAGTACCGGCAGACGCGCGATTGAAAAGATGAGGAATCGAGGCTTACTCCGTAGTAAAGTCTTAAGATGGCCCAATGAAGGGCCAAAATACTCCACAAACGGATTGCATAGTACATGCTTACTGGTGGCAGGATTTGTTTACATTACATAACTCGTACTCGTGTTTCATACGGGTACGAACACGATTTTTATTGACCCTTCAGTTGACGGTTCATTTGCGTCGTACTTAATTTCTAAAGACTATATGTTCTTGGAGTACAATTCCAATATTTGCGTCAAATTTCTACGGAAGAACCCACCTACATCATCTTGGACGCGAAACGAAATGCGAATACGGAGTGCGAAAACTAATTAAACTAATGTATTTGATCGACAAGCCACTGAAGTCAATAATCGGGTTCTAATTTCCTACTTCTCTTCAAGAGCATAATCGCGACAGTAGCGCGCGAAATAGCTCCTTGGCCAGGAATTACGCCCCTTTGCGATCCCGGGGATACGTGATAGACCGTATGACGACGTGTATGTAATTCTGATACCAAATACCGTATCACAATTTTCGATGATTTCCGCCAGCCACACACTGATTGGCCCAACAAGCGGTCACAGCCGCAATGGGGTAAAAATAGGACTGTGGCTGAAGCGTCACGATCGCCACATAAATCTACTTAAAAACCACGAATTGAGCTGCCTAGTGTGGCGGGGKGGTTAAAGAATAGCGCAAAGGACAAATCAGATAAGGATTTATACTTCTGCCTGGAAAAATTTGCGCTGTTCGTTGGGGATGTGGTACAGTACGTTGCATGACTCGTGACTTTCACGCTGCAGGAATCCGATGATGCTATGTATGGATGCCCATAGACAACCAGACAGATCCGATTGGTCAATTATGACCAGCTATCCTTGAAGATTCCTCAGCACACGTTAGAATCTAGACCCGGTTCTGATATTGTTCGCCCTTGCTTTTCCTTCAGGTAGGCGAGTTGACAGCCTGGTTGACAATAATCTCACTGTCTACTCTGCCGATGGGTGATCGATCGTCTCAAGAACTACGTACTAGCCAAAAAGACTGCATATGTCGTGCAGGTCGCGATCTTGACCGCTACAGCCTTAAAACCATGAAAGAGACCTGAAACAACCATTCCGACAGTTCCGGAACAAAGATAGATTTGTCTGGAAGCCACAAAGAACAGAGTCCCCGATTATTTGCATGACACAGCCTCTTTGAGAATATTTTATTTTTGCCTGCGATTTAATTCGACAATTGTGTTGTCAACTGATTGACGGCCATGCAGTACCACGTACGGAGAGACAGCGTGTTGTACTGTCGATATTGAGCACTGTGTTATACAATACCTTGCTTTTCAATTGGAGGACGAGAGGGCTTCTATGAATCAAGTTTTTTGTTGGCAAGCACACAATATGCCGTTCAGATGCCGAATTTTCATATAAAAAACTATGAAGTAGACCGACAGACTTCCCAGACACTGACCCCGCCAGCTGACCTCATTGTTAAAAGACACTGAGCAAGGATGTCCTTTCTGGCAGGGAGTTGACTGACAGTCGTGGGTCCACCAATCACAAGATTAGGGCCAGTACCACTGTAGGGTAATGGCATTTTTATTATTGCTATAATATAGTAATACAAGGAGCCGAGAGGCATTACCTCTCATAAATCAACCAACTCGTACACCCAACAAGCCCAGCCAGAAACAACGTCGTCAATACCCCAGCTCCAGCCCTATCCGCAGTTGAAATCTCCCTAGTTCTCATATCACCCAATCTACCTTGTGTTACACTACCGTCATTCGACCCCGAACCAGCAGCAGGATTGCCTATACTCGTCCCACCATTCGCATCCGTAACTGGTGGCGCAACCTCCTGAATCAAATTACTCTGCAAGACTTCCAGCGCACTCATCTGCTCCCCTAGACCTCGACTTCCGTCCCATTTCTGATCGGTCCATTTCACCCCACAACTCGTCCCGTTGGGGCCTCCAGTGCACGTCTTTGCTGCTGCGATAGCTGATGCTTGTAAACGAGGCATGATGGTGTCGTAGGTGAAAGGGGCCATTTGGGTGGTAGCTGCCATCCAACGGGCGAAGTAGGCTTTGAATGATTTTTGGTCGACTTGGCATGTTCCTACTGGTTCGCAGGCACGTTCGTACATGACGTTTTCTGGCTCGGTACTGAAGAACACGTTTGTTGCGTTGAGGATTTGGAGGGTGCGGTCGCGCCAGATGTCACTGCCGTTGGTCTGAACAGGTCAGTTAGATGATACCAGCTTCAGACTAAACACAGTCCTGGAAACTTACAAAATTATACATATTGGCCGCACCCAGCAGATAGACTCCTGAGTTGTACGTCCACTCAATCAGATTATAGTTCTTGCAATCCGTTGTATCATCCGCACCATCCCAGAACCTATACTCCGGTGTAAGGAACCCGACATCAGCAGTCCACTGCCATGTCTTGTCCGCCCAGTCGGCATACGTCTTGTTGCCGGTGTACTTGGCCAATCTGGATGCAATATTGAAGAAGCCACCATTCGAAATCGTGTTTTTGTAGCCATACCCTTTGTTCCAGGTGAATATCTGCCATCGAAGCCCACCGCCGCACGTGGTTGGATCCCACCTTACTGCTTGCGAATTGAACACTGCTTGCGCCAGCGCAAGCCATTGTGGTTGATCGGCAGGKGGATTAGGGAAGTTTCGTTCGGCAGCGGACATGGCTGCCATGCCCCAAAATGCTTGATCGTCGTTTCCCTCGGTCATTGTTTGATTCTTGGGCATGAAGTTTGCGTCGGGGCTTGCTTGCCATAACAGGGCCTGAGTGGTCATGTTGTTCCATGTGCTGTCGCCGGTGTATGCCCAGTAGTCGATCAGGGCGCCGAACATTGCACCTGCTTCCCACCAGAAGTATGGGTCTGGTAGGTTGCCAGGGTTATCGCCTGGTCGGTAACCAGTGTAGTAGGACATCATTTCGGTGGCTACCGCTTTGGCAGCTGATTTTATGGAGTCTATTTGGTCAGTCACGGCGTTTGCATAGAAGTTGGAATTAGTCTCTACGTACCTGGATTATTGAGATTGAGGTCAATAGCATGAACGGCCTGCGTTGCTAGTAGAATGGTTGATATGACCTGACCCGGTCTTTGTATGTTCGACCACATCGTTGCACACATCCAAATTCGTCAGTTCGCGATATTACTTCAATTTCCTACTCTTCGTCCCGTCTCTTTGCTGAGTGGCAGATGTTTGGATTGAGGAAGTATGGCGCTTCTGATAGATGTTGTAGAATCAAAAGGAGTGAGATCCCTCCCTATTCTTCGATTTCGGAAGCTTTTAGAGTCATTTGATTCGACAATAAACTCTTAAAGACCTTAAAAAATCGCCTTAATAGTTGAGGGGAGAAATTATCAGCTTCGTGATGCCCATGTAGCCGCACAATGTGCAGTATGGACGGAGCGAGCAATGAGAGAAAACTCATGCAAGCTTAACCAAATGGGCTTGAATAATCGATAGTATTCCATCACTTTACTACGGAATTTAGATAAACAAACCTTGAAAGGGGGTCCAAGAAGGGATTGGTTCACTGACTAAGAAAGGAATGTTTGTTATTACCACATGTGGAAATAATGCATTCCTTGCCCTAGAAAGCGGTGCCTTGACTACCCCCTGTACAACACCAACCGATCCAATTCACCAAATATACTGCTTCTACTATTTCTTTTCATTAGTCTCAATTACAGACCTGCAATTTCTTTTTTTCCTTTTCATTTATTAATTTGCCAGATCACTGGACGTCGTAGGTCGTCGAAGAAAAGGGTATACAGACCCAGGAAGATCTATCGCCGGCTCTTTCGGATGATAACAGTGCACTCCATCGATGATGTCGATTATTCGACGCCCTTTTTGCATATATCTTGCATTACAGATCCTGCCAGCCCCAAGTGCGGCGGTTCGAGATCGTGTAGTATTGCGCACCCATACACTCTTACTACTGGAAAGCCAGCCTATCTTTGAATGGCATATCGCCACTCTTTAGCTGCAGTATCAAAACTGTCTGCTCCTAAGTCTCTTCTCCTAGAGCGATTGCAGATTGGTACCATCTCGCTCCAAGCATACGCACTATAAGATATACACTATATAGATTTGTACTTGTCTTGAATAATTTAAGATGAGAGAAGGGTAAATAGTACTCTTTTCACAATACTTTACCTTCTGTTCATCTCTCTGCTTCTGCTCCCACTTTAGCTCTGAGCTCAGAGTAGAGCTATGTGAAAAGTTATATAAAAGCTCCCCTTTACCAGCATCATATCTTGGTTGGACCTTATCCTCGAAGCGACTCAGGCCAAGAGAAACTAGTTCCAGAGCTACAAAGCTCCTAAAACGTATAAACCACCTTTCGCTGGCCAACCGTACACAGTCGCTCCAGGCTTAGCTCCGAGTTGAACTTGATAAAAAGGCGGTGGGTATTCATTTTTGCAATCAGGGCAGCTCTCCTCAGAAGATGTAGTAGCTCAATTCTGTCACTTGAATAGTCTATTCATTTGGACAAGTGTAAAAAAATTCAACGTGGACTTAAGGGACAACCGCGGAATGGAGGAGAACCAGTAGAGCACTGGCAAGGGATTATACTAGCAAAACTTGTCATTGACATCATAGAGGAAAATGGCTGCTGTTAGAAAATCGATGCAATTGGTGTTGGTATAAGGAAGATCTTTCTCGGGTAGCTGTATCTGCGCTAATGTACGAGGCTGAACTACCACAGTACTAAAAAGACGAGGATATTGAGTAGGATCGCCGGGGCGCGCGCCCAGGTGTTGCACTGCACTTTTAGCTTCTCGGAGAGGCTGCTACAACATATATAATTTGACTTCAATGAACTAACTTATACAAGTCAAAATATAAGAAACAACATTACTACATGACGTATACTTTCACATAGATATATTTTCAACCTTGATTGGCGTTTCAACAGGGGGTTAGCTGCAGTGGCTGAAAGCTGAGCGCAGATCGGTATTCAGGGCGCTACATATGTCCCGATTAGGTTTGATGTAGCGCATGGTTGTCACTAGCCCTAAAACCTTGCCATGTTCGATACACACGTACCGCTCGCATTGCCATAGATAGGTATCTCATCAACAAGCCGTATTGTCAATGGATATACAGACGTATTATGATGCCACTCGTTAGCGACCATGGGCCATGTGTCGAGCTTGGAAATGAAATTGGGTTCCTGCATATTGAACACATATATATTTGGCAATTTCCACGCCTCAATCCAATGTTCAACACAGTGAATTCGTGTATCTAAACCTAAAGCACTGCATCCAGGTAACAATCAAACGATTCTTTGACAATGATCCTCTCTAGGGCCTCTCTTTTGATACAGCTCTCCAGCTTACTAGCTGCCACATGTGCTGCAACAGTTGTTCAATGGGGCACCTGTACTGATAATTTTGGCAGCTTATTGCCTGTCGATTGCGGCACACTCCTTGTCCCACTTGACTATACAGTGACTTCAAATGAGACTTATACACTAGATCTTTTGCGGGTTCCTGCCATAGTGCAGCCCGCAAAGGGAAGTATCGTGCTCAACTTTGGTGGTCCAGGGGAGATAGGACGAGCGACGTTGGCTGGTTATGCAACTCTGTTACAAGCGTAAGTTTCTACTGTCGGCAAACTTGAGAGAATATCAATGACTGATTGTCTAGATTATCCGGTGGTGTATATAATCTCATTTCGTTTGATCCACGGTATGAAATATACCATTAATATTTTGTGGAACATACTGACATGTTTTGATTGATTGCAGTGGTACTTCCACCAGCAATATGCCATTCACTTGCTACGACAGCGAATACGAATTGGAAAAGTTTGCAGATGCTCAGACAGCGCCTGATGCAAATGATACCGCGGCTTTGGGACAACTTTGGGCTCGAGGCACGATTGACGCAAATACATGTGCTCAGAAGCACAACGTGACAGGCACTCTGATCGGTACTGCCTTTACTGCAAGAGACGTGATGAGTATTGCGGAATCTGTCGGAGAAGATGGTTTATTGAGATACTGGGGTAAGAATGTTTTCTAGAGAGACAGCGGAGAGCCTACTAATCGAGTCTAGGTTTTTCATATGGTACTACCTTGGGAGCCACGCTAGTTGCCATGTTCCCGGACAAGGTTGACAAGGTGATCTTGGATGGAGTGCAAAATCCACATCAGTATTATCACTCATATGCGTACGTAGTAGTTCACTGAAATTCCTCGGTCGATTCTCGGTTGAAGCTACTAACACATATTGTAATTTAGCGATTTCGAAGAGTGGGAGCTAGCAGACCAGTCATTTTCGGGAATGTTCAATAGCTGTGTTGCAACTCCGAATGTATGTTCACTCGCAAAGAGCAACCCCAACGCAACAGCCGCCGACCTCGAGCAAAGTTTCTATGACCTCGTCGCTACTCTTTATCAGAGGCCCGTCGCGGTAGGCGATCTCACGGTGGATAGCAGCACCCTGTACCTGCTCGCCGTAAACAGTCTTTACGCAACCACAAGTTGGGAAAACACCACCCTAATATTCGACATGCTCATGACTGGGAATATTGATGAAATCGCTTTCCTTGAATTCGTGGGAACTGTTCTCCCCATTGACAACACTACTTTACTTACGATAGGTTCGTCATATCCGTCTCTAGAGGGGATTCATTGCTCCGATCGAGCCCCGGCTGCTCGAGCAGGAACATATGACAAGTTTCTTCCAGCGGTCTATGAGCTTTCCAATACAAGCAGAATAGCAGGTCGTGGTGATATGTCTCTTTCTATGGCTTGTGCGCAGTGGAAGCTAGATGCCAAAGAGCGTTACGAAGGTGATTTCCAAGTCAGCCCGAAGAATCCAGTACTTCTTATTGCCAATACCTACGACGGACATACGCCAATACAATCTGCACAGAATGTCAGTGCTGGGTTTGAGGGTAGTGTCGTTCTCGAAGTTAATGGATATGGTGTATGTCTCTTCCTCTTCCTGTGTCTCTGCCTGAAACTATGAGCCGAGCTGACTTGTCCATTTTAGCATACTTCCCTTGTCCTCCCCTCATTATGCAGTTTGCAAACCACTGCAAATTACTGGGTGAATGGTACTTTGCCGGAGCCAGGAACAGTGTGCGAAGTCGATGCCCCTCCGTTCTCCAACATCACCTGGGCAAATGTACTCGAGGAGATTTCTTAGACTTCGTTCAGAAACGTGATATTCATACTGTATATACAATGACAAGCTTGATATACTAATTTCTCATATATAAAATCCACAGCTACTGAATCTCAACTATGTTCTCGTATCAAACGCCACATAGATTAATCTAGATCTGCGGGAATGGCTGTCATGTCACCATCTCTGTCAGAACCCATTTTGGGATCTCAGGAGGACTATCCCATCCACGTAGGTAATCTTCTTTGAGTAGGCTACGACCTGCTGGTCTTGCATAAACGGCCGAGATAAATGACACCGTTTGACCTTTCGGAATATTAAGCTCCAAGGTTGGAATAACTGTTCTGCTTTCCATCACGTTCGAGTTTGCATCGGCCTCTACAAGCGTGGCTCTCCGTTGCGAATTTGGTTCCAAAGCACGAATCCCAACTGCTCCTATTGATACTACAAATGCGCCTTGGTCGCCCCCCGAATAGCCATCTTGCGTACGGGCGTCGTAGTTGTTGAGATATCGCGGGAATGTACCCTCCGAAATGTTCGCATTATAAGAGTCTAGGTGCCTTCCGTCAAGGGCCCGAGTGTTGGCAATCGCAAAAGAACCATCTGCCGTCATAACATCTCGACCAGCTTCGATACGATGGATTCGGAGATGCCAGTTTGGTGTCGCCTCCGTCGGGGGTACCAGAATAGTCTTGACTTCAACGTCTGGGAACGGCTTCCAAATTGAAACAAGGACAGGCAGTCCGTCCCTTTCTTCCAGAGCAGAATACTGACTCAATCGACGGGCTTTCCAAAATTCGCCACCGTCGTCAGAGAATCCGAGCTGAGATGCCAGAGCATACTGCCCAAGCGTATAATGTCCTGGAGATACGGAATATCCAAAGGCGCTACTGTACGCGAAGGCGCCATACTTTGCGTGTGTACCTTTCATTGGGTATCCGCATGCCTGGCCAGATGATAGAAGAAAGTGGTGGCCTCCTAGAGAGCTAGATCGTCAGACTCATTAGCAAATTTCACACTTTACGGCCAAACAACTTAAAATTACAGACCTGATGATATGCTTTGGCTGTTTGATCGCCTTTACTCCAGGCAGGGATTTTGGAAGGGGCATCTCCTCAGACGTCCAAAAGGGATGGCTTTGCGGCACAGCTAGGCAGATAAATGCAACACATGCCCAGTACTTATGCTCTGTCATTAGCCTTGCACAATTATATATTGAGTGGTATGTCTTACCGGGCTTCCGGGGCTATTGTAACTTTCAGCCATATACATATTGGGATAGGAGTACCCAATTGTAAGTGTACCAGTGGACGACCATATTTGGGACTGGGTCTGCCACCATCGAAAATGCCGGAGCACAATGCCCTTCACAATTCCCCACGTTAAAGGGGCAGGAAGCTCAACATCTGCATATGCCAGGGCACCCCAAAAGCTTACTACCGCAAACCGGTAGATCATGCTTCGACCGAAGGGAATGGCACGACCTGTGAGCATTGTCATTCATTACTTTTAGCCCGATATATTCGTAATGGGAGCAAGCAATACCTTGTTCGTCGAAATAGTGGATTAAATCAAGCGTTAGAAGGCGTGCACGTTCTTTAAACTCTTGGGCTCTCTCCGGATCCTCCGCTTCTGCCAACTTGGCATATATGAGCTGAAGGAACTGAATTGCGAAGCTAGAAGAGTAGTAATCCATTTCTAGCCAAGATTAATTTAGCGTAAGACGATGAAAGCACCCTGATAGAAAGATCGTGTTTGCGTACGATGAATCCCCTCCGGGCCATCATTAGACCAGCCCCCGCCACGATAGAAGCTTTCAAGATGCTTGATATCCTGCTGCAACCTTTCTTCTGAGTATTTGCCATTGTTCAACTTCAATCCCAAATTGGCAAAAACTCTGAACCAGAGCCAATTCGTGTTTGGCATTCTGCAGACAAAACGACCATTTAGTAAAATATGCCATAATAAATCAGGGGGGCATACTCTTTGGTGTTGATTGAGTTCCCCAACCACTGTTCAACATTTCCCCTCTCTTTCTCCGAAAGGTTCTGCCAAAATTGCGGCGCAATCGCAAATGCCACCCCAAGAGGACACATTTCGACCATTCTTTGGTCGTTGTCGCGGGGACTACCCCAGTATTCTGGACTTTCAGGATCTGTCCCAGCCTTGATGCCTTCAATCCATGCATCCGTGTATGCGTAGCTTCCTCCACCTGCTAAAAGAAATGCTAGACCCCAGAGAGGCCGACAAAGACCCTCGACTTCGGCGGCTGTTTGATCAAATCTCACTCCAGTACCACCAGGCACACGCACTCTGGCCTTGGCAGGAGAGAAGAAAGGTTGAAGAGGATCGAGAAGTGTTCGTAAGAGTTGTTGTACGGACTCATGGTCAGAAATTTGTACTTTTGCGAAGGGATGGATATCGCCGTATCCAAGAGTAAGAGGTACTGAAGTAGTCATGGTGATCGGTTGCAATCTAAGCCGAAACCCACTCTGATGTTTGTTTAACTTGGTAAAATGCAACGAGGAAACTAAAATCTAGGTCCAGAAACAGATTTACTCAAAATCTAGAAGCATTTTTTTTCTTTTAAAACGAAAGGCCATAGCATGTTTGAGATTCGTTCAATTCGGCGTGCAACCACAGTCCGTGATTATAGCACAAAAAAGGGCGAGTACACAATGCTCAAGATTTAAAGAATACTAAATAGTGGAAACAGGAACCCGGCTCGTTTAAATGTTAGGAATTGGGTTTACATATAGAAGGCCCGGGTAAATTGTTTTTGATGAGGGGTAATAATATGGATACATAGCTGTGTTTTTCTCCCCTCAACTGGAAAAAATAGTCGTCTAAGTTTGCGGGGGGAATGAGGTTTGCTCTAAGGAAACAAACAATCTTGTCAGTGGTCATTGATTGTATTTGCGTTCTTCATATCAGAACAGAATCAAAGTTCAAAAGGGCACAGGGTATAGATATTGTCAGGGATCTCTCTAGTCTCCTGTATCTACTAACCTTCCGACGGATGAGCATTCGATGTTCCACATAGCCGATGGTCATGCAGTGGCTTCAGCAGCATATTTATCCGTCAATTACAGAGTATGTATATGCAATTTCCAGCGGCTAATATACCCTCTTATAACATCAATGATTTCCTTTCATAACATTGAATGCTCSGAGCCACTTCCGGGTCGGTTCATGTTGATGCTTAAGCCAGAATATATATGCTCAGCCCGCGTTGCGCAGTATGTAGTAGCTGTCAACATCATTATTTTCGAAATCAATGCGTGATTATTACTTCTAACTCACGATCGCTGTGCATATAGTGGCTTGTTGCTGACAGCTTGACAGCGACTATGGCTGAAAAGAATGCAGATGATTGGATGCGAAAATGAGTCTCTTTCTCCCCTGAATTATCCTTGTAGAATATGTAGATCTCAAGATTCAAGTACGTAGTTGATCGAATAGTGATGTATTGCAAGTATATAGCTATTCCATAGCTTCACTTTTTACTCGCTATATACGTCAGGCAGTCCGCCTCATACGCTCACCTGACTACTGCCTCATCTTTGCTAAAGGAGATGGATGATACGTCAATATTGTATTTTCTTCTCCTCGACTTCGATCGCTTGTTGCTTGGATCCACCGATACGGCGATCAGCGGCTCCCACAAAACTGCTTCGACTTGTTACTGGACAGTCAAACTTGGGGTCTTTCGTGGGGGCTGAAAAAGCCCCAAGCCCCCAACTTTTGATTTAGTATGATGGCAAATTGAAGTATCATATGAAATTACGTAACTTGTTCAGTGGAAATCGGGCGAATTTCAGGATTTGGGTCAGGTACGCCATCGAAACTCTTACTTGTTTAGTGTGAACCCTCGTTGAGATATCTGGGGAAATAAGCATTGCTTACATACAACCTAAGTAGAGAGCCGCGCATTCTACATTGGCAAGCTATAAAAAGGTCTTTAGTGAATTGTACATTGCTACCGTATTGTATAGATCGGCATTATTCGTTTCAAATGTCTCCTACCGATGTACATATACCCGTGCGGTAGCAATATCCTTCCCTTACTCCCTCGTCCTAGGTTTGACACGATTCGGAGGATCGATTAGTCTCTCACAGGATTCGATAAATAGTTACGTAGTTGTAGGATCACTTAATCGTCGATTTTCCAATATGCCCACTTTGAAACTTATTGTCTGTTGGGATTGTCCATGCTAACTTCCTTCTTCGTCAACAACACTAAAGTGTGTCTCCACGTTCTTAGATGCCGTTGGTTGGTGCCTTACACGAAAGTACTATACGTAGTACATGAGTCAGCCCCAATGCACCAAATGGGGATCTCAGCGCGTGCTAAACTGCCACTTAATACCAATGACGACAAGAAAACCGGTGGTTGGACCTGAACTTGGTACCCATCTCCTGCTATCTAGGTATAGGGCTAGGGGCCATATCCCCGCAATTTCTTTATTTGGTCACTTTGAGGTTTTAAAGTTTGTTGGCATCTGTGTACGAGGACGCTAGCTTTTAGAATATAGGGCTTATATTCGGTGCTAGTTACTTATTCGACGTCATGACAAAATGCCTCATTCGCGATTCAATGAGTAGTAAGGCAGAGTCTGACTGTGGATGCTTCAGTGTAACAAACAGTTAGGATAGACAATTCCGAGGCCCGTAATCATCGCACACGAGCAGATGTTAGGTAAAACTACTCAAGTTGGAAAGTAAGAGCTGTGTTCAGTCGGTAAGAAGAGCTGACCTGATGCCCTCCCCACTGAACATTTGCCCCAATAATCCTAAAATAAAGTGGCCAATCTCGAGTTTCAATATCAGATCTCGGATTCCCGAAATGTTGATCACCTTCGCGAATATGAAAATCGTTCCTATATAGGAAATTTTCGAGATGGGAAAGGAACAAAAATGGCGCATGGCTTGCTCAGGCGGCCCCATATCTCTTCCACATTGCTTTCTAGGGACATGATAGAGTTTAGGTACGTACGTAGCAGGTAAGTGAGGTTGTTGATCTTTTGTTGAGTTCGGGGATGAGATGGTTTGACGGACGAGGGCGATGACGGAAATTTCGTTTATACTGAGAATAGTAACATGAAGATGGGATATAAAAGGGACCAAGTTTCCGTCGAAACAATCGTCTCTCCAATCCATCATTCCATCCTCTCCTTCAAGCACATCAACACATCAGCATACATACACCCTTTCAATATGAAGTCCATCATTGCCCTTTCGGCCATGGCCGGGCTTGTACCCGTAGCCCTAGCCGCTCCTTCACGTCTTCACCTCCGCAGCGACGACACCCAAGAGGTGAATGTCATGATTCAACAAGTCAAATCAACCTCCGAAACCGACATTGCCGTTGTCAACAAGGACACTTCTGACATTCTCGGATACTCCTGCTCCAGCACCCTCAACTCAGGCGCTTTTGCCAATCTCCCCATTACCGCAAACATTGACGAGAACGGCGCCGGTACTCTGACCGTGGGCTCCACAACATACAAGGTCCATGAAGATCGCGATACCTCTGGCGGGATTCAGTGTGCTCGAATCTTCAATGATGGCGAGAGTTTCTTGGACTGTGCTGTACCGGTGCCATCATCTCTAAGCTTGTCGCCCATTAGTGACCAGAAGACAACCTGTTTTGACAGTGGGGTGATTCCTAGCTTGCAAAGCGCATACAATTCTATGCTTGCACAGCAGGGACCGCCCGAGACCGCAAACCTTACACGTAGGGATCTGTCATCATCCAGACCCGTCTTGGATGAGCGCCAATGCGGTATTTGGTCTGCTTCCAGCCAGGTTGTTGGAGATGGCAACCCTCACCAGAACTACTATCTGAAGCAACTTTCTGTAAGTGGTCTTCTCTCAAATTATTGACATAGCGAGTATCTAATGAAATTTTTGTATAGGAAAACATCAACTGCGGCGCGGCAGATAGCTGCAGCGTAGGCCAGAGCGACAGTGTCTCATACACCATCGGCTGGACAGCCAGCGCAACTGCAGAAGAATGGCTGACCGGCGGCTTCTCCGTGAGCGCAAGCTGGACAACCGGAAACACATACAGCTGCAATGGCGGATCTGGTGACACCATTTGCGTCTGGTATAACACCGCGCATACCGCTTACACTTGCGAGAATGGCGAGTATAATGCTTGCACTGGATTCGATGGTGACGGTAGCACCTTTGTCATGTACTCGCCCAACTCCAACAATGTGGGTGGTGGTTACTACTGTGTCGTCGGTACTTGCCGGAGTCAGGGAGAGGGTTACTGGAATTACGACGGTCCTGCTGGTGGTCCTCAGGACTAAGTCTTTATTCGTGACAGGATGATTGGGTGCTTTGTTTGTTTGCTGGGAGTATGATGGTGGATATATTGTTTTATGATCCCTGTATATATTTTCATTGTGTGCTATGTGTTACGAATGAAGAATATTACCGTTGTTGACAAGTTAAATTTGACATAATCACTGCTTTTTGTTCTTGGAATCTTTTTACTACCTACTCAAGTTATAAACGGTCACAGATAACTTTATTGTTCAAAATTTAATTCATTAGCCCTTAAACTATAACTCCCTATATACACCCATCGCTTAAAGCTCAAAGCACAATCATCACGGCAACTCCTGCAGAGCACGGTTTCCAGCCAACTCCGCCGCAGGATTTCGGGCAGGATGATCTGAATATGGAACCAAATTCGTCTTTTCTGCTTGATTATTATGATTGTTGCTGATAAAAGTCTGTTGCTGTGGGCTCGGTTCACCTCCAGGTAATTCGCCGACAAACCCGCCCTGCACCTTGTTCGCTTTCCTGTTCCGCCACCAGAAGAATATTCCCATGCCTAGAAGGGCGAGGACACCGATAACCACACCCACGGCAATACCGGCTATTGCGCCGCTGCTCAGGCCAGATGATGAACTTGATGTACTCGACGGAGTGGCTAATTGTGTTGCAGCGGATGTGATAGTAGAGGAGGAAGTCGCAGATGTAGATGTAGACGAAGATGTTGTCGAAGTCGCGGTCGATTTGGTAGATGAAGATGATGTGGTCGATGTAGCAGCCGCTAGCGACGACGACCAAGCTGCAGCAGCACTCTGACCCCATGTCGTCGGGCTTTGCGACGTGTTATAGGCGACATTGAAGAAACAGCTGAGATATAGGACGGAACTGCCATCGTCAAAATTGAATTGGCCGTAGTAGGCTTGTTCGAGGACGTTCAAGTCAACCGTTATAGTGCCGTTGGATGGGACGGATGTGTTGTATCCTTTGGTTTGAAACGTCAGTATAGCTTTTTGTCGGAGATAATCCACATCAAGAGAACGAAGCAAATTCCGGAGAACATACCCATAGCCCATGGCTGTCCGTCGAGATAATACCATAACGACAAGTACGGGCTGATTTTATTCTTGGTTGTTGTTTCGAAGCTGACCTCCACTGAATCGCGATAATTGTAGTTTAACGTGACGTCCTGTGAGTTTGGCGGCGGATATATGAATTGGCCCGACATTGCTGCGACTTGAGTGCGTATGCTTTTATGCTCGGGCGATTGAAATGTTTGGTCGATGATAATACTGCAAATTTCCCAATTCTAATTCTTCAAAGTCCGTACCAAAATTGACCGTCTCGGTTTCTCTCCGGAAAAGAAAATGCGAGAGAAGATTACGAGAATACGCAGCAAAGCGAAAGAGAAGAGTGAAAACTGAATAGGCCTCGGGGCCGGATTCAACGTTCTGGGCGAATGATTTGCGGAGACACTACAATGACTTAAAAGTTAAAGTCTAGCTGAACGCTAAGGAGCGCCTTAAAATGACTTGGATTGGCTTCAGGGAGGCCGCAGGTACACTTTAGGGCTAGCTTTTGCCAAAGTGGCCCCTTTTAACCTGACAGGGTTTGATGTTAAGCCCACTACGGAGTGAACAGCGCTAACTCAAGTCTCAAGACAGTTTATTATGTTATAAGCCGTTAAGCCAGGCCAGTAGTAAGTGCCAAGCGCACGTGCCAAGCGCAAGTACTTAAGATGTGGCGTTAGGGGCTTTGGCTTTTACGCCGATACGCAGTATTTGTCACTAGGGTCATAACATGGATTGTGAAACTTCAGGATTTTGACCTTGATCTACGATTGAAGAATCTACTAATGATGCTCCTCGCCAGATGTAACACATCGACGACAGTAGGCAAAGCAATTAGGGAAGAAGGTTGATATGTGGGAAACAATCTCCAACAGCCATATACTGTGGGGCCATCTTGCTGAAGCGCTGACCATGTCCGCATTTATTAGCCTATGCTTAACACGAGCCTCTACGGCCGCAAGAGTGTCTCGCTATTGGACTTATTCATCTGCTATTACGAGTTATACTCTCACCTCATCAAGGATTGTCTCATATAACTATTTCAGCTTATATCGATGACATGTTAACTGGGAAATGAATTTGCAGGGTGTACACCAAGATCCCTGGACTACTTCGTAAGTCCCCTGTTCCCAATAACACCGGATCATATGCCAGAACTATAAACCTGCATAAATAACGATCTCGTCTTAACCGTGGCATTCCGTCTGAATCATTCATCAGATATATGATGAGTTTTGGTTTATATTCTATCTCGTCCCTCATGATCTAAACCTCCGCTACCTCCTCCGTCGCGATAGCCTGTGTTTTATTCGCAATAAGAGTCCTGAGAGAAGAACGACTTAATAACCAGTGAGCACGGCTGTATCTATTGAGTTTATGAGCTTATTCGCAATGACAAACAATTGGCCACGGAGCGTCGAAGTCGTGATTAATAACAAGCCTCACTAAGGTAGAATAAGCACTAACGAGAAGTATGGCGCGTACAGCAGCGCAGCTTACCTGTTGAAGATTGGCAGTTCGAATTATGAAAATCCGACATTTTTCGCCATGCTTGATCTATCTGACTACGTAGTTTCGGAATTCGTCATGGTGTACTCCGTACATTGACTAGTAAATCCATAACGAGTCAAGCAACATGCTTGTCGGAGATATATGATGTGCTGACTCGATACTCGATAGTGACGAGCAACCTTGAAGACCACCATGCAGAAGAGAAAAGTCCTTTCATATTACATACCTACAAGCCACAGGACAATTCATAATTTAAGTTCAATTCTAATTTTGATGAGTTCTCGACAAAATATTCAGTTTCATGATGACTTGACTGTGATACTTAACTCTGATCCTTTTCAATCGTCAACGGGGTTTGCTCCCCCCATATCCTGCATGTTTCTCAGCCACAGATTGGCCTCGACAGCAGGTACGCTAAGATACATTCTTCAATCTGGAAGGAAAGCTCTGATACCCCGGTTTCGCAGCTGCAAACGGCTTATACAGTGAGCAAGTCTTGCAAGAAGATTTACATGGTATTCACAATCATTACCTAGGCTGTTAGTAGATTGAGGGGGGGTTATTACTGTGCTACCGATGAGTGGGAAATGCAACTGGTGTCACTGATTACTACTCGGCTGAAGGAATCGGCAAACATACGAGATGGGGTAGTAGATGAACTAGGCTGGCTGTGTGGAATGTTATGTATACATACACCCTCATTCTATGCTTTGTCAAGCGCTGGATAATAGGAGATAGATTGGCTCCTATCGCGATAACCATGTATCTAGAAAGCTCAAGTATAATAGAAGACCCAGAATGGATATGATTCTTGAGATTGAAAATTTTAAAATTTACCTAACCACCAAAGAATTGAATGCAAATAACTCCGTGTTTAATTATCGTCATCTCGTCATCTTACGTGCTGTCGTCGGGATTTTCTTTTGAATTCAGTACACCCCCCTGCTTGCTTGGTTGACGACCACTCAGCACATCTACCAGATCTTGCAACTCAAGCCAGAACTCGTGCTTGGGACGACGTTTGTCCCAGTCCGTGTCTGTGAATTCGAGGCCGCCGGCTCCACCCATGGGCGAGAACAAGACTTGAGAGCCCTTGACGCCAATGACGGAGGCCGAGTATTCATCGTTGGCGATTTCGTCACGCGATTTGCCCGCGTAGGACTCAATGTGTTGCATGCATTTTATTGCCATACGGAGTGCGCGGACACGGTCCATTGGGGATGGCTTGCCGCCTTGTTGGAAATGACCGGGAACAGCGGCGCGAGACTCGAAGCGGCCATTGGCTTCTTCCTTGATCATGTCGGCGATGACTTGAGTGGTATATGTTTGAGATGCGGTTTCATTGCGCAAGATGATCTTACCTGCGCGGTTGGCGCCACGGTCGGATGCGAAGCTAGACCTCAGGAATTCAATGTCTCGTGCTAGCATTTTGATGTTGATCCCTTCTTCGGGAATATAGACTGCTGCGGCACCGATCGACAAACCGGCGGTGGTGGCAATATAACCAGACTTTCCACCTTGGGTTTCAACAACAAAAACTCGGCGACGAGATGAGGATGCTGATTGTCGGATGGCGTCGCAGAACATAATCAATGTGTTGAGACAGGTGTCGCTACCGAGCGAGTATTCCGTACCGGGCACGTTATTGGAAATAGTCGCCGGTAACACGACGATGGGTATTTTGAATGCAGAGTAGAACTCTCGGCCCTTTCGTAGCTGACTGGCCGCAGTGAACGCCTCGAATCCACCAACAATGTACAGTCCGTCAAACTTGTACTTCTCGAATGCCCGAGCGGTGGCTTCAAGGTCGTCACCTGGTAGACCTCTGTTTGTGCCAATCTCAGAACCGCCTTCGTTAACCCAATCATCCGATTCTAACCAGTTCACCTCCCGCACTGAACCAACCGGTTTGTCGTCATGATGGCGGCAAAGACCAGGGAAACCGTTGTGGATGGCAATGGGTTTGTGGCCGCGAGTCAAGCAGTAACCGACAGCTGCTCGTGTAGCCGGGTTCATACCACCAGCTGGCGCTCCGACATGAACAATAGCAATGCGCATCTGCTTGTCCTCGGGAAGACGCAACTTGGGGTGGTCGACGGACGTGGTGTTGAGATATGCAGTATAGTATTCTTTGAACTCAGAGTCACGCATGGCCATAGCTTGGTCAAAGTCTTTAGCGTGGATACGAGCAGTCACATCCTTAGTTTGTTGAACTGCTTCCATGAGTGGCATCCTCTCGATTTTGTTTTCTCGAATGACAATGACTGGCGATGGAGAGTCCGGCTTAACGTCGAGCACAGCCTTGACAGCCTCCACACCTTGTAGTGTAGACAACCATCTGTCGTAAGCGCAAGCAGGTCCTCCGCGCTGTGTGTGCCCGAGAACAGTCACTCGCGTGTCCAGTCCCAATCGGTTGGTGAGAAGATCTTTGACGGCGTTCGAGGAAATCTTATTGAGGTGGCGGTCCTGGGAACCTTCGGCGACGATGACAATTGTTCGTCGTTTGCCTCGTTCGCGGTTCTGATGAAGTTAGATAACTTCACAATGGGAAAGATAAAGGACTAACCTTGGTAATGATGGAGCACATATCGTCCTCCCAGCCATCACGCGGCGGCATCTCAGGAATAAAGAGCCAGTCTGCACCAGTACTGATAGCAGACATCAGTGCGAGCCAGCCGCAGTGTCGTCCCATTACCTCAATGACGAAACCTCGCTGATGAGATGAGGCTGTGTCAAAGACATCATCCACAGCATCGCAAATGCGCGTAAGTGAAGAGTAGCAGCCAATTGTAGCGTCTGTACCGGACATGTCATTATCAATCGAGCCTACTAATCCAACAATGTTCAGTGTCGTGTAAGGAAGGACCTGTTCTTCCGTCAATTGGCCTTTTTGTACCAACTCTTTCAACAGGCTCGGCCATTCCGACCGGAATAGATCGGCACCAGTCAAACTACCATCTCCTCCACAAACTACTAAAGCATCAATTCCCCTCAAAACCATATTCTTCGCAGCCTCAAGGCGACCGGAGCGTTCACGAAATTTCATGCTGCGTGCAGAACCGATCAGGGTTCCTCCGCGCGACAACCAGCCACGGACATCTTCCCAGTGCATTTGTTTAATCAAGTCCCCGCCCGCAACCAACCCCTCGTAACCTTCGTGTACGGCGAAAGCTTCGCAGCCGCTATGAATAGCCATCCGCACGACGGCGCGGACAGCGCCGTTCATACCGGGGGCATCACCACCGGACGTGAGGACGGCGATACGGCGTTTCTTGGGTGGCTCGACGGGCGGTTGGAGGGCTGAGGGAGACGAAGCAGTGATCGAACTCATCGTGGCGGCGCGGCCTCTCAGCCAGTTGATCGATAAGTCTTTCCCTTTTGAAGTTCCGTAAGGGGAACGAATGTGAAGCAAAATAAAGAAAAATGAGCTGTAGCAATTCTGGTGCTGGTTTGGTGGGGGAAATTCCGGTGAGAGAAATTGGCGGCGGAGCTCTAGTACGTCAGAGAGAGGCTATGACGACAGGACTGGAGCTGGAGCTGTGAGCTACCCTGTTTGTTGTCTCGACGAGGGGTCAATGGCACAGTGAAGTGAAAACTATTGTTGGAAAATGCTCAACGATTCAATTGAAGAAGACAATACGATAGGATGTAGGAATCAATGGTAAAAAGCTCTCACGTCAACTATCAGATGCTCCCTCAATAGTGACACCCCAATCTGGCCGCACTAGTCCGCAAGCAGACTAAGGCGGGACACTGGATCGATGCACGTGATAAAAGAGCATCTCGGTGAATCGGTCAGCTTTTCTCCTGATACACGATGTCGGACTTGATGTAAATGAAGTACCATTTGAGGAATGCTCTCGGAGTTTTGCTACGGTCATACAAATATGCAAGTCACAAATTCATGCAGAGCGTAGTGATGACCTTTCTGGACATGCTTGAAAATCACCACTGGGAGCACTGGCCGGCATTTCCTAGAGTAAGAGACAATAGAACTACATCTATTGACTGACAGAAGTCTACAGAAAACAGCTCTTAGTTAACCAGCTCTTCCGAACGACGTTCTAGAAGCTTTATATCCACGACTCCAATCCATAACACTTTTCTTATCTCCGGCAGCAGATATAGCTCCGAGGGCTCACCGCCCACATGATGATGTGCCTAGGGCTAGGGCAACTCGTCATTCTAGCCCTAATGAATCCCCCGGCTTTGCCTGTGCTTCGACATTGTTCGATTGTCGATGCTGGTATTTGCAAATAACTTAGGACTGTTTATTCTGCTTTGAAGCCAACTTAACGCGAACGATATGAAAGACTGAGTAGAAATTCCGCAATGTGTTATATCTGCCTTAGAAACGTTATGAATAACGACTTTCTTTTGAACAGAGACCAATTTAAATAGTGCTCTTATGGATAGTTAATATATAGTCTAACAACCCTCAGGAGTCACTGCTTTGCGGATGGTCCTCATTACAAAGTCAGGTAGATGTGTTTCAAGATTTGCTTGAAGTCAACCCCGTCCTCCGATCTGCAGAGGCTTGTAATTTTTTAACGATATGAGAAGGAGTTATGAGAACACATCCGGGAACAATATAGAGGTAGAGCCAGATGATCAATGATCCTCTATCGGGTATCCCCCAGAAATATGCGACCCACATTTCGGACAGTCAGCTTATTATTGAGCAACTAGATCAACTAACTTATACCGATCTGAGATCATTCCATCCCTACCAGCCAAGCGATACCAACTAGCTAAACCAATACCCCTGCAAAGACTCTTTTTTCCTCTCCCCAGCACCCTGATGCCGATTCTCCTCCCACACCTTCCCTCCCTCTCCAAACTGATTCGATAAATGCCCCAAAAAGAACTCCAAATTTTTCTTTGCTTCAGGGAAACTGTTCTTAAAAAACTCGTAAAGCTCATCAACAGTGGCCTTTTGAGATGCAAATGTGACCTTGTCGCCAAACAGGGAGAGATATTTCTTCATATGGGCCAGGTCCGCTGATACGTCGGGTTCCCAGCCTGTTTCAATATGGCCCGGGATAAGTTTGAGTGGGTTGAGATGCTCAATTAGTTGGATTGTTTTTTGCCATGCTTCTAGAAGGGCGGCGGTTTCGACCTCTTCGACCCTGCGCAAGCACGTGTTAGCATCACAATTCTGAAGGACGAGTAAAATGTGAGGACTTACCAAACATGCGTACTACGCGCATACACAGTATCGCCACAAATCAGCGTGCGCTCCTTCGGTAGCCAGAAAATAGTATGATCTACGGAATCCCCCTGGACAGGACCCAACAAGTGGACCGGCGAGTCGGGATTGCCATCCAGCACGAAAAAAGTATACTCAAACGAATCCGGTTTGCGTGGCTTTTCGGGGATATTCTCTCTACCAAAGATAGATGGCCAGTAGACCACCTTGTCATCGTACTCCTTATTGATTCCCGCTAGAACATAAGGAGCAGCGAAGAAACGAGCTTCGGGAAATGCCTCGAGGATTGGATTTGCGGAGAAGAAGTGATCTGGATGGTGGTGTGTGACGAACACAGCTTTGAGGGTTTGATTTGCCGGCTGAAGTTTTTGTTTGATCCAGATTACTGTGTCCTTGGCGTCGGGGATGAGGAAAGGAGGATCGAAGAGGATGGCTTCTTTGGAGCCGATGATAAGGGATGTCACACTGGACAAGCCTTTTTCGCTTGAAATGTGAAAATGTGTTTCGAGAGACATTTTCTTCAAAAATCAAAACGTAGATGTATCTTAGTAGATCGATTGACTGCTCTTGAGTGATATGGGTTTAGTCTTCGGGGTTTTACCAGCGACTTTTATAGGTAGCTACCCATCCGTATTCCTTCTCATGACGAACCCCAATTTTTGAGATTGAATGTCCTCAGAATGCGGGGTATATACATAGATTACTTGCCTTCCCCGGAAGATGATAGGTGGATCATCTACAGTTCTAGATAAGTTCCCGGAAAGCTTTCGGGTGCGGACCCGGGTCGACAGAACGTTCCCGATGGAGGTTGCAAAATCTGGAGGGGGTTTTCCGAAGGAGGGGTTTGTACTGACGCTCAATTGTAGTACTTGGAAGATCGGAACGATGTACCGGATTGATCATATTTCAGATACACTCCCTGGCAAAGTCAATACAAAATACTTGCGGCCTCCGGGACGATGATATGTTCAATAGCAAGTTCTTTCTGTAGAATCGATGCTGTAGTGAAGGAGTAATCAAAACGACAGCAACAAAATTAATGCACCATGGCTCAGTTTCATCCAACTATCTCACGAGAATCACTACAAGGCAAAGTCATAGTCTTGACTGGTATGAGGGCAATAGTCCAAGCCGCCTAGTATGCGCAGCTAATTCCAAACAGGAGGTGCCAACGGCATAGGAAAAAGTCTAGTCGAATTATGTGTTCAACACGGAGCCTATGTTTTTTTCGGTGACATTGACGAGAAAGCTGGTCGAGACGTCCAAGATGCTGTTAATCAAAGTCAAGACTCGCCGAGGGCAAGATTCGTGGCCGTTGATGTTACGAATTACCATTCGGTATTGTCATTATTCAAGATAGCGTTCTCTTTATACGGACGCGTTGATCATGTTATCGCCAATGCGGGCATTATTGAACGAGGGAACTGGTTCGACCCGGCGTTGACAGTGGAAAGCGTTGAAGAGGTATGAAACATCCTTCCAAATCCACCAATCCACCAAATTGCTTAAAGGCAGTCAGATACCCCCTACCACAGTTGTTGACGTCAACCTTCTCGGCTCGCTATACTGCGCGCGTATAGCAAGCGTCTATCTACGCCAGAATCGATCCAAAGATGAAGACCGCTCTTTAACTCTCGTCTCATCCGTAGCCGGCTTCAAAGAATCCCCCGGCCTGTTCCTCTACCAAGCTAGCAAGCACGGCGTTCTAGGGTTGATGCGCTCTTTACGCAAGTACATTAGTCTACCGACGACTCACAACGTTCGTATTAATGCTATCTGTCCCTGGATGACAGAAACAGCGATGGTGGCTGGTATCGAGGAGGGATGGCGCAAAGCGAACTTGCCCATTAACCGACCCTTGGATGTGGCTAAAGTTATTGCTGGTGTTTTATCGGCCACAGAATTAAACGGAGTGTCGATGTATGTGGAGGGTGGACGAGCGTGGGAGTTTGAGCGGAATTTGGACAGATTGCAGGCTCAGTGGTTGGGCGAGGAGGCTTCGAGGTCACTTGAAATGGGGCAGGCGGTTTTGGGGGAGGGGATGGAATGGGCACAGTGATCGATTCTTATAGCTAATATTCGAAAAATTCATCCAAGTGATATACGTTTTCTATCCTTAGTTGTAAATGATATGGCCCTGTCTTCTTGAGGGAGCATGCTACCACTCCCTTCATGTACTAGACGCTGTGTCTAGATTGATGCAAGTGATATGTACCGGTGTGAGAATTCTTTCATGGATAGTGTTCTGCTCATTATGGGCACCTTGTGTTGACTAGATTATGAAAACATTCATGTATGGTCTTCAACGCAATTTAGTGAGGCTTAAACAAATGCAGCCATCGAGTCTTTGCGGAACAATTTAGTAATGAAGAAATGCTCGAAGTGTTGAATGACGGTCACTGCATTATTGTAGTGTGTTGCTTCAATGCGGTGTTCCATACAATAAATATGACTGATAATGCTTTATGACTATTTGCACAGCAACCAGAGATCAGCCAATCCACCCTATCACAAATACCTGCCAGACTTACTCCATGACATCCAGAGCATTGACAGGCAGATCAACAACGGCAATCACAGTCACCCATTATAGAGAGGAAGTCAAAGGCTGTACTGTACAATCGACAATTGCCTAATGACCGAAGTGTATGAAGATAAAAGGGCAAGAAGAGAGAGACCCAACGGATAGCAGGAACGGAGTTGATCATTTCAAGAACTATCGTTGTCTGCATGACACGAGAATAACGACCTCCCGTCTGACCATGTCTGATACCTGTTCCTTTCGAATATCACCAAATGAGTATATTTCTCGGTGTTGCAACAGGCGCATTGAACGCCTTTAAAGTCAATAATACGATGAGGAATATGATCCAGTTGATTTCAGCTCTTTTGTGGTTGCAGACAATGAGTCAGGCTCCGATGTTCATGTGGGATTCGTGCGCACCACTAAGGTGTCTAGCTACCAGTTAAGGGCGCAAATCTGCTCATATTTTGGTCTAGAGTATATTTGTCACACCCGACATAAGCGATATAAATAGTACATAGCGTTTATTGGCGTTAAATGAGTTGCGCATGTCGTGTAAGCCGGTTCTACTGATGTCCGTTGACATTTTGTTCACCTCGATCGATACTCTCACTGTAAGTCCGACCATGGCCAGATTCGTAGGCTGCTCTTTGCGACGCCTATGCAGCTGATCCAGCTGAGTACCTCTATTTTTGCTGCATAAAGGGTGAATTGTAGGCAAGGAGAATATTTGAGAGAAGTATGATCATCTAGCTATTGGTCTGCATTGCCTTAAAGCTGATTGAGATCTAATGAAACATAAGGTAAGAAAGCAGGCGGGAGAAAGAAAGGGCGATGATTTCAGATAACCACGCCTTTAACTTGCTTCTTGTCTACATTATAATCTTTCCATATGGCAATCGCTGGGAAGGCAAGAACAACAAGCGCAGCTGCCGTGATACACTCATACTTTTGACTATAAGCCCAGGCGTAATTGATCGCATTTCTAACCTCACTTCCAGGAGGGTACGTCAATTGCACAGCTGATCCACCAGCATAAATGGTCTGATAGTCCGATTTTGCATAATCCGGTAGCGCTCTAAGCAGGGCTTGAGGAAACGTATTGGAATATATAGCGGAAGCAACGGCATACCCAATAGAGCCGCCAACGCTGGAAGATAGACTGATTAGTGCAAGCATCATCGGAATACCATCACGGTCTGCAGCAGCCATCACAGCCATCTCGTCGCCAATGACAAGCGTACCACCTCCAAATGCGATAAATATCTGGCACATTACCAAGTATCCAATGTCGCTCTGAGAACCACGAAAGTGAATCATAAGCCCAGCGCCTAATAGCATTAGTGGCGCTCCAAAGAACAAACACACATTTTTGAAGTGCTTGGTCTGCCGGATCCACACTCCAAAGAGGACAGCCCATATAGTTGATCCAACACTGTATATTTGAGTCATATACCCTGTTTTTGTGACGTCGAGGTCATAAACCACCTGAACGTAGTAGTAGAAGTACTGGTCCCATGTATAGTAATTGAAAAAGATCAGCCCTGAGAGGATACATGCTCCAAGAACTGTTCGCTTTTTTAACAACTCCCACCGAATGAAGCCGGTTTTCGCAAAGTAATACTCCCACACAACAAAAACGGGGAATAAAAGAATTCCAATTGTCACCATCGCAATAAATGTAGCAGAGGAGTAACCGCTAAAACCATAGGTTTCGAGGCTGAATGGTAAGAGGAATAGTACAAATGCTGCCATGAGAATAAAGCCACCAATGATATCGAACTCGTGAATATAATGAACGATAGACTGCMCCCTTGTCCTGCCACTAGGATGGCGGATGAGCAGATTCAGCTTTTCAGCTTTGCGCTGGTAGAATTTGAACACCACAGCGACGGGCGTGATAAACGCAAATGTGATGATGGTGAAACAACCGTACGCCCAGCGCCAGGTGGAATGGGTTATGAACGCTTGAGCGACAAGGGATCCAGTAAAAGCGGTACACACTGTAGGCATTCCAATGAATGCGTACGCAAATGCACGATTTCTTAGCCCTGATGCGTCCGCGACAAACACAGTCAAAATGAAGTTCAACTGGCTGTATCCGATTTGATACAGAGTGTAACCGGCGGCAAATCCATTGGGACCGTTGCATGCAGATATCACTATTAGACCAAGAAGGTTTATTGTCAGAACTATCAAGAGTCCTTCAGCACGGCCCCAGAGATTTAAGATCTTGGCAATGGGTAATTGAATCACGCCGCCAACAATCGTCGATATAACGTAGGCCTGGGATATCTGAGGAGCGGAGGCAAAGTTTGCGTAAGCGTAGTAGATCAAATTCGCGCTGATGGACGATTGCATGGATAGAACAAAGAAGCATAACCAAATCCTGTGCATACGATGTTAGAAATCAATCTGTCTTTTGGACTAAAGGACAATGAGACTGACCATGCGTATGTGGCGTATAAAGCCGTTCTTGTCCAGACCAAAGCAGTAGCCTCGGCCTTTTGAATTCCGGGCTGCGCTCCTTGCGTGACACCATTGGGATCCTCTAGCAACTGTCGCTCGTGTCTCTCTTCCAGACTCCGAATGTCACAGTTCTTGTCTAAATGCTGATTGCCATGTTTCGTCTGAATGCTGACTGGCTCSGAACCGCCGTCGGCGTTTTCTGTAGCCATGATCCCCAGATAGCGAGAGATGGTAGTGGCGAGACAGACACCCAGGTCGAGGATGCTAGGAACATAAATTGTGAAAAGAAGGAGGTCGATCAGAAACACTCTATTATATATATTACACAAAGAAATTTACTAGGTGAAGTAGATTTGGTTCATACTTCGTGGCCTGCTTCGTTTTGTACCAAGTGAAAGCTGGGTACCCACACAAAAACGTCCTCGTGTTGTTGCCGAGTCATATCAAAGCCTTCAGACCCCATCGAGTAAAGAGAGCAGCTCGAGTGCAATACAGAAAGAGAACTAGGCAATACCTCCAGCCTCTATTCTTGCTCATCAAATGAGTTCAATTCTGCTCATTCTGCCTCGCCCTTAGTGGGTTCTAGCGTTACATGGCCTGGCGGCGTTATACCTGGGAATTTGATTATCTGAAAGAATATTATTTGGCTGTTATCGCCCGTCAACATACCGAAATTCACCTAGGCAATTATTTTAATTAATAGCTATATCGAAGGACGGCAAGCGCGCACGGAAGTATTTCAGATTCCGACAAAAATATGCTCAAATGCCCTCGCGCTATTCTGTTTCTAGCAAGAGCCCGCCAATACTGCGTTGAGAGAGCTTATGTAAATATGCGAATATGTGAAGTTATAGTTGATCATATGGTATGGCTTGACTGATAACTCGAATCGAATTACACTGAGGGCAAAATATCTTACAGCGTGTACTGTAGTCGACCGATCTCCTTGATTGATAATCATCTGCCCCCAACGAAGCACTACCGTCGCGCCACGTTATCACGAAAATAGATATTAGGCTACTTATTGGTTGTGAGAAGTGCTTTCAATTACGTGATAATACATAGAATCGCCGCATTTTCCATGTCGGTGGAGCGTTACTAAACCTCACGCATAATTCGCTGTTGAGTCTTGGTCTTCACTTTTGCCGCCGGTCTTGATACTCCGCCATTCCATAAAGCAAGCCGCGACGAAACCCACAATCATCAATGCCATACTGAGGCGGTATGTATCCTTCAACCCGCCAACATAGGATTCGATCACCCCCGGTAAGGCATCGAGCTGGCCCAAAGTAGCCAACACAGACCTTATATCAGTCGCCCCAGCACTAATGATTACACTTGGGTCAACGCCCGGTGCGTAGTGGTGTATACCTGCTGTAAGACCATTCTGAAAGATTGACTGACCGACAGCGATGAATATAGTGCCACCCAATGTCTGGAAGAACGTAATCGCAGCTGTACCTACTGGGATGTCCGCTGGTCTCAGAACAGTCTGTACCGCAGTCATAGGAACTTGAAGACCTGCTCCAGTGCCCATTCCAAGCACAATCTGATATCCGATCCATTTTCCAGTGGAAATGTTGACATCGTATAAGGTAACAAGACCTGCTCCGATAGCAACAAGAGCGCTGCTGGCAATGAGAAATGGTGTATAATATCCAACCGCCGTGACCAGGTACCCGACGGCAACAGATGAGATGACGGTGGCTAGAATAAATGGTAACACCTGAATCCCCGATGTCATGGCAGACGACCCTTTGACACATTGGAAGTAGATTGGGAGATAGTAGACCAGTAGGAAAAATCCGCCACTGAAGAAGAACGCGAAGAGGGCAGTGGAACAAATGGTGCGCTGCTTGAGAATCCAGGGAGGTAGTGTGGCTCTTCCATCTTTGTCACCCGTTGTGTTATTTTTTGCAGAGTACTTCTCCAAATAGATCTGGGAAGTTATAAAAAGAATCACCATTACACTGAACCCCACGAATAAACCGATTATTCGGGAATCTTGCCAAGGATACGTATTTCCACCCCATTGTAGAGCAAGAATTAAACATATGATGGCGGGGATGAGCAGGCCGGCACCCACCAGATCGAGCTCTCCGATGCGTTTCCAAAAGGGTATTCCCAAGACGTTGTTATCACGAGGAATGCGAAGGACTAGAATAACAGCTGCGATAGAAAATCCTCCAACTGGGAGATTGATGTAAAAACACCATCTCCATGAAACACCGTCAGTAAAAGCTCCACCAAGTAGTGGTCCGACAATAGAGGCAAGTCCCCAGACCAATCCGTATACACCAAAGACTAGGGGTCTCTTTGGAAGTGGTACTGTCCTAGAGATGATTATAAGGGCTCCAGAGAATATGCCCCCAACACCAATCCCCGCAATTGCTCGGCCAACAATCAAGACTGTGCTAGACGGAGCCACACCGCAGACCAGCGATCCGATCTCAAAGATGGTGACGGCGGCCAGGAATGACCATTTCACCTAAGCCATAGTTCAAAATCCATCTTTTAACTGCAAAGCAAGCAAATGGTGAAATCGATTGGAAGACCTACATCAAATAGCTTGTAGATTCGGCCGTACGAAGGTTGTAGCGCCGTAGACGTCAAGAAGTAAGCACTGCCATMCCAGCCAATATCTGACACACTCTTGAATTGATCAGTGATCTTTGGAATAGCAACTCCAATAATGGTCTGGTCTAGAGCCACGAGAAAAGCAGCTAGGTAGATTGCGAGAATAATAAAGATTACCCTGCCAGCTGGAGGGTATTGAAATTCGTTCTCGGAGTCCGAGCTCTCTTCGCCGCTGATTTCTTCACAGTCCCCTTGTGAAGGTATCTTGGTCTCTTGGGGAGCATTAGACTCATAGGTATCGACGACTTTGTTCATGGTGCATTGAATACTTGGATCGCTTTAAGTTTCAAAGGTCAGATACAGAAGTGAATCGAGAGCAAGCCTCGAACGGAAGTCTTCCTCTGGTGAACAAAAGACCAAAATAGCGAAGCGGGGGCACGAAGGCTGTCTCGTTTGGCAATTACCAGAACAACAACACAGTGCTGGAAAAATGCGTTAGGTGCTTTTCGTTTTCACGAAAACTTCATTTAAGCCCGAGGAATAATGATCCTAGATCCAGCTTCAACTTAGTTTGTCTCTACCAAGAAACTAGAGGTGAAATTGATTATAAATACCTCAAAATTGCTCTAATTAGTGCAAATATTGCTAGTGGTATTTTACTAATTTTCTGTTCATTGCGAAGGTCGGAACCTCTTTATGCAAAATGTCAACTAGAGGACGACAATCAGCCCCTCGATATGCCAACCTCAAAGTTTTGTAAGGTTATGGCCCCACTGTAAGTGACCTATATTCGTATTCCTCAAGTCTATTATATGCCACATACTCGAGATGTGCTATATTGGCCTCTCATATTATCCCAATAGTATTGCATGGGACAAATACAGCAGCCATCATGTCTGTGATGCTGTAGTAGTTCGAAGCCCTCCACTTTTGGCCCCCTATTAATCTGCCTCAATTGTGCTCACGGATAAACTGCGAAGCACGTACGCTTTCCCCTTTTAGACTAAGAATGGAGAGGAGAGAAAACTGTCCGTCAAACAGATGAGGGGTTTCGAAATTAGAAAGATTCTCTGAGTCTGCACGATTCTTCTATTGGCCCGGAGGGGGTTCGCATTTTGGCTGCAGAATTCTGCAGAATGCTTCGATCAAGTGTGATTTATTCTGCTATTTATAAGAATCATGTTGCATATATCAACTTTTGATCCCCACTACAAAGAAATTTGCGGTTCTGCATCCTCTCAACATGGGTTCACAGGAGGCACATTCCTGTCCTACATACACAAGCATCAGACCGGATGCCAGCCATTCAGTGGCCACTTTCGCCTCTTCTACTGACGATGTAAAGCGGATCTCTTGTCTCATCCTCGACATCTTCTTGAAGTATACTCTTGGCAAGTTCAAGTACACGAAAGACCGCCCCGAGTCCTCAGAACACAGCTTTCTCGATGCCATTAGCCGGTATGTGTCTGCAGGTGTATCTGTCCAAGCTTGTCTCCCGGCCTTTCCATTCAAATCGGCAAATAAAATATACAAAGTCCTCGGCAGCCTCCCAGATAAGGCTGAGGAGCTGGCTCTTGAGCGATTGAATGGCCTATGTACGCGTATTCAGGAGATTTATGAGCCCGGCGCGGAGATTGTCATAATTTCCGATGGAATTACATACAATGGTATGCAGAGCAGAAGCGACCTTTATCAGTAACAACAAATTACAGATACTGACTATGATTATCTTAGATCTGTTGTGCATATCTGATCGTGAGACTTGGGCTTATGGAGAAGCTCTCCGAAACATGGTTGTCGAAAAAGGTTTCACTAACCTTCATTTCGCGAGACTAAGAGATCTCCTCGATTATCCCGTTCCAGAGAAGATGAGCGAGATAATCTACGTAGCCAATTGCACCACATTCCGTCGCTTGCTAATGAATCGGTTTGGCAATGAGGACATTGATATCGAGCACGAGATTGCCACAAATCCAGATACGAAGTTAACCTATCTGGGATATAAGCGTTTCTTGGAGTCAGACCTCCAGTATATTTTTCCGCGAGGTGAAAACCGTTCTGCTCATAGCTATAAAAAAGACTGTAAATATTTAGCAAAGCAGATGCTGGTTAGGGGATACGTTAGTATTGGCTTTTTGACATCCATACGGAGTTTATTTACTCTGATCACTAACATCATGAGTAGGCATTTGCACAAGCAGTCAAGAATGCTTTTCCACATCATATACGACTCTCTATTCATGAATCCATCTCAGGCAATAAACTCTCGATCAGTTTACTGAATACCAAAACCGGTTTTACAACTCCGTGGCACTGCGCTGTCGCTCAATTGGCAGATGGTAGCTGGGTTAGTGCTCCTATGGGCGAATTCAGTCAGGATGGCCGCCTGGAATTGGTTCATGTCAACGGCAAGCCCAGCCATTATCGAGAAAGGCAAATTCACGGAAACGTTGATCCTATAAATGAGACAAACTCCACTTACATGCAATCAGCTACGTACATTAACATGGAGCAATATGTCAAGGTTGCGCTCCAAGGTGCAAAATCACGCACATCATCGTCCAGCGAAGTCTCCGGCTCGTCTCTGGAAAAAAGCATGTTAAACACGCCGGGGACCCAGTCTAGCAGGGAATCAACGCCACCCGACTCCGAGTCGAGAATTATCCCACATGATATCGACCGTGTTACAGGAATGAGTTCAGTACACACAAGCGCCCAAGCGCCATCGCCCTATGGTGAAAGACTTCTTCCACAGATTATGGATAATCTTGCCGCTACCGAGCCAGATCGTATTGTTTTCTCTCTTGCATCTCTTGTCCACGGATTTATTGAGCTTAAGCACATTTCCGCTCGCAACTTTGCCCAAGCAGTTGACAAAGTTGCATGGTGGCTTCGTGTCCAGGTGGGAGTGCCAGATACCATTCAACCTGTGGCCTATATTGGACCGCGTGCGTATAACTCGCAATGAGAACTCCCTTCGCAAATGATATTTCTGGGCCTGCTACTGATCTATTCAACTCCTGTAGATGACCTTAGGCACGTTCTATTGACATACGCATGTGTCAAGGCAGGCTACGCAGTATGTTCATCTTAAACACGACCAATCTAAGGCAGAAGATTTTCTAATTATCTCCAGGCATTGTTTCTATCACCAAAAAACAACACGAAGGAAGCTCTGGCAGTGCTCGAGTCGACTGCCTGTAATATATGGGTCAATGCAGTCGATGCTGCTCCCACAACTTTGGTCAAGGAGGTTCTTCAAAATCGTCAGATGAACTTCATTCAGCTTCCTCTACTCGATGAACTTCTAGATGCAGAGTGTATTGAGCCATTTCCGTACACGAAGTCATTTGAAGAGGCAATCAATGACCCATTCTGCTTCTTACATACTTCAGGCAGCACTGGTTTACCTAAGCCGATTCCCTGGTCACACGGGCTCATTGGAACGATGGATGCAGTACGACTGCTACCGCCTGTGGAAGGGACTGCCGATTTCGTTCCGTGGACTTTTGATTGGAAGAAAGGGGACAAGATCTACTCGTCGTTCCCAATGAGTCATGTATGTGTACTATCTCTCCCTGGGTTTGAATCTCAGCAAGTAAAATTTAGCTGACCGAGTTTTAAACAGGGCGCTGGTGTCATTATGGACATCCTGATGCCAGCACTCTTTGACCTACAGTGTGTCTTGGGACCGGTTGAGGTTTTACCGAACCTCAATCTTGTGGAAAGACTAGCTGTGGATGTGAAAATAGACATATGGAGCATGGTCCCCTCACTAGTAGATGAGCTGGGCGAAGCTTCGTCAATATTAGCACAACTCGCACCAAGTAAATTCATCTGTGCTTCTGGCGGTCCTGTCAGCCCCGTTAGCGCTGGAAAGGTGAATCAAGTTGTAAGAGTGCTCAATTTGACTGGTACTACGGAGGGTCTTTTTATTGGAAACCTTGTTCCACAACGAGAGGATTGGTTCTGGTTTTGTTTCCATCCATATTCCGGTTTCGAATTCAAGAAGCTCGAAGAAGATACTTATGAGCACTGGATACATCGCAACGACCACTGGCGCCTCTTTCAGGGCATCTTTCACACTTTCCCCGACAAGGATTCAATCAACTTGAAAGACCTGTATATGAAACACCCTTCCAAGCCTAATCTATGGGCATTCAAGGGGAGAAGTGACGATCTCGTTGTGTTATCTAACGGGTACAAAATTTCACCCTTAGAAACCGAGGCATTTATTTCAACTCACCCAGCTATTAATGGTTGTCTCATTTTCGGAACTGGAAAGCCTCAAGCCGGCCTGCTCGTTGAACTGATAGAACCATCAGTCAAAACGGCTGAGCTGATGGATGATATTTGGCAGATAGTCGTGAAGGCCAACGCAATGTCTCGTCATAAGAATCAATTGTTGAGAGACTTTGTCACGTTCGCTCTCCCCGACAAGCCATTTCTTCGGACAGACAAACGCACTGTGAAAAGGGCCGCCACTTTGGCTCTGTACGCCGATTACATCGAGCGTTTTTACGATTCGCGAAAGGATGAGTCAGTTGAAGCATACACGCTGGATACGAGCACCGTCAATAGCATGGAAAACTCGATCCGTGCGATTCTGAGTACATCATTTCCTGCAGCTCATACTGCCTCTCGGGAAGAAAATCTCTTCGCCCTTGGGCTCGACTCCCTTGCTGTGTTTGCGGCTGTGAAGGCAATACGGGCAGCTTCTGGGCTCGGCGACAAAATCGCTCCTCGACACGTGTACGCGAGCGAAACAATTGCTAGTCTTGCCGCTCTTGTTATTCAACTAATGGTAGCACAAAGTGCCAAAGAGGCTGCACCATCGAATCAAGTCCAGCCTGAATACGATGTCGGAATCGAAACTATGATATCACAGCACAGGGCACGGCAGTCATTTCATTTGAATGCCTTTGACTACGTTAATCCTAACCACGGCATGGGAATTGTTCTTTATTTTTCTCTTCATGACGGGGTAACTTTTCAACAGGTTTTTGCCAATCTCCAAGAGGGACTCAATCGCACTTTTGACATGATACCGGCCCTTAGCGGCAAAATAATTCAATGCTCTAAGCAAGAATTCGGATACACTGAAGGGAATCTTTGTGTTTCCATACCGCCGCTTTCTTTGGCAGCTTCCGTTAAAGATCGATTGGTATATAAAGATCTTACAGACATTCTACCATCCTTTAACAAGCTACGGGAGGCAGGCTTTCCGCCTTCACTCGTCAAAGACAGTCTAGTTTTGCGAGACGATCCTTTTCCAAAATTTCCAGCAGATATAATATCTGGTCAAGTCAATTTTATCTCGGGTGGATGCATTGTAGCAGTTGATCTTAACCACTGTTGCCTTGACGGTGTGGGAGCTTTGATTGCCCTTAAGGCTTGGGCTGAGAATTGCAGGTTCTTGCAAGGTGACCACACAGCAACTTGCAGCTGGCTTGATCCTGAAAGCTTCAATCATAGTCTACCAGAAATTATTCATCAACAAGAAGGATGGGTGCGGCCAGTTGAGACAATCGATCCTGGGATATGGGGTTTTCTGCCATTCATACCACCTGATAATCATCAAAGCGACGTAAAAGCACCCCCATCCGACAGACTCAAAATAAATATCGCCAACGAAATGGTACTACCTCCTCCGCCGAAAATCAAGTTACATTACGTTTGGCCACTTCCCCGTGCTGAAAGGTGTCTGAGATCAACGCTATTTCTCATCAGGCCTAGCAGACTTGAGAAGATGAAGGAAGAAGTTCTAGTAGACCCACACGCCAAGGGGGAGATTCAGTCAATAAGTGACATTGTGCAAGCCTTCCTGTGGCGGGCTGCCATAAGGGTTCGATATCGCGTTGCAAAAAATATCCGGAAGCAGACATTCGAGCCTGATGAGCTATCAATTCTTGAGCTACCTACAGACGGGCGGCCGTACTTTTCTTCTTCATTGCCATCCACATACATGGGCAGTTTATTGATACTGAACCGGTCTGTCATGCCGGTTGAAGTACTTTGCGCTGACGATACGAGCATTGGCCGCGTTGCTTACGAGCTTCGTCAATCCGCTGCGCGCATCACGCCTTCGGTTGTGCATGATGCTTTCTCAATTTTACAGTCACTGCCAGATCACAGTCGATTTTCGACGGCTAATATGGGCATTGAACATATGCATGCTATGATATCAAATATGATGCTGTTTCCGAGTAATGAGGTATGTTTTGGAGACGCCTTTTTCGCTAACCGAGGCGTTTCGGAATCTCTAAGGCCCCAGCTTGAGCGCGGAAATGGTCGATTTCGATTTTTGGTGATCTTTCCGATCAGGGAAGATGGCTGTATTGAGTTCTGTTTTGGCATGCATCCTGAAGAGCTTGAGGCTTTCCTGGCTGATGAAGAGTCGACGAAATATGCTGAATTGGTGGACTATAGCTGATATACTATTGATATATCCAAATGAAGATCAAAACAAACGCATGCGTCAGAGAGATGAGACTATGTCCGCTACGAATGTCGATCACGGTAGTGAAACCCATCCGCGATGACTGGTGGATGATCGGAACCATTTACTGCACTCAAGTTCAATTGTTTCATTGGTCTTATATACATTGTCATTGAACAGCGTATCAGCTATGCTAGTTTATCAGTAGGGCTTTAATGTACAGTACATATGTGATTTCCAGCCATTCTTTGGATACGACACCGCGACAGAGAAATTACACAAAAGTGGCATTCTCAATGTACCGCTTCTGCGCAAATCCAACCTGCAACGATCCCAAATCAAAAGCAGTGAGATAAGGCAGCATAAAAGTCGCGCCCAAACAGGCATTAGGCTGGACAATTCCGCCAATGGTAGATGCAGGAATGACCTGGATGTTGCCCACACAGGTAGTGCTGTTGATGGCCTCAAGATTGAGCAGACTACCGGGAATGGTGAACGGTCTGCCGCTGATGGTTACTGTAAAATCGGGCAGATCAGCGTCGCACGGGATCAAAAATGCGGCGAACTCGGTGCTATTGACCGAGCCAGGGACTTGGTCGTAGTAGGCGCCGACGATATCGTTCTGGAAAAGAAGATTTGTAGTGCCGGTATCCACGATGGTCTGGAACTCGCCTTCAACAGGCTCTTCGTATCCAACCTGGTATGCGTCAATAGTAATCGACCACCAACCCTGCTGACTATCATCAGTGTCGACATCAGCCCAGGTAATAGGTCCCTCAATCAAGCTCTTATTGATGTATCCGAAATCCAAATGCGAGTCTGCCTCGAGATATAAGTCCGCGACAAATACGGGCTTCTCGAGCTCATTCTTAATGCTGTCGAAAAATGTCTTTTGCTTGACAGGCTTAACAGTGTTGTTCTTGCTTAGGGCCATTCCCACGATGCCCGTGGCGCCGAGAGTGGCGAATCCAGCGGTGTAATTGACAATCGACTCGACGGCTTGTGATGCGGCAGTTACGCCGCCGATGGTAACGACATCCCGGAACACATCACCGCTGCACTCGATGTCCCCTTCGGTTTGAGTGTCACCGTTTCCGTAGATGATGTCGAACGAGTAGCCTTCGAGAGAGCGAGCGGAGCTACTTTTGGCTGGGTCGTAGAGAGAGATGTTTGCCGGGAGGTCTGATGGGTCTGATTGGGTGCTGTAAACAATACTTTGATATTGTTAGAATTTGTACACATTTCGAGTGTTGAGAGCGACCTACAGATCCCATGAGCCAGAGTCAAGAATCAAGCCTAATTCCTGAGGCGGAGTACCAATCGAAACGGGAGAAATCCACTCGCCATTCGCAGCATCATAGGTGCCTCCGACGGAGCCTACACATTAGTTAGCAATAAATCCCGAGAAATGGTGATGTTCGCACCGACTTACCGGTATCCCGACCCCGAGGCAACAACTGCGCCAGACGCTCAGGAACAGCACCGCCATACCTGGCCAACGAGCGTGCATGCTTGCTCAGTCCGGCAGCATTCGCATTTCGGACGGTTTTCAGCGAGGTGGTCACACCGGCATTTGCAGTCGCGATAGACCCGGCAAAAGCCAGAGTAAGTACAGAAAAGGACACCATCTTGCCTCCCAAAGTTATGTATGAGATTGTTTACAGAATGTGTAAAATGAAAAGAGGAGTAGAGTAGAGAATGGCCGCGTGGGCGGGGTGAGGTTAAATAGCTGCACCTGAGCTGAGTCAGGCGACAAACAATTACACGCCAGGTGATGCTACCCTAGATATTAAATAACGGCATGAAAACAGACTATCACGAAGCTTGCGCAGGGGTAAGCCATCTAATATATAGTGACACTCTAGTAGATTTGGACCGTTAAAGCATCCCGAATAATATATTATTCTAGAACTTGGAAACTTTGACCTGCAGGGACCGATAAAGAATAGTCTTATTTGTCTAAACAAGTGTCCTGCCCATTCTAGTAAAGGGCCCGGAGGGGCTTGATTTGCGTTGCATTCGGACGGGGGTCTAAGCTGTCGTCCGAGATTGCGACTTGGTCCGGAAGCCACGGGAAAGCTTGACTGATGTGATCGGCAAGGGGAATAAATCTTGTTCTTTGTTCCTAGAGGCTAGAGTTGTTTGTTTACTTGTTGGTTCTGTCTCAAGCTTTAATCTGCGAATATATGCGATAAATCATAACACAGTACATAGTAAACAGGTAGGTGAACTAACATATACACTTTGAATCAATACAAAAACCCCACCATTTTCATCTGAATTTAAACCTAGTTACTTACTTGATACCAGGATTTACACAGTATCTAGGTAGAAAATGTACATCCTTTGATTGCGCATTGTGGCACCAAGGAGACCTTAGTAATGTAACTCTGTAGCGAATCATTTAGATATTACTTCAGATCCAGAGAAGTACTTACTCAGCTAGATTTTTCGCTCGTTATGATCCTTTTCGATTAGCTCCGCTATCAATAAATAATTGCTGCACGGATGGAGGCCCTTTCCCAGCTAGAACTAATGGAGTAAGCCCCTGCATGTTTCAAGCATTTAGATCAATGCCCCGCGGATGAGATGGCGTAGTACGCACGACATTCTCCACAGTGCATGTGTCTGAGTTACTGTGGCCACGCTGTTGCGATAGGTCCAAATTTGCGCACCAGTTTTGGCATCGGACGGCGCATATCACCGGTTATTGTTTGTCTAGACCTTCCATTCAATGGGCTTGAGGGTCAAAATTAGATAACGGCATGATAAATAAGATTTTCTTCATACTGAATCTTATATTCTGTTTGACGCAGTTTTCAGTGAAGAGCCGGAAAATATATCCTCTTTGAAAATCCACTGTGGTTCCTATTGCGTCGATATCCGGCGCAAACTAGTTGTCGAGAAAAGGCGCACCACTTCGATAGCGCGGTTCCGGATCCATCTCCCAAATAATTTCGCCGAAGTTCCTATGGCATGATTGGGTAGTAGACGCAGGATATTGATTGTGCTATGGAATATCGCTTTACTCAAAGGCCGACCAGCGTCACCTCCAAGCTCGCGAGTATAAACATCCGGTAAACGGGTAGTTGCGCCATTATCGAGTCAGAAATTGCAATATTTCCGTTGGAACATTTGAGAATAAAGCACTATATGAAAAATATATCCTCTCATAAGGTACATTAAAGTAGAGAGAACGCTCAACACGCACTACATTTCACATAGTGGTGCACCTAAGGACCCTTTCTCAAAATTTGTTGTCTTGCAAATGGCGTTGGCCTAGATGCTAGAGGGAAAGGTTGTAAAAGGAGCCATGAACTCGTAATACATACAGTTGTAGGGTAGAAATAAAGGACAGGGGTTAGATAGAAAAGATACATAAAGCACCAGGGATGTCAGTCGACCCTGTCAACTCCGACTCCCAATCGATCATCCACTTTTCTCTAACTCTCCAGACAAAACGTCTCAAGTATTAAGCTCGACATGAGAAGGAATCATGTAGATTAGAAAATCAAAATAGGATGCCCAGTTGATTCATTCTTCGAAGGGAAAGAGAAAGTAAAAGGAGGGAAATGGAATCAGATAGGACCGCGTTGGCGTATGAGAAAGAGAGTTGTAAAAAATGGGCGAGATCGCCCAAACAGCTCAATATTGAACCAATTGAACCAATTATCAGTCATAAGCATAGCCTCATCCTGCCCGACGCGAGATGTATTCTTGATATGTTTCGAGACGATGAAATGCATGCTGCTGAAATCGACTAGAGTACAACACGTCTCATGAAATGACATAGAAGTGCACCTTCATCGCCACATCGGGGCCCACCAGCACGTACCATTTGACTATCTAAAACACGGGGCGGACATCTCTGTCCATCTTAAATCCAGTCCTTTCCCGCGCCACTTTCTAGACCCGCGTAACTCACTAATCCCCCTTCTATAGTCTCTGGAAATCTAATGGTTAGATTTAGTAGGTGTATTGAGAGTCTTTTAATATGCACTTAATAATAAGCACAAGTCCGCGTACCAGGCATTCGGTGTTGAATCAGCGAGAGAAAGCGCCCAAACACCTGATCTGATTGACGCAAGCTGAAGCCAGATAATAGGCATAGGATTCTGTGCATGAGATAACATACCAAGGTAAGAACACCGTTTTCCTACCGATTTATAGATATCCATAAGAGTTTGCCCCGCCAACCCTATATGATCGTGTTTATGTCGGAGAAATAACTTTCTAATATAAATCTGCATCTTATGATAGCTCAGACTTAGACTATTGGCGAGCCCGTCCCTCGGAACTGTCGACGTGATTTTAAAGGTCTATCTGGAATCAGGCTTCTGCAATCGTAATATAGACTGTGGCCGCTTTGTGTGCGAGATGGGTACGCATGCCCAAGCGGAGTTAGGATTTAAATGGAGGGGAAAAAATTCAAACCACACATGCTATCTATTGTCATCAAGGCCATTATACAAAATTTCGTCTATTTTACGAACAGTGATTCTCACACCACGCATTCCGAGGCTGGTTTCTTTTCAGCTCCTTCCTTCCAGACAACAATCACGATCAAAAAGACCGCCAAGGAGCACATGAGGGCTAGAATTGTCATCCACCATCCAAAACCAATATTTGAAACTCCGATCGGCGACAGAACAGTGCCAATGGCGGCCAAAATGTTCCGGACCAGGTTCAGATCAGCCACAACCGAAGCACCCACTCCCGGCTTGACGTCCACGAGGAAGGGCATGATGGTTGATGTGACAAGCATGAGGCCTAGTCCAAACAAAAAAGCGCCAACCAGGGGAGCGATCCAGAACACCTGTTTTTCGACCAGCCAGCCATAGATGATCAACCCCGCCGGAACGAAGCCAACACCATACCATACGGTCTTAATTCTTTCAACGGGGCGAATCTCTCCACCATGCGCAAGCTGGTACTGTCGCAATTTAGAATCGCTCAATTTGCCTCCTACGACGCTTCCAATTGCGTATCCAAGGCAATTGCTGATATAACAAAGTCCGATTTCGATGGCGGAGAAATTGTAGGGCGCCGCCGAGTACGCATACGGAAGGGTCGTGTTAAAACAGTATAGACTGGCGAAACAGATACTCACATAGGCGATTGTCAAAGCAATTGATGGCACCAATAGGAATTTCAACTTTGGCAAAGGGGCTAGGACGTTGCGCGTTGCTGTTTGATACCACCACAGTTTTTCCTCCTGGCCTTCAGTGGAAGATTTGACCAAGGTCTCGGGAAGACATAACATCGTGAGCATAGCGGTGCTGAATGTAAAGATGGCCATGAAGTATAGTGTTGATCGCCAGCCAAGCCAAACTTGAAGGGCACCTCCAATAATTGGCGCAATCAAAGGTCCAATCAACGTGCCGAGGTAGAACCATCCTAGAGCAGAGCCCCTTTCGGTAGAAATGTATATATCGCTAATGACCCCTGCTCCCACACTTTGCGCAGAGGAACAGCCTAGTGCCTCGATGAGACGAAAGACTATGATCAGGGTGAGGGAATTTGATACGGCGCAGACAATCACAGCTACCGTTGAGATCAGGAAGCTGAATACTAGCACCGGTCGGCGACCGTACTCCTGGCTTAGTGTACTCCACCACAATGGAGCAACTGCTAGACCCAGAAGGAAGACGGTCGTAGTCAGGGCGACCTTAGTATCAGTAGTATGGAAATGATCCACGAGAGTAGTGAAGGACGGGAAGAGGATGCATGAGGCAAAAGGCGCGGTAAAAGCAGATAGAGTAATAATCGCAATAATGGCATGCTTCTGCCACCAGGTGTGAGTTTTTGGATCTTTGCGTCTCTGCACAAGACAAAAACGATCGAACCATGTACGTGCTTGCGCGGAAGTAGATATTTCCGTCTCGGTGAATTTGGTTTCCACCATTATGATCCGACTTATTGTGTTTCTAACTTGGCAATTCGTCAATAAAATATCTTGATTTTTGAATCAAGCTCTTTTTTGGAAAATGTAGTGTCATCTTCGTGGTAAACGGTTGACCTTATATACCAGTCGACATCCTCCTTCGGGACCGGGATTTCGGGACTTTCTACAACTTGCACCACGAGAAGACTCTAATCGAACCTAATTTGCCCGAAATGGCGCTAGTAGTACCCTATGAAAAGAAACGGTAGAAATAAGTATGCCAATGCTTATCTCATCAAGCTCAGCGCATATAAACATAATAACTATAATCAAAATTATACTTCACGGGAGTTATAGAGATTTCATGAGGCTTTTTATTAAGCTACAATCGTTCTAGTTTTACGAAATAACTAGTATGCTGTTGTTGTGAATACAAGATACACCCTATTCTTTAATTTTATTATATATAACTTTATACAACAGCTTATTAATTAGTTAGTTGACTAGCTTATAAGTTATAAACTGCCTTGCTCACTAACACTCATCAGTGAGCACATACGCTAGCGCTCATACGTTGGCGCTCATCAATAACCACGTATGCTGAGATAAGCTAATGCCACCAATTCAAAGCTTCGCCGGGCTGAAATGCGGGGCTACGGAAATTCGCGCATTTACGGTATTTTCCTCGTCTTCCCTTTCACAACCCCCGATGTCGCTATTTCCGTCCATCTACGTATCTTAACACTGGAAAATGAATAAGAGCTGTGTCGCTTGTGCCGCTTCCAAGGTCCGATGTGATCTTGATAGAACAGGATCCCATTGTTCGCGATGTCTCCAAAAAGGCTTGCCGTGTACCAGGGCAGGGCGAAAGAAGCGGACACGAACTTCCAGGAAGAGCAACGCCATCCAATCGCCAGATTCGCCACGAGCAGACAGTGAATATATGCTGTATCAGAGTCCCGACCTACAGCCGTTGAAAGAAAGACCTGTTGAGCTCCCATTCTCGGGCACATCATTATTCAATGAACCCGACTTCCTAACTCAGCTAGCTGACATCGAAAACTTTGTTGATATGGACTCTTGGACATGGAACCCAGAAGATCTAAGATCATTACTCGGTGGCCACTGTCCGCCGCAAATGAGTATCGACTTACAGGCTGCCCCCGATAAAGCAAGCTATGAAGGATACCTTTGCCCTGACAATTTCCGGCTTCCGGCCGAGTATTCTCTGGAACTAGAACAATCAGAAACCATCCCAGTGTCTCGATTGGAGACATACGCAAGGCTTTTCTTTTCTCACTTTCACCCCTTTCTCCCTCTATTGCATGTTCCAACATTCTGCCTGGCCTCATCACCGCCAGTGCTTGTTCGAGCGATATGTTTCATCGGCGCCGGCTTTGGCAGTCACCCCTCATCCACATCAGACGCCAGGCTTATTTATGGATCCCTTCCCACAATCCTTGCCAAAGCCTGTCTCCTTTCCGATGGCCAGTCACCGAGCTTTGAAGAGATACAAGCGCTAGTCCTTTTACAATTCGCTGTCATCGCAAACGGAGGAGTCGCTGAGCGGGCGGCGTCGCGACTATTGCATCCACTCCTTGTCACAACGATACGGCACGCGGGGTTCCTCAAAATTCACGGGGAGTGCTCTAAAGCGGCACGAAATTCCCGATCATGGACAGCATGGATTCGAAAGGAGTCAGAAAAGAGAGTGCTTTGGGGTGTTTACGCAGTGGACTGCTACCAATCAATGCTCTGTGGCAGCAAGCCCCTTCTATCGCCAACGGAGACAAGGGCATCTTTTCCTTGTGACAACTTGAGTTGGAATTCGTGCTCTGCATCTCTGTGGGCCGAACTCCCGGCACAGGATCCGTCCAGTTGTTTCCTATCCTCTGTGAAGGGGTTAATGATTGGTCAGGTCACCTCAGAATCAAACGTAACAACGTTTGGCTTGAACCTGCTGATCTTGGCAATGCATTCGCTATTGCTGGAAGCCCAGACGTCAATATTGCCCGTAGATATTTCTGCCCTAGATAGAGGGTTGCAAACGTGGTTTATCATGTGGAAGCAGTTTAGAGGACAATTCCACAATGGTCATGAAGCAGAGGCAGGAAGTATCCTTATTTCAGATAGCATATCTCTATATCGGCTAGCGATTCACTTTCTAATGAATGGACGCCCAGTGCTTGACGAGGGGGCCTACATGGAAAAGTCTACGAATGCTGGAAATCCTCTCATCATCAAAGAGCAAGTGTATCAGTATAAGATGATGCAATGCGTGCAGCAAATGCTGAGTGAGTTTCAAGAGGGGGAATTTGTAACGACGACAATGTCCTAGCAAAAGTATCCCATTTGATATCTCTTACGTGAAATCTCATGAATTTGCTCTCTATAACCCCATGGCCAACCTACTCTTCTCCGGAATTTCATCTCCAACTGCTTTACCGCCGAACAATGGCCTACGCTAATATAGTCCTGCAATGAGTCTCTACGAGACACCTGGGCTGCCCGAAGAATAGTATGCAGATGTCTAGATTCTATTACTATCTAATTATATAGATTGGCTTTTCGTGTCATGTTGAGGGGAAATTCGTTCCTCACTCCAGTGCCACCTCCCGCACGTACCTAGGTAGTTACGTAACACCATTTAAGGAGTAGAATATAACCTCAATCACAAGTGAAGATATCCTCTACTATAACCATCGTCACATAGTGTAAGACATACAATAAATTATATTAATTAGTCCTTTCCAGGAGCCTCCAGATCAAAATGTCACAGTCGGGGTTTCTCCCCTCCCCTATTCTTCTCCTTTTGTCTCTGCCTACCCATAACAAAAGTGTCTCTTAACTATCAATTTCCGGCCCCCTAAGATCATATTGTCACAGATATCCTACAAGCTCAAAGCTTAGAGCTCTGAAGATTCAACCAAGGCAGGATGGCTTCCACAACAGCATTTCCCTGTTCAGGGAACAGTGCATGAGAGGCATCATTGATGATTTTCGAGGTAGCCCGGGTCGGGTATAAATCTACTGTGACATTCCATTCCGACTTTGGCTGAAAAGGGTCGTCTGCAGGAATCACCTCTAGAACCTGTGCGGTATCAGCACCACCCCAGTGTGAGGCCAAGCTCCCGTATGCCTCCACAGCCGCCCGTTCCATAGCAAGAACGTCAGGATACCAACCTTCCAACCAACTATGCGCGTCATGGTTCGGTGCAAAGAATGCCGTTTCAAGAGCCAGGAGTCGGTCGGAAAGAGGCAAAGAGGTGTTTCCGGCGATAAAAGGCATTCCCGCGATATCTGTCGGCAAGTTGATGCCGCCTGGAGCTGCCACAACAATCGCGGGAATTTTCTCCGGGTATAGAACCGAGCTGACTTTGGCGAGAAACGTGCCGAAGGCGTGGCCGATCACAATGGCTTGCCCACCACCCACTGTATCAATTACGGCTGCAACATCTGCTGCGAGATCTTCCAGAGTAACGTTTGTCATTGGGCCTGTAGACTCGAAGGTACCGCGTGGCTGCGGACGCAGCACAAGGTACCCTGCATCGACCAGGGAATCAGTAAAGTAATTGTAGTCATCCCCGCCGTCTCGCCCGTAGGAAGGTAGGATCACAACAGCCGGTCCTGCGCCTTGAACGAGGACTTGGATGTTTGCCTCGCCGCTTCGTACGAATTGGGTTGGCCATTTGTAGTTCGCAAGTGGCTGGGTGATTGTAGGCAGTGCACTCGCACACATGCCAAATGCTACCAAGGGAATAAGAAATAGCGAGGAAAGCAACATTGTCAAAATACAAGCAAAACGTAGGACTCAAGATAACAAGTTTGCACGTAGCGTTGACAAGACCAAGGACTTTGATGGACAATACTTAGCACACTCCAGTTCTGTGTTGGACCTCCTTATATATGTATTTTGGCTTACAAATATAAAGTCTAGCTTAGAGGTCTCGTATCAGAGCCGAGTCCTTGATCACGCTGAGATAGTGAAGTGAGCAGGCATACCGGATCTAGTTTTCCGTGCCACGGACATTCACCGAGACTTCGGGAAAAAGCATTTCAGACACTTAGGGCAATAGCTCCCAAAAATCTTTTAAATGGCGCCTTTTCTTGTTCATGGTAGTGTTCTTTCTGATCGTCGAGTTTGACCGAAAGGTTTCGGAATTTTCGGGATTTCGGAAAAATTGAATACCGTAATCTCCTATTTCCTTGTTCACTTCACTAAATGGCCCACATCGCAGGATCGCTCGAAGACTGTTTAAGTTTGATTGAAGATCTCCCGTCTTATCAAAGATTGAGGCTGTCATTAGTCATGACCTATGCTCATATTCTGGCCGCCAGGAACGCATTTTTCCTTGGTACCTGCAATCTACGGGGCCTGTGGAGTGCTTCCAGAGTGCACATAATTGCTGGCAAAACATAGGCAATAAGACCTATACATAATGAGGCCACATGGCTGACTTCAGTAAAACCACTGAACTCAGGAGATCTTGTGATCAACACACTGCAATCAACTAATACGAAGATGAAAAATCCGAAGACATCATCCCGTGGTAGAGTCTACCCGGATACCATAACATATTCATCCGAGGTAAAACGGTATCATGAAGTTTGGATTTGGCAGGTAATAGTAATTCTAGGCTCCCCGCCCCATCCTCCCCGTTAAGAGTAGTTTCCTCATGTTTACATGTTGTCACTAGACGCCATATGGACGCGACTTAACGGTCCGGTCCAGGACAACGTATATAAGGTTCAAAGGAATCATAACGTTGGATTTGGCATGGTAATATTTCTGAGCGCACAATTTAACTTTTATGTAAACAATCGCCATGAACCTCTTGAATGTTTCACTGACTCCGCAGTAACTGACTGCTGAAGATCTTTGCGACGGCATAAAATTCAGACGACCAGGAACAGATGGATCATGGTGACACTTGCGCTAAGGCCCGGCCCCCGGCTGGACGCAGTAACAAAACGCAGCGAAAACCGTCTATGGATATAGGCGTTCTCAAAGGAAAACGAGAAAAATATTCTATCGACATCAGCACTCCCAAATGGGAATGAGAAAAACTTGTAAATGACCCGGATTTCGTGTCAAACAGATTCACGCGCTATATCCAAGTTGAGCGTGGTAAATCATGCCAACATCGTAGTAGGGTTAGGGCTTAGGGCTTCTTTTTCTGCCAGAATCTCGGCCTCAGAAATACTCCCGAGTCATTCACCGCCCGCGTAATTATCCATCAAGCCGAGGATATTCGTCAGTACGTAAATACCAACCCAGCCTAAGAACATCGCATTTTCTTTTTTCTCTCTTTATCTCAATAAACTGTACCCACGGACATCTTACATGAAATATAAAAGGCTAAGAAAAATGTCCAAATTGTCGCCAGCCCTCAAAGCCCTGATCAACGCGCCCAATGCGCGACCAGGCACAATCCCAGCTCCGGCGCAGATAGCGTCTGTATATGCGAGTATAGCGAAAGAAGCCGGGCCAAAGAATGTTGGTTTGAAAGCTTGGTTTAGCGCTGCTGTATGTATTTCTTCTTTTGCGAAGTAGAAAGTAATTTTGATTGACGAGATTGCAGTCTGCAGCAACAATGACAATGAACTCACCCGAGTCACTGGTCCGATTACACGAACTAGTCTCGGAATCCAAATCCAAAGAAGAGAGCGTCTATCTCGCAGAATTGATTCGGGAGATTGGACTAAAATGTATTGGATTTAACGGTGTAAGCCCTCCTCCCCCTTCATCTACTTACCTATCATTTTGATACTGACATGAGAAGATTCCACGAACAATAAATTGCCTCGGCGAATTCCGCGCGGGTCTTCCCAACGACATCAAAGATGCCCTTGCCACACAGCCACGGCGTAACCTAACGCCAGAAGTCATCCCGGACATTTTGAACCGGGGCCACTCTTTATGGAAGTCAATCTACTATCCGTTTGAGTCTAAGCTTCAACAGAAATTAGCGCTGTCGCATCCTGATTTACCAGTGCATATTATTGAGAGTGAATATGGGAATCTATTTGCTGACCCAACCTCTCCGACAGAAGGCGTAGTACCAGCTACTGTGGGGAGAGTGTTGACGTCTATTGTGGCTATAGCATGTCTTCGTGCGCAGACTGGTGTTGGGCCGCAGGTGATTTCGCATGTGTTTGGGCTACGGAAAGCGTTTGAGGACGGGAGTGCGGAGTCAGACGCTGAGATTCAGGGAGGAGAGTGGTTGGCGTCGGACGAAGGGAGTGTTTGGTTGATTGAGATTGTGGATCGGATTGTAGAGAGCATTGGTGGTGAATTAGGGGGAACTAGTTTCGCGCCGGGGTTGAGGGCGAAGTTATAATACTGTCTTTTTTAGTGAGAGCGAGAAATGGATGTATATATAGAGAAATATGAAATGTATATCAATTTGGTGCACTACGGTTCGTAAAAATGCAGTAAGTATATAGATAGGAGACAACATGCATGACAATTTTGATCCCTTATAACATTAGACCTCGGCGGTCTCCTCCAAAACAACGAACGCTAACAACCAGTTTTATCCCGAAACATTAAGCAGTCCTGAAAAAAGAAGTCTTACAAATCACTCATAAACAGCAGGTATATATGGACTCTCTCCCGCCAAAGTAGTCGCCTGACTAATAAGCGAATCCGGCCGTTGATTTATCGGAATTATCACAATTCTGCATCTTTGGCTTGCCTCGTACCGCTTCTTTGCGCGCTCGGATTTGTCATCTGCTATCGACGCTGAGGAGGATACTGAGCCCTGCCGCGATGATACTGGGGACGGGAATCTGAGTGATGATTTCTTCTTTCCGCCGCTTGTTGTAGTGGTGCCAGTGGTGGTTACATCAATCCCATCCTCGACGGCAGAAATGTCATAAGGCATATCAATCCGAATCATGATTCCGCGCGGTTGAAAGAATTTCTCATTCCATTCACTGATTTTGAGTGATAGAGCTGTTTCCTTCTCTCCTATCTCCTCTTCCTCGGCCTGTTTTCTGTCTTCTGTAGCTTGTGGTGGATACCCCATTGCTCGGGCCAAATTCTTACTCTCCTGCGTCGCCCTTCTCCTTCTCGCGACCATGACAGCTGGAATTGCCCCGAAAAATCCCAGCATCATGCCACCCACGGCCATAACACCCAGCCCAGCCCCAATAACGGTCGACCATTGCGATGACGATAGTTTTGCGCTTTCTGTAATTTCATGCGTGAATGTCTCCCATTCTTCTTTTGTGATGTTGTAGTTAGACCCTAGGACGGAGGGATATTCGAAGCCGGAGGTGAGCCGAGAAGTTTTTGATGGGATTTGTAGGCCGCGTGATAATGATTGTTCGGGTGCGAAACCGGGTTGTGTGCCATCTTTGGAAGGGAAAAGGAGAGCGGCGTGTTCGGAGTAGAGGGAGGTGGAGTCTATATCCGTTTCTGTGGTGTTTGATGTGGTGGTCCGATGGAGATTTGGATTTGAATTGAAGGTTGAGGACTCCATTGTTAAAGGCGAGGTTGTGTGGTGCTGATATTGGTCTCGGCGCACACAGCCTTGAGTGTTTGAGAGCGTAGGATGTTTCGAAGATTGTACACTTCCGAGTATGAATGTGAGTGAGCTATCCATTCAGAATGAATCGGCTTAGGGCTTTATCCTTTAATAGGCAATTGAATTGAACTGATGTAGCACAAAGACGAGGAAACAGCCTCACTTTATACCACTGCAAAAACACTTCATCATCACCGCCATTACAAATCCTTTCCTAGGATCATCATCACAAATACCTTGTTGCCTGAAAAAAAGTTCATAGCTATGCCTTTCTCGACTCCGACATCATTCCCAAATGCGGAAATGTATCGGACCTCATCCTGGCACGGCGGAACTCCGAGGGCTGAATAATACACCACTAGCCAATTAGGTCCTATTCTTTAAAGCTTCAATTGAAACTTGAGGTCAGAAAATAATTCGACATGGAGTCATAGTCACTATGCATTGACCAATTGAGCTGCATGCATCAAAGGAAGAATTGGCTTTGAGGCTTAGAGACGACTACGTGGAGCGCATTCAAGATCATAACTTAAATTCCTGCATATTCTAGCCTAGGCGACAAGATTTGACTCACGTTGACGCATAAAAATGCTTGCTTTGCATGTACATGATGCAGAAGGGTAAAAGTCAAAAAGAAAAAGGATCCTACGATACGATGAGTTGAGTAGAGTCATATAACTTGCATAGATTTAATTGGCTTAGACGCAGCGGGAAATTATACCTGAGGCTGTATATTCAGATGAGTCATAGGGCTAAACTGGAAGAAGAGGCCGAGCAATCTGAATCTGAACGTTCGTATTTCTTAATGTAGTTAGAGTTTTGCAGATTGTCAACGGTGAGTGCGGAGTTCAAGCACCTTTTGCTTGTTTGAGTAAAAATGGAGTTCGGAGTTGAGAGTCAACTATGGCCTAACCCTGACTCGGCTGATTTATAATAATCAAGTCAATGCTTTGCTTATGAAGCATTACTATGGTGTTTTAAGTGACAGAAAACAAAGTTCTTTGTCCGATGTTGAAACACAGTGCTGAAATGCAAAAAAGAAAGAGATCAAATGATCATCGGAGTGAATCAGGCATCTTGCCAACTCCGAGGCTCGACACCTAACAAACCGGGCGCCCAGGCATCATCAGGCTAGCGCGCGGCCTTAGTCCTCTTTGAGACAAGCTTTCATCTTATCATCCCCAAACACCACCACACCATTCCTACGTACATTAGTAGCAGCAACATGACTACCAGGTATCGCGTCGAATGTTAGTGCATCACTTCATTGGCTCATTAAATTGATGCCTATTTTTTGTCTATGTTTTGCTAACTCTGACTTAACTAGATGCTCTCAAGGTTCGTACATATCATTGTTTACTCACCCCGCAATTGCGCTACCAAACTCCATTTCTGAGTCAGGCACTGATATACTGACATAAATCGAACAATCTAGACCCATCGTAGGGATCAATTGGTAAATTTCGTCATTCTCAATGTCACTGACTGATTACTAAAATCGAGCTTTCTGGGCTATAGATCGAGTGGATCAAGGTACGGCTGTCCTATCCAACTCGATTATATCTCGCTGCCTGAGATGTTCGCGATAGCATCATGCAGAAGCAAAACTCTTCTGCCTGAAAAAACATACTAAATGGACGGTTCTAGGGCCTGCTGGCTGTCCCGTTTGTGCTGCACTCTCAACCCACAGTTGTCTTTCATGAGGAGAGCGTCAAATTAGCTGCCGTGGCCACGGCCACGCAGAAGCGCTATGCCGAGATTATGCGTGATGTCGAGCTGTTAATCAACGACCACAGTGCGCCTCTATCACCCCAGCCTGATATTAATACGTGCTAAATCATCTAGTACACCACGAAAACGACAACCTCCCCGGCAAATCCAAACTAAAACTCCTCGTGCCCGCAGTCGGACAGTTCTTCACCCCTCTTTTACTGGAAGATGCATTCATTTATCAAGACCAGCGACGACATATTAGTCGCCGCCGCTTCGTCGCGCCGTCGTTCAATGACGTGCGTCTTACCCTCAACACGGCTCAATTGATGGGTCTAGTACGCAGTAGCGCAATCCGTCTGCTTACGTTCGATGGTGATGTTACCCTCTATGAAGATGGTTGCTGCCTGGCGGACGATAATCCTGTTTTGCCGCGATTGATACAACTTCTAGGTCAAGGGAAGAAGATTGGGATTGTAACGGCGGCGGGGTATACTGAGCCGTCGCATTATTATTTGAGGCTCAAGGGGTTGCTGGATGCGGTTAAAGGCAATGAATCGTTGACGGAGGAGCAGAAGAGTGGGTTGATTGTGATGGGTGGAGAGTCGAATTTTTTATTTCGGTATGATCAGTCGGCGCCGCATTTGTTGACGTACGTGCCGAGATCCGAGTGGATGCTTGATGAGATGCACGCGTGGGATGATAAGAATATCGATGAATTGCTTGATGTTGCGGAAGCGTCGCTACGAGAGTGTGTCAGCAATCTCAGTCTACCGGCAATGGTTCTGAGAAAAGAACGAGCCGTGGGAATATACCCTACCAAGGGACACAAGATGCACCGCGAACAGTTGGAAGAGACTGTTCTCGTGGTGCAGAATATGGTCGAGAGAAGCGAAGTGGGCAAGAAGTTGCCTTTTTGTGCATTTAACGGTATTTCTCAGTTTTCCGTTTTTTGCAACGTATGATTAGATACTGATGGTAGGTAATTGTAGGCGGGAATGACGTCTTCATCGACATCGGCGACAAATCATGGGGTGTTAGGGCCTGTCAGCGATATTTTGGTGGCATTGATCGGTCCATGACGCTGCATGTGGGAGATCAGTTTTTGTCAGCTGGAGCTAATGACTTCAAGGTAGCTCTCCTGTCTCTTGGCTCTGTGAGTTAGAAGAGGCGACTAATGGTTACAGGCGAGAACGGCATGCACAACAGCTTGGATCGCGAATCCCGCCGAGACAGTTCAATTGCTGGATGAGATGTTCGACTTGGAAGGTGATTATTCGAAGGGGAAGAAATAGACGAGCAACGCTGTATTTGTTGATCAATGGAGCTGTGTGGTACATAATTGGTTAATCGGAAGTAGTGGAATGAATGATAAGGGATTCTGGTATTGCTTGATCTACTCGACCCATGGGCCTATTCTTCTTTCAACGCCAACGACCTTTCCGCTCATCTCAAACGTACGATGTCTTCGAAATCAAGTCATTGCTTTCCTCCAAGCTTTCACGATATCTCAGTTCTCTTCTTGTGCATGAAAGCCTTTCGTAGTATCTCCATATCTTCGTTTGACCAAAGTGTCGCATCCAGCATCTCCAAACTCAAAGTCTCCAGAAAACGAATAGTGATAGCGTATCTCACAGCTTTCCACTCCATCGCAGTCATCTTACTCATTCTGGCTATACCAAGAGTTTCTTCCAAAAAGCTTATCCATCCCTCCCGCATGCTCATGTATTCAGTCAATGGACGGGGTTGTTGTGCAAGTTCTACTTTGATCGATGCAATTTGTGATTTGATTCTGTTGCAGACATTTTCTAGACGCCCGTTAGATATTTTCATTCCGATTCCAGCAGATTTGGCTTTGTCGTCCTTCTTGATTCGCTTGGCGGGAGCTGGTAGTTGAGGTTCAAGACTGAATCGAGCTCTCTTGCGGGATGATTTTGGCATGATTCCTGCACCTAGAGATTAGTTTCCCGTACATTCGTATCACTCTTCCTTGATTGTGAACAGTGTACATACCATTGCGCTCTCTCAAAATTCCACAAAGGTTAGAAGACTGCTTCGTGGTGTCGTGTGTAGCGTCGGGAGATGAACTTGCAGACTCAATAGTCGAGGGCTTGGGTTGCTGGACACTTGTCTGACCACTTTGTCTCCTTCACTTTTGCAGCGGCACTGATGGCAGTCTTTGAACAGGAGGATCGACTCTCAGGAGCTTGGAAATCTGCTGCCCGTGGCTGTTGACTCGAGTCGTCTGGCAAGGACACGATATTAAAGTCCCATAGATCATCCATCGCAGTAGAAAGCACGACGGTTTTCTCGAGTACTCTGATATCACCTGAAGATGGCGCTTTAATTGGGGACTTGATTGGACAAAGGTGGGAGATGTAAAGGTGAAGAACATGAGGGGTGCGGAGAGGATAGAAGACGAAGGTGAGGAAGGTGAAGAGGGAAACAAAAAATCAAAAATAATCCCGATAAGCTGTCGTCTGTTTACAATTTTTTTTGTTAGTCTTGATCTATACGTCCAGCAGCCATGAGTGGTCAGTGATATCTTCTAAAATCACGCTGCATTCTATGTATGCTGTTCAAAATACTTGGACATACCTAGTGATAGATGTGAAATCCGGTATTGCTTTTTATGCCACTATCATAATGTTTTCTCCTATCGTATTAACAATTTAAATCACAGTACTTCCAGTTGTAGACAGACAATGAAGCTAATAAAGGATGGATGTGAAAGTGAGACCAATTTCTGCGAGTCGATACATTTGACTCAAAATCCTATGTCTTCCTCAACAGTTCTCCTCCCCCATCTTGTATGTACTCCAAGTAAGTATTCATTCTTCGTCTCCCTCGTCCTTCTGTATCTTGCTTGCGGATTTAATCATCTTGGTGACGACTTGACATGAAAGGCTCGGGTCTTCCACAGCCGATGCAGTTCGTTTGTGACCCATTGACAATGCCATTTCGGGCACTAACTGTAAATATCGTCAGCTCAGACATTATCACCTGAAGTTATCGGGAGTTGAACATACCGTTAGCCTGTCCTGAGGATGTGTGAGCGTAAGGCCAAGGATCGTCGTCGATGTCCATTGCTTCAAGATATGAGCTTACTTTTGTGGTCTCCGTGGCTAGCTGTGGTATCTGGATTTGGCTGCTGTGAAAGACGAGTGTTGACATTTGCTACTGCCTGATCGATGAGTTTTGCAGACGAAGATCCTGACTGAGCTGCTGCAGGCAGAACATTGCACATATCTGCTCCTGATTTCGTATGAGTCTCGTAATTTTAGGGATGGCAATTATGATTGAATTTGTACCTGGAGAATACTCTTGGACAGCACCATCCTTGTCCTTCATGGGACGATTGAGACATTCCAGAAATGATCTATCCTAGAAAAGCGCAACTTTTTATGTTGAAATTTTTCTGATAGCAAATTGAGATGAGGTATCAGATGTAATCAGACTGAGAGGGTCGATTTTGGGGATGTAAGAAAGATAGTGGACGGAAGAGTAGACGAAGACGTCAAGGAGAAAGAAAGAGAGATGGCGAGCTTCGAAGTGGAAACACCAAAAATGAAAGTTGATTCAGTGACTCGTTTGCAATTACACTATGCACCTGTCTATTTACAATTCAGAGTAATCTCGAATGTTACAAAGTTATCCCAACTGCAATAATATCTCCTTTTGAAGAAGGCAGAGACTATGTTAGCCTTCACTACCACGAAAAATCTCTATAGATGTAAAAGAACACGAGAACGATGCTTAACGATGCTCTGAAGACAGAAAACGAGAAATGGTAACGAATTAACAAGAGCCCGAAAGCCAAACATTACACTGATCCCTAGCACCACAACATACCTTCTCAAGGTCTCAGATCCTCATGTAAATGGTCATTTCTTGGGCAATCCGCTCCAAGAAAGAATCTCTCCATCCAGTGCGTCGAAGAAAACGTCCCTTTCAGAGCCGTAGAAAACACCTCGTGGATATGGTAAAGAAAAAACGCCTTAACCCTGGACACTGCCTTGCGGCCCCAATACACAGGGTCAAATATATTAGCCGAAAATGGAACTAACTGTCTTGCCGCTTGCCAAGACACGATATACCTGGCGCCAAGCAGTCCGGCACTTACCGTTCATCCGTGGCGTCCACTGAGGCTGTTCTCTACAGACCAACCCAACACGAACAAGCTGCACTGAGTGCACGCTACCACATCGCGTATTTATGCAGTCTTGGCAGAGTCATCTCGATTACTAGAATGCTGAGATATCCCCGCAGCTTAACACAATGTCGTATAGCAGTAAGTTTCCTTTAAAGTAATATGTTTCCTCAACTTCCATCTCTGCTCCTTTTTGGTATACACATTCGTTTACTTCACACACGCATTAGATGTCTTCGTCACATCATTCCGAACCACTGGATGTCACTTTCTGACCAATGGAGTCTAGGCAAGAATTTCCCCTGGAGTCCCTCTCCAACAGGCCAGCAAGCCTCGTGAGCCCTGTGAGCTCTATGCATGAGGATCACAGAGTGCCAGAATCCCAACCAGAACAAGACACACACCAACACGAAGAAGTGCCTAGCTATGAGGAAAGACATAACACACAGGACGTCCCTCCATCCTATCAGCGACGAGATCCTGCCATTACCACAGTCTTGCGAGCCAACTTTTTCATCTGGATCCCAACAGCCATCTATGTAGTCATAGTGGTGTGGTCATGGGCGATGATCTGTATCATCGCTCGTGAGCCTCCATTGACGTTCAACAAAGATCTGCGAACCCGACAATACTACGCCGCTCGCGTTTTGCAGTCTGTTGCGAGCGTGGCCACCATCCCAATCATATCAGCAGTTTGTGCTTGCGCCGTGGCCATTTATGTACAGAATCAGCGGAATGAGCACAGCCTCAGCTTGCGCCAGGTCATGGCGCTGGCTGATCGCGAATGGATGAATCCATTGTGCCTGATAGCGCCACTGTCAAAGCGATTTGGTAGTGGTTTCTTGTATCTGGCGATCTTCATTTACAGCATTGGTGCGATCACATATCCAATTCAATGGTTATTCCTCCATGCTGAGGAAAAGCCAGTCAACCCCGTGAGTATTACATCTCACGATGTACTCCGGATAAGCCCCCTTGCTGGACAGATAACTGGTCATTACAAGAAAGGATGGGCAATCAGGGCTCTGCAAAAACAGCTTGAAGCGGGATATTTAGCCGGCAAACAAGCACAGCTTTGGGGAAGTTTCAGTACGATACAGGACTATGATTCACGAAATAGCTGGTTCACGGAATTACCAAACAACTACAACACAGGCACCTATAGAAGCATTGCGCCGCGATACAACTCATCGACATCGAGTGAATTGATACCGGTGGATGAGTTCCCTTCGAATTGTTCCTCGACACCCGACTACTTTTACACCTCCCTCAATTATACGGAATCCTCCGGCGATAGAGATCCGTATGATGAACCTATAGATCCAGCGCAAATACAGGTGTGCATGCCAGCAAATATGACGGGCTCTCCGTGGAGTGCGTCCAACGCGCGCCAGGAGATTACAGAGACACTTTTTATACATATCAACACCTCCTACTTGGCCCTCCTCGATGGTAATGGGATCCTGAATAATACATACAAGATCACAATGACTACTACGGCTGGATGGTTCGAACTTCCAAATCTGTGGAATAAGGGAGTTCCCGGACCGATTATCGAAAATCCAAACGTTACCTGTGAGACTTCTGCTGGATGCATAGATGCCGCAGATCCTGCTATGGCCGCTAGTGCTACAATCTACGATACAATTTACAAGCGTTCTGCTGTAGATGAGCTTGGAAATGAACTAATTGATAGCACTGACCTTCTTGGGCCCCTGGGAACTGTTGCGGTAGCTCTCTTCGGACCGGGTTCATGGTTTGACAATCAACAACTGCTCTTCCCCGATTTTACCAACCACAATGACACAGGGTGGGTATATTACTTGGATGAAATCGTCAACATATACGAAAATTTCCCATTAGTCAGTCTCGCTGAAACAGCGTATGTCGGCTATGGTACAGGAATAAGACTTTACGAGTGGCTGAGATTTTTCATTGTGGAGGGCCACAACACCACCCTCCCTGGGGCCTTGACTCTAGCTTCCTTTTATGCAGTTCAAGCCTTGCTCCAGACAAACGAAGATCAATATGTTTATCTAAATGAAGTTTCGAAGGATAACTTCGAAACAGTCATGATGCCTTCCATATCCCTCGCTGGTATCATTGTGGTTTCCGTCTTGATGGCGCTTTATTTGATTCCACTGCTTGCATTCGCTGCGTATGCGGGTCTCAGTAAAAGCTGGACAGTCCGACTGGATTCCTTCGTCATGTTGCGCATGGGTGCAGCTATAGGTCAAAAGGATCTTCCCATGCAAGTTGGGAAAAGCCTTGGCGAGATAGGAGCTTTGGACCAGCTTCCGGGCGTGGTCAGGGATGTTTCTGCGCCGGATGACAAGATCAGGCAGATTGCACTTGGGTTTGGAGGCACACGGTTACGACCAAAGGCGAAGTACCCGGCGTACCCTGGAAATCAACACGACTCACGGGATATGAGATGGTATTAATTCAATCTGTCGATATCTTTGTGATGATACATGGCAATTTTTGAATGAGCTATTAGAGATGACAATGTGGATATGGTAATTGTGAGAAATATTAATGATTTGCATTTTCTTTGAAGAAGGATATATTAGAGTATTGACAACATGATGAGTTTCATAGAAGTAATTGATTCGGAAAATCCTGTGAGATGCATAAGCGTAAAGTCACAAAGGTCCCCAGCAATGACTAGTAATCTGGTCGATCTGCCTTCTCCATCATAATCAGCGTAGTCCCTCTAATTGACGGCCGAAGGTTCTTCTGATGTATTTGTCGCAGCCAACTTGTAGCTGTGTCTGGTATGGGAAAAGCAGTCGGCCCTAAAGGCTCCCATCAATTGTATCTTACATTCTCCGCCACTCCGGCAACCCTCATTGTTGCATTCATTCGCATTTGATAACTTCGTCTATCGTAGCCCGTTTAGTCCGCTCAAGACAAGACCCCAAAAACCGGACATTACACTGATCCCTAGCACCACAAAATACCTCCTCAAGGTTTCAGAGCCACACGTAAACGGTCATTTCTTAGGCGAACCGTTCCAAGACAGAATCTCTTTATCCAATGCGTCGAAGAAAACATCCCTTTCAGAGCCATAAAAGGTTCTGGCGTAGATAAGTCGCACTCGAGGAGTTATGTGCTTTGCAAAAGTCACCATGGCAAGCGTTTGTTGTTCCAAGTACATATTTTGATTCCAGGATCTACCACGCAGAACGCATTTTGCATATTCCAGGTACTTTTCCCAAGTGTCTTCAAGCTCGGTGAAAGGTCGAGCTTTTCTTTTGAGTCTCCATTTGGCACTCTTGATTCGGGGTTCCCAATCGCGAATGGCATACGTATAGGCTTTCTCGAACTTGATGCGCGGAAGATGTTTTGCCTCTAGTGGTAGATCTTCGTCATAGGGAATATCTGGTACGCGTGCCTTGTTGTTAGGTGATGCTGATTTGGGCTCGGAGTCTAGGGAACAAGTGAGTCAGCCCCGAGACTGTAATTCCATGTGGTCTCTGTTAGAATTATCTCATTAGCGTACCGTTGACTCGACTCGAACTTCCTTTCATTTCAAACTGAACAACACTGGTATCGGTCTCTGTAGATAGATTTTGCTTCGCGGCCGCCACTGGTCGTGTCTCGATTTGCATGCCACCGAGGCTGTTCACTTCTACTTCTTCTGTTTCATTCGACGGAGAACCACTCATACTAGTTTGATACAGGGTGGTGCCTTGTGGGGGAGGTGTCTGAGCCGCCTGAATCAAGCTTCCCTGAGCCTCTGACCCGCGAGACTCATTGTCTATCATTTCCTCATCGACCGACTCTGCAGATGAACTGTCCGACAGATATATGATACCTAGTTCAATAGGTTCACTGTCGATAGCTCCTGCTTCTGTCCATTCGGTCAGCTATACTGCTTTGAAAATGACAAAGTTTCTTGATTCTTATACCTTGTGGCTCTTCCTGGAAACCATCGATATCCTTTGTATACGAGATGTAAGGCACATCCCACATATCCTCCATCACAAATGAATGACTGATACCGTCTCAGTAGTTAAGTAAAACTTTGAAATGAGTATTTCTAAGGGTATGAGTGATTGATGAGAACTTTGACGAAGGTCGGGCGAGGGTCGAATTGAGAAATGGAAAGAAAGAAGGGGAAGTAGAGAAGAAAAAAGAAGAAGGATAAGCCGCCACTCCACAAAAGGAAATCGAGAAAGCAGTTTCCTTTGAGATCACGTGCTAGACCTGATAAGTACGCCAGTAGTATTAGATTCTTTGGAGGGACCTGATCGCAAATGACATGAGATTTTGTGTCTGAACTCAAGAGACGATTACTGGTATTGAACGACTGTACGGGAAGAACATTATTGGTAGAATATGGTGAAAATAGAAACATAACTCGAACCCTTAACATCAGACCTCCACCATACTTCTAAAATCCAAGATCGCTCGATGCACTTCACCTCGTTAGATTTGATGGGCCAGCTCCCGGAGTATCATCGCCACCTTTTCCGTCAAAGCTTCCTTAAGAGACAGCAAACCTGAACTTGAGTAAAATGAGTCAGTTTCAATAGGTGACACTTCAAGGGCCGTTGTAGCGTACTGTCATTCAAAGAACTCGTCATTGCTCTGGCAGCCTTTTCGTAGTTGATAAGACGCTGGTTTTCACGGTATCTTTGCCAGCCTTTCCAGGGCATGAGTAAGATCCTCTTGATGATATGATAAACTTTTGAAGCAATATGACGCGTAGAAGAAGCTAGGGATTTTTCATGACGAAGCAAGTGATTGAAATATGTTCTTCAACCTAATGAAAGGAGTGGGTAGAAAGAAGGCAGGGGCGAGGACATGATCTTTCGTTTGATATCGTCATTTGCTGTCACATGATCCGCCTACTTTCCTCACCTCTCAAAAGTCCGTTCAAGCTCCATGGAGGACCTGTTTTGGTCCGATCATACTTTGGGTTCCTTATTACTATAGCTGATTTCTGTTTCATTCCATATGACGGTGATAGCCGACGTACATGAGCAGCAGCCTGAAGCATGAAAAGCATAGGATGTATCCAATCAACAACCATCCCAAGTCCCAAGTATCAAACTTCTCAGCAACCGATATGCTCCTGACGCGTTGCCGAGGTCTACCTGAAGCGAGCAGCAAGTTTAGCGAGTCTGTCTCTCATTGTATCGATCAGACTTTCCTCCACAGAAGCCAGAAACATGTGATTCTCCTTGCTCAGCGAAGACGTAGAAACTTGCGCATTTCGTTCATGATTTACTTTTTTAGTCTCTCCATTAAGGCGGAAAAAGAGTTATTGATTTCGCTGTATGCGTTGATGAGGTCCGCGGTCTGGTTGGGCGTTGCGCGGGTCGTCCCGCGGGTGTCTCGCGGCGTGTTGTTGGCGGTAGTGGTTGCTTCGGCCTTGGTGATGTTGGAACCCATGCTAAATGTGACAGGCAGCGAAGGGGAGGATATGGCCGTGATGGTTTCACGTGAGGAAGCAATCGAGCTTGTTTTGGATTTCTTGGAAGCTGTTGGAGGTGTTGAAGTAGACGAAGAGGGGGTTCGTTTGACTGCGGCTCCTCTGGTAGCGGCAGTAGAGGCTATGAGATTGTCAGCTTTGCCTATGGTTACGGTTTATGGGTGTGAGTGGACCTTGGGTTGTGGAACCGGCCATATTGATGAGACGTGCACTCCTATGTTGTAAGATGTAGGTAAGAAGAACTTTTCAGATGGTAAGAAGAGAACGGCTGAAGAGATATGAGAAGGGCAATCACATGATATACTTACGCCCGACACAGAATGCCAATTACAAGTAATTCTCAATGAGGCAATGGCACTCGTTTGTCATTTATGTATCAATATCTACGTTCTATCATCACATGACATGCCCGGCAAAACAGATATAGATTGCTGGCTAAACGATGGAGATTTCTTCAACAACCTCTGCCAATGTCTTGGATGGTTTATTCGCATCCTCGCGTCGCCAGATATGTAAGATTTCTCCGCCTGTCAGTCTTTGCGGTGGACGGGTATATTTCAATCCGCCAGAGCCAGTCACGAATTCTGATTGAGGGAAATCTGCATCATCTTCAATGCCATCGTCGTTTGCATGATGTTGATCGGTGTTGCCATTTTGACTGCGGACTTTCAGGCAAAGACTTAGACTGTCCCGGCTTAAATCGATAGCCAATTGCTTCACCGGCTTGCCGTCTTGAGTCATGCCTGAAATTTCGCCGTGGTACGGAAACGGGGATTCCCAGACTAGCAGACTCTTGGAGGCGGGTTGGTCTTTCGCTGCTGCCGCCGCTTTAGTCGCATTTTGTGAAGATATTGATGAAATGTATGTGATCAGATCCAGGGTAAACAGTCGTAACAGTAACAACTCAACTTCATGTCTTAGGCCAATACGTGATGGCGGCTGTGTGTATGGGTAGTTGGGCAGACGGATAGTCAACTCATAATCGGTCCCCAGAGCCAGTTGGCGAGATGATGTATCCGGCATAGTGGTATGGATTCGAATGTTGTATGTGCTGCTAGGATTGGCCATAGACCCGGTGAATCGTGATTCCAGTGGCTCCATGAACTGGCCAAGTAATGTCTCGACTGCAGTCGAGGATTGATCGATCTTAGAATGGTTGAATTGCAGGGATGAGAACTTCGAGGTTGTGTATTTCGATGGGAGACCGGCGGAGTTGAGGACTTGGTAGACGTCTTGAAGAAAAGATTGCAAGGAGCGTACATGTGCGTCATGTTGCATGTACGAGAGAATAGGGCGGAGGATTTGGTATTGTGGTGTTGGTCGTTTCTGGTTGGTGAGTGGAGGCGGGAATTGACTCCGCCGTCGTAGGTTTTGTCTATGTGCGCATGAGAGTAGTATACGAAGGGCGTGGGCTATTGCCTCAGCTTCAGTGTTATTGATACCGGTGTTCTCCGTAGAATTTGTTTCTTGCTCAAGTTTGAGGTCGTCCAAATCCACTAGATCCAGCAAGATTTGCTCGCCCGCTTCGTATTCAAACTCAATCAGATCTTTATGCGCCGTTACGCCCGAGCTGACCAGTACACGTGCTTCTCGAGTTAGTTCATGGAAAAGCTCCTCTTCAAATAGCGTATCTCTTGACTGCAGAATAGTCTTTTCAACGGAATCATCGGCAACAGCAGCAGCAACAAACTGTGACAAGCTTGAATTGCCTGTTACCTTGCCTTGTTTCTTGACTCGTACGCGAACTGCTCTCGCTCTTGAGGGTACCAGACCCTTGTCCAGAACAAGTGTTCCATCATCAGCACGGCGCAACGAGGCCAGACCGCGATCACGGAAGGTTGGGGCAGCTATATTCGTCAGTTCTTAAACATTTCTTTTGTCTCGGTGAGAACTCACCCTCCATAAATCCATATTGTACACCAAGCACCTGCCTCTCCCTCGGCAACCTGCACACCTTCCACCCTCGATCCTTGATCGCCAAAACTTGATCCCAATATTTCGTTTCCGCCGCAACTTCGCTCTCCAGCCGCGCCGCAGCTTTGAGCAGTCTATTCGCAGACGCACTAAAGCTTTCCATCTTCCATCCGSGAGCCACATTCTGCGAGTCGCGTATCGCCGATTGCGATTTCTGGGGAGCTCTGACCACGTCGATGTTCAACGAGCCCATCGGGACATTTTGTTTGAGGTACGGCGAAATACTCGTTTCTGCTTGGCGGGGGGCGTGTTTCGATAGTAGGAGGGATATAAAATCCAGCGCAAATTGAGTTTCCATATGGGCTTGACTAACGCGTCCGAAAGTTAGTGTGAGTCTTGAGATAGAGCGGGGAGGGAAGCTCACGCTGCGAATTGGATAATCTCCGCGCGCTTTTTGTACAACAGTTCCTGGCGCTCGGTCGCATCGATTGCGTTCGCAGTTTCCTCATTTCGTTCCTCCTTTTCGTCTTCTTCCTCGCCTTTTTCCTTCTTCGCTTTTATCTCTTCCTGGAGACTTTGCTCGGTAATGTTGCGAAAGGAGCCGCGTTGAGCGTTAATTTGAGCGATGCGGATGGGCAAGTTGTCCTTTTTGCTGCTCTTGGCTTTTGGTGGCCGGAGAGGCAGCATGAGCGATGCTGCCTGCTCCATGATGCTGTTGAATCAGAATCTCGACGTTGGAGAGATAGAGAAGTCATGTTGTTGGTTCCTTTTTCGGAGATGCTTTATCGTTCCGCAATTTATGGCGCTAGCCGTGTGTAGACTAGCTCCGTCCTACTTCTTTGTTGACGTCGTTGCATCTTTCGTCTTTTCTTGTCAGCACAGCTTGTCAATCAATGCTCTTCATCTAAAATAGAAATCAAGAGAAATTGATCTCCCATTTGAGATTCTTCTATGGCTTTATTGACTTTGTCGACGAGAGCGACCCACCACCGTGAAGTACAATATGGGAGTCATCCTTAAACACCGTCAACTCGCGCGCAAGATATATAAGTGCTTACGTTACTTCGAATGAGCACCACCTCCTACGTAGGGCGATTGAGATCCGTAATGAGATGTTGCACAGAGATACTTCTACCGCGGTCAAACCTAATTAGCCGTACCGCCTTACCTGCCTATTCTACAACACAGCTTCATATACGTACGTACATGTCTTCTCCGCAAATTCCCCGCATCCCAGGAAAGCCACACAATCCCGATGGATACGACGATCGCTACCAAAAGCCATACTAGCTTAGCCCAAACAAGAAGAAAACTACGAGTACGAGATGAAATCATGGTCAACTTTATTTTGTTCACAGCTTAGTCCAAATTGTATGTCGGCATTTCCGCAGATCAAAGGCACGGACATGTACCTAACATTTATGAACGGAGATATTGTGGATATGGCGTTGACTGATCTACACGGAGAAACTTTGTACATCATGCAAATTTATTCAACATGCCCATTTTCAATTTGTCGAGATTCCCCGTTTCCCCGTCTCTAAGATATATCCAGGTGAGGTCATTTCGATTTTGAGCCATATGTCGCGGGAATGTAAGCATACACAGACGCGGGGCATCAAAGTATAAAATGGGTCTCTCGGCAAGGGATGATGCTTTCTGTCTGTTCAACAACCGATTTTTGAATAGTAGTCGACTATTATGTTCAACATGGGATTTCTCTTTCTATTAGCGGCTGTCGCCGTTGTAGTACAGGCTCAAGAGGTGTACATCACGACTACTGGCTACACGGCGCGGCCACAATGCACTGAACCCCCAGCTACGCCAACTTTTCGCTTCCAGTCGTTTTCATATGCATCGCTCAACGATACAATTCGGTGTGTTGTTCTCTTCTGTCGTACAATTTCCAATTAACACTCGCAGCTATGCAATCTCAGTCCCCTCTCCAACAACCACCCACACCTACGGACCAGCATACACAGATGCAGTAGCAAAACTGTCGACGAAGCTAACGACCACGACGTGGGGTAGTTGGGTACCAAGTCAGACCGTCATCTCTGCAACCGATACAGCGGACAAATACGGCCAAGCCGCGTGGTCATCGCAATGGCTACATGCAAGCTTGGCGAATTATACCAATATTGGTTTGTATACGACCACCGTCAATCCTACCCCATTACCTTCCAGTGAACTTGTTCTTCCACCACGAGACTATTTCGGTCCAACGGATTGCTACAACTTTCCGGAAGGATTCACGTTCGGTGTTGCCGGATCTGCTGCTCAGATCGAAGGTGCTATTGGCCTCGAAGGTCGTGCGCCGAGTATACTGGAGAAATTGCTGCCAGATACAGAACCGCAGGATTACGTGACAAATGAGAACTACTACCTGTATAAGCAGGACATTCAGCGTCTTGCATCGATTGGCGTCAAGTATTACAGTTTCTCAATCTCGTGGGGCCGCATTCTACCGTTCACCGTGCCCGGAAGCCCAATCAATGAACAAGGCCTCAAGCATTACAATGACTTGATCGATTATGTTTTGGAAGTTGGCATGGTACCTATTGTTACGATGCTCCACTTCGATACTCCACTGTATTTCATCAATGCCTCTGCTGGTTACGTGGTGCCGGATATTGGATACCAGAATGGCGGGKATTGGAATAAAGAGKTTGTCGATTCGTTTGTGAATTACGGCAAGATCTTGTTTACGCATTTTGCCGATCGTGTCCCGTTCTGGGTTACTATTAATGAGCCCCTGCTGTATGCGTTTAATTTCACAGGACTGGATAATGTTGTGCATGCCCACGCAGAACTGTATCACTTCTATCATGATACTTTGAATGGAACTGGAAAGGTGGGATTGAAATTGAACGACAATTTTGGCGTGCCCAAGCACCCTGAGAACCAGACCGAGATCGATGCCGCCAACCGTTTCAATGACATGCAGCTCGGCGTCTTTGCGTATCCGATTTGTCTCGGCCAGCAATATCCTAAATCTATTCTCGACACTCTGCCAGGCGCCAAACCACTCAGTAAAAAGGAATTGGAGTACATCAGCCATACAACCGACTTCATCGGCATCGACGCATATACAGCCACCGTCATCTCCGTTCCCGCCGAAGGCATCGAATATTGCTCCAAACAGAACATGACCACCAACTCCTTGTATCCGTACTGCGTCACCCAAGAAACCGTAAATTCATATGGCTGGGATATTGGCTACCGCTCTCAATCCTACGTCTACATCACACCCACCTACCTCCGCGCATTCCTGTCTTATATCTGGAACACCTACAAAACGCCCCTCGTCCTCAGCGAATTCGGTTTTCCCGTCTACGCTGAATCGACTCGCGATTTAGTCGACCAACTGTATGATTCACCCCGAAGTCAATATTATCTCTCGTTCATGTCCGAGGTACTCAAATCGATATGGGAGGATGGGGTGGATGTCATTGGGGCGATTGCGTGGAGCTTTATGGATAATTGGGAATTTGGGGATTATGCGCAGCAATTTGGGATGCAGGTTGTCAATCGGACGACGCAGGAGAGGTGGTTTAAGAAGAGCTTTTTTGACATTGTGGATTTTGTGGGTGCGAGGAATGGGCTGGGATATTGAGTTGATCAAAATATATAGTTGTTAGGGCTGAGGCGATCACATGATGATTCACATTATATATCACTAACAGTTTACTGAACATCGAACGAGTGGAATCTTCTTCTTACTACATAGTAATACAGAAATCAATTATATGAGCCACGAAATTTATCATTTTAGTGTTTGTGGAAGCACATAATATGTACTCTACAAGTCCACGAAATGAGGTTCTCCGAGATTCTAGACGATGACGTCGTTAATTTTGACGGGCCGTTGAGTGCCTTGTTTTGCAGGCTGGACCATGAAGCTTTGACGATGCCAGACACGCATACATAGTATACATACCATCACTTAGGACTTACAATGTACATCATGCTCATACTACATTCTTCATTGCAATACATACCTAAGTAGAGTTACAGAGATCGATACATTGCGGTAGTCAATCACAGCGGACTCTGGCAGCACGAGTCGTGGTTAGCATATCCCGCGGCTAAACAGCTGCCAATCACGGGGCGCAGAGCGACCAGCTGTCAGTCCTGTAGGTCCCTGTCTTTCCGCGCTCACGATCTCCCACTTGACTACCTACCATCTGCAGTATAGTAGTCCTGTCTACACGAACGTTTGATCTGCTAACTACTGCAATGTCACAGTCTACTACATAGTACAGACTGCACAAACACCGTTATCAGCCGATCCACTCTTCCCCACCGGCCGGCCAATCCTCGTCGCGGCCGACAGCGGGACCACCATGACTTCGCCAGACGACGGTACCACCGCCCTTGTGGCCACGGCTATTGCTGCAGGTGCAAGGCCGTTAGACGCTGCATCCTCCTCCCCTCCGACGCCGCTGCTACACGAGGAGGACCAGACCTTCCCGTTAGAGTCACCTGGCCACCCCTCCTCCTCTTCAGTCTTCTCCTCATATACCGCCGCAGCCTCGATTTCCTCGACAATGGCGATACGAACACTGCCCGCTGTTCCCCCGCCCGTCGAGACTGCGATGCCAGGCGCGTTGGGTCAATTGCTGGTTTTCTTTCTGCATACAATCCCCAGCGTATTGTTCTGGGTGATTGGATTTGCGACGATCACGATTCCGACCTGGTTATTCACGCTCTTTTCAATGAGTTTGACGTTCACCATGAATTTTACAACCATGTATGTCAATACACCCCCTTGCCCTGAACTAATGTGGCAGAACTGACATCTACAGACTGATCATTTTCTGCGCCTTCATGTCCACCGTGATATGGTTCATTCGCTACCGCTACCTCAACATGTACAGCCGTCTCCCGCCCGAACCGCAGCGCAAAGAAGCGCAAATAGATTTGTTTCCTGACACGCAGGAAGGGGACTCGAAACCGGGGCTGGCGAATTATCTCGATGAGTTTCTGAGTGCGATCAAAGTGTTTGGGTACTTGGAGAGGCCGGTGTTTCACGAATTGACACGGACGATGCAGACCAGGAAATTGATGGCAGGGGAGACATTGTTGTTGGAGGAAGAAAAGGGGTTTTGTTTGGTGGTTGATGGACTTGTGCAGATCTTTGTAAAGTCGATCCGTGGGAATGAGCCGAGACCACATACGGGTACACCTTCGACGGAGGATACGGATGATGAAGAGATACGTCGGATGGACGGGAATCAGGGATATCAGTTGTTGACGGAGGTTAAGAATGGCGCATCCATGTCGTCGCTGTTTTCGATTTTGACGTTGTTTACGGAGGATGTGCATCTGCGTCAGGAAAGCGATGAAACTACGAGGAATGTTTCGGGAAAGTCTCTCCTCCCGCCTTCCATGCCGGGCAGTCCTGGGAGTTTCGTTCCTGGTCCTCAGCTCGGATCTCCACCTGCGGCGCATGGAGCAGAAGGCCTTGGAGTTGCGGCTTTGCCGACAGTGCCTCCATTGGATTTGGAGGAATCTGCAGAACAAGCCAAAACCGGGACAAATACTGCTGAGCAGTCTCCTAGAGTCCCGCCCGCGTCACACCCTCACAGCCGCCGCCAAACCAAGACAAAATCAGTTCATCCTGATATCGTGGCGCGAGCTATGGTTGATACAACTATTGCCATTATACCGGCAAGCGCCTTCCGTCGATTGACGAGGATGTACCCTCGCGCTACGGCGCATATAGTTCAGGTCATTCTTACTCGTTTGCAAAGGGTCACATTTTCCACTGCTCATTCGTATTTGGGTCTCGATACGGAGGTGCTTAGCATTGACCGACAACTCAACAAATTCACTGCCTATGACTTGCCGAATGATTTACGAGGGAGTGCTTTGGAACGACTAAAAGATAAGTTTAGGCAAGAACGAGAACGTCTTGGACCGAATGATGACTCCAAAGGAATTGCTCTACACAACCCTCAGGCGCATCGTAGGCGTCGGTCGAGCAGCTCATTAAGAAAAGAAGCTGCTTTACACACGAAGATATCCGCTTCGCGAAGACATCTATCCATGTCGAATGAGAATTTTCTTTCATCTAGCATGACAGCGGCAAGCAGTGGCGTCAACCCCGGTGATTTACTCTCGACTATCCAGCTTAATCGATACGGAAACCGATCTGAAATTGGACATCGACCACCTTCACAGGGTCAGGTCACGCCGTATGCCGAAGTTACCAGTCCTCTGGCCCAAGTCGAACACTCGCCGTTTAGAGGCGGTGCGATGATGGCTACATCTCCGTTTGCGCGAAGAGAGTCTATTGATGAGGATGGTATATTCCGTGAATCAGTTGTGGAATGCATGATGAAGGGGATCGGTTTGACGTCAAGCACGCGCGATGCTCTTCAGAAGGCGTACGCGGGCGAACAGTCACCAAAGCTTGTCTCGTATGACTCGCGGAGACAGAAAGCCGTTTTCAACAATGCATTTGGGTTCATGGATCCGTTCGATGACGCTGACTCTGAATCTATGATGTCCATGTCTGTGACCAGTGCCGGCGGAACTTCACCTGTCCACAATCTCCGCGAAGAACTGCTCAGTGAAATTGAAATTGTCTCTTTTCCGCAAGGGTCTGTTTTGGTAGAGCAAGGCGAACGGAATCCAGGTTTATACTACGTGATTGACGGCTTTTTGGATGTCGGTGTACCCATCAACGACCGTGAAGATGATCTCGTCGGCGCATCCAAGGATCCAGAGGAGAGCTTTCCAACCCTGAAACGTACAACGACTAGCTCTTCACGCGTACCTCATGCAGACCCAAAACGTCGAAAGTATCCCCGACGGTCTTTGTACCTGATCAAACCGGGTGGTATGCAGGGTTACGTTGGATCCGTCGCGTCGTATCGATCGTTCACAGATGTAGTGGCCCAGACAGATGTTTATGTCGGGTTCCTGCCACGAGCGACTCTGGAACGGATTGCGGAGCGGTATCCCATTGTTTTGTTGACACTGGCTAAGCGATTGACAAGCGTTTTACCGCGGTTGATCCTACATATCGATTTTGCGTTGGAGTGGGTTCAAGTAACTGCCGGTCAGGTCATTCACCATCAAGGCGACGACAGTGATGCTATCTATATCGTGTTGAACGGTCGACTAAGGTCTGTCCTCGAGGGCAAGGGCGGAAAGATGAGGGTGCTTGGAGAATATGGTCAAGGGGAAAGTGTTGGGGAGCTCGAGGTCATGACAGAATCTACTCGACCAGCGACATTACATGCCATTCGTGATACGGAGTTAGCCAAGTTTCCGCGATCATTATTTAACAGTCTTGCTCAGGAACACCCGGGTATTACGATTCAGATTTCGAAGCTGATTGCCCAGCGGATGAGGGATCTGGTTTACAATCCTCTGCTGAGTGAACCCTCCTATATTCCTCGTGACATCAGTACAGCGAATACGGCTACATCGACAGTGAATATGCGTACTGTGGCTATTTTGCCAGTGACTGTTGGTGTCCCGGTGGTGGAATTTGGCAATCGCTTGATGAATGCGTTCACTCAAATCGGAGTCATGAATGGCGTGACTTCACTGAATCAAGCAGCTATTCTGAACCACCTCGGTCGACATGCATTCAGCAAAATGGGTAAACTCAAACTCGCGCAGTATCTGGCTGATCTTGAAGAAAAGTACGGCATGGTGCTGTATATTGCGGACACCAATGTCAACTCGCCATGGACACAGACCTGCATCACCCAAGCGGATTGTATTCTCTTGGTTGGCCTGGCGGAAGGCTCGCCTGCTATTGGCGAATATGAGAGGTTCTTGCTTGGAATGAAGACGACTGCCCGCAAAGAGCTTGTCTTGCTACATGCCGAACGGTATTGTCCACCAGGACTGACGCGACGCTGGTTGAAGAATCGAATGTGGATCAACGGTGGCCACCACCATGTCCAGATGTCATATCGTCTGACAACTGAACCTGCACACCCTCGCGCTAAACGATTCGGGACAGCTCTGAAACAACGCGTGCAGGTCATTCAAGCAGAAATTCAAAAGTACACCTCTCGTCGCATTCATCAAACTCCATTGTATTCTCAGCAAACTCCCTTTAAAGGTGACTTTCATCGACTAGCGCGCCGACTATGCGGAAAATCAGTCGGTCTGGTCCTTGGCGGCGGCGGTGCACGCGGCATCGCACATGTTGGGGTCATCAAAGCCATTGAGGAGGCTGGTATCCCCATCGATATCGTCGGCGGCACATCAATCGGCTCATTCATCGGCGCCCTCTACGCCCGCGACGCAGACGTCGTACCCATGTACGGCCGCGCCAAAAAATTCGCCGGTCGAATGGGCAGCATCTGGCGCTTTGCGCTCGACTTAACCTACCCAGCCGTCTCATACACGACCGGGCACGAGTTCAATCGCGGAATCTTCAAGACATTCGGCGACAGCCAGATTGAAGATTTCTGGCTCGAATTTTACTGCAATACTACCAACATCAGTAAATCTCGAAACGAGTTCCATTCCTCGGGGTATGTATGGCGGTACGTGCGTGCCTCCATGTCTCTGGCCGGTTTGCTTCCTCCGCTTTGCGACGAAGGTAGCTTGTTACTCGACGGCGGCTACGTCGACAATTTGACAGTCGCACACATGAAATCACTCGGTGCAGACATTATTTTAGCTGTGGACGTAGGCAGTCTCGACGACAATACACCCCAAGAATACGGTGACACGCTTTCAGGCTTCTGGACATTTGCAAACCGCTGGAACCCATTCTCATCAACGCCTAACCCCATCACACTCAGCGAAATCCAAGCCCGTCTCGCATATGTGTCATCGGTCGACAGCCTGGAGCGTGCGAAAATTATGCCGGGATGTTTGTACATGCGACCGCCCATCGATCCGTACGGAACACTCGAGTTTGGTAAATTTGATGAGATTTATGAGGTGGGTTATACCTACGGGAAGAAATTTTTGGATAAGCTGAGGGCGGAGGGCACATTGCCGGTTATGGAGGAGTCGACGGAAGAGAAGAAGTTGAGGAGGACTATGGCGCCGAGGAGGGCCAGTATTTGATTCGACGCGTTCGACAGTAAGTCAATTTATTCATGGGAGTTTTTGAGGTGTTGGTTGGGGCTGAGGCATGATGTTAGATATTTGTACATTTGGTTGATGTATAGTCATACATAACATAGCATAGCATAGCATAGCATAGCGATACACGGGGTATGCATACGTGGTGTTGATCTTTGGACATATGTACATACATATTTAAATCAAGATACTAGTTAACTAGACCTTTATACATGTTCACTCAAATTAAGTGACATTGAAGTCAGATATCTTTAGCCGTATCCTCCGCGTGACATACCCCATCTTCCTCCCCCCTTCTTCCGCATGACCATCATACGAGACAGGGGCCTCGAGACAGGTGAATCGACGATAATATAACCAAACCTCTCCCCCCTTACTATTCTTAACAGCATCGATACGACGCTTCCCCTGCGCTGATAGATATAATAGCTCTGGTGGCGCAGCTTCAGACGACGACGAAATCCAAAAATCGCAGATTCGATGCTCGTCTTTGGGAATGCAGCCGTTTTGGGAGAGTATGCTCTTTACTATATTTTCCAATGATGGCACCTCATCCGTTTCTTGCCCCGGATTCAGCGGCGTGGTAGTCACAGAAGCTGAAGCAGGCAGGAAGAGGTCGGAGCGCTCTTCCAACCCTACAATTATTGCGATGAGTTGTGCCGCAGGCCGGGACAAGAAGAGGCCCTGCACTGCTGTCACTACTGCTGCTCCGGTAGTAGTAGATGAATCTCCTCCTGATAGGAGACAAAGCGCCTTGCGGCGAAGAGCCGGATCGCGGCATTTCAGCGCTGTTATGAATAGAGGCAAAAAAGTTGAGAGGTCGAATGAGAATGGTTGTCTCTTTCTATGTGTACTTGCCGATGGAGGTGACGAGGGCCAGGAGCTGAGGGAGTATGCGTATTTCAATATTTTTTCGAATTCGTTGTTTTGTGAGTCGTAGGCTGATTCAGAGGCTGAGAGACAGATTCGTGTTTCGAGGAGGATTGCGGTGTGGTTCATTAGGAGGATGAGGGTAGTTGGATCCCTGACACCGGTTTTAGGTGGTGGTGAAAGGGTTGTGAAGGCATTATACCAGTTATGGAGTTGTTGCTCGAGTTCGGCCTGTTTGGCAGTCAGTTGGTGCGAAGAGGGTATATGTGTGCTGCCAGTCTGCGCGCGATAGGACTTGATGGCAAGCAGAAGCTGTTTCATGTCCGAGATCAACTCGAATAATGTATTGCGAGCTGAGTCGATAGACTCGAATCTCTCATTTAGCGCGGGGTGATCGGGTATGTCTTCGCTCATTGGGACACTACTGAAAATCAAAATCTGGGTGCGAAGACGTCGGAACATGGCTTTCACCGCAACCTCCAATCCAGACTCCGCGGCGACGTTACCGGCAATAAGCTGCATACCTCTTGTATACAGCCCCATCACAGCCTTATAATTAGCCTGCAGAAACTCAATAGCAATATAAATTATCGTCCCAACCAGGACGACATCTACATCCACAACCCGGCCGCCGCCACTAATTCGTCGACGCAGCCCAGCCAAGGAGCGGGAATACCACGCCAACGCATCGTGGTGATACTCATGCCTCACTTCCACTGGTGAATTTAGCAATGCTGTTGGGTTTGATGCATTGTTAACCGGGGGACGCTCAAATAGCGCGCTGAGAGAGATAAGACCGTCCCAGATTGCGGGCTCGGAGCGGCAGAGTTGCAGGACATACACCCCCCAAAAAGAATGGTCTAGAGTTCCGGAAAGTGATGGCGCGGCGTGGTGGAAGTAGTACTCGAAATAGCGCCTTTCGCGGGATGTCGAATTGGTGGCTATAGTTGATGGCTGTAGGGTGATGGGTGAGTTATGTTGATGGCGTAAAATGGATTCGTAAGTGCATTTTCGACCAGTACTGGTACATCTTTTGCACTGGGGACGTTCTTCTGAGCAGCGGATGCGACGGATTCTTGCTCATAGTGAGTGGGATGAAATTGAAGTTAGGGCTACTGATAGGACTGACTTGCAGGTGTCACATCCTGTTCTTGACTTCAGCCTGCCGATGCGGCTGGTCATTCTGTATACTGACTACCTCTAAAGTCTCACAATTGATGCATTTTTCGGTGAGAATCCGGAAACTCCATGACGAGGCACGAGTTGATCAAAAGCTGATGAAAATGAGGTTATAGATGATGGGGGCCGTGCTTCCCCAGACGTGGCACTAGTCCACAAACAGTAAAGCTTCAACAAGCTCTTATGACGCGCTATCCATCTCGGCTGCCTGCTTCCTTTCAGACAAACCAACTACATATCCATAAAGCTTTCAAATACGATGCGATCAATTCTGCACACCCACTAAAATGGTCTCACTCTGGCCTTGGAAGGTACAATCCCTGCCAGCCCACATCATCATCGGCAAGCTAACAAACACAGGCCGAAGACMCCTCCCCCGCCTCATTCGAGAAAACACTCTCAACCCTCTCCACAAAAGCGACAGAGACAAACACCCAGCTCGACAAGCTCCGTCAACAAGCGCGTCGCTTCAAGGCACTGTGGACGCTGTACTCGGTGTTTATCTATTTACTGTATTCGACAATCGATGTGCTGGTGCTGGGATGGCAGAAATGGGGGTATTGGGAATGGGGGGCTGTGCTGGGTGGTCCTTTTGTGTTTGTCTTCCAATCCCCGAGGTATTTCAATTTGGGTGCTGATAAGGGCAGGATATACACCGTCCGAACCGTCGCAAGCCGAATGTTCGATTACCGCATAAACCGGTCCCAGACCTATTTAGACAGTCTCAACAAACAACGAGACGAGACAATTGAAAAGTTGAAAGTCGCAACAAAATACAACTCGACGCAGCAGTTGCTCGAAAAGTATGGCGGAGAATCGCCAAAGCCGAAGTCAACAAACAAGAATGCTGGCAATAAGAAGAAGGACAACAATCAGCAACAGAAGCAACAAACGCAGGGCACCATCCCAGAAAGAACGGGAATTCCACCCCCGCCAACAGCGAATATTAGACGATATCCGCAGAATGATGCTGCACCATCACCGACATACAATCAACCGCGACTCTCTCCTCGGAATGAGAAACCATTACCGCCTCCTCCATCTACAGATATAACTTATCCCGATCAACCCGGATTTGCGCCCAATGCATTTCCGCCTTCGGCACAGCCGCAGTATGCCTCAGGCGGAACATCGAAATGGTACGACCGTCTGATGGATGTATTGCTGGGCGAAGACGAAACGTCCCCTAAGAATAGGCTGGTTTTGATATGCCAGAATTGTAGGCTTGTCAATGGCCAAGCACCACCCGGAATCAAGAGTTTGGGTGAATTGGGGAGATGGAGGTGTGGGAATTGTGGGGCGTGGAATGGCGAGGAGACTGAGGCTAGAAAGGTTATCGCTGATATTCAGCGGGAAGTTACAGAAGATCAGGAGGCTGCCAAACCGTCTGAAGATGTGAAATCCGAATCTGAGGAGAATGATGATGGTGAATTGATCAGGAGGGAGGAGGAGGAGGAGGATGAGGAAGATGTTGAGGACGAGCAGTCCGAGAAAGAAGAAGAAATCCAGTCGATTCCTGAGAAAACAGGGACGACTCAGTCTGAAATGCAACCACAAAGTGGAGTAGAGACAAGGTCTCGAAGCAAGAAGGGCAAGAAATAACTTTGTTCGCCGTCCTCGGGGGAGTTTCTTGGTAAATAAAGTGTTTTCAAGCGTTGAGCGTTATCATTAGTATAGTATTTCAGATATTATTACTTCATTGCTACCTACTTCTCTGGTCTATGTATGAATTGTGACAAAGGTGTTTCGTCTTACCAATCGGAGCAGCAAAAGCTCAGGGAGGTTCATTAATTGCAATAAGGACGGAATTCTTCCTCTGTCCAAGCTGCATACGTGGGATCTAACAGCTTCTACAAGCTCTAGTCTGCCTCAACAGATCAATCCGCAATGTAAAATGGTTGGTCGTTTCAATTGTTTTGATGTTGACAAGCCAAACTAGTAGCCTCCGGTGGCTAATTGTGACGGGCTATATGAAATTCAATTTTGTAGATCCTGAGATATTCCATCCGTAAATATTGGTGACGAGATATCTGGGGGATTACCTACATCTATTGATCTCCCCAGATTAAGGGTTTTCCAAAGAAGAACCTCTTCTTGGATTATTATAAGAACTATAACTAGGTATCAATCAGTTTCGGCCGCTGAATCATCCTCCCATTTGGAGGAGGGTGAATGACGTTTTGTAAGCATGTCTTTAGAATCGAGTGGATCCCTATAGAGTTCTGAGAATAATGATCACTGATAAAGCTGTGAAAATGACCCGTAATGATCCAGCCCGGGGACTTTCTCCTCGTTCCAGCTGAACTCTAGGTGACCAACGACTCATACCTAGGCAACGAGATGCGCATTTGCCATGCTGAGACTGCGGTGAAAATTGACTTCGGAAGAAAAAAGGATGGTCTCCCACCATGCATGTGGTATGTGCAAATAATAATAAAGTATGCCTTCAACACAGGAACATCAGGGAGAAAAGTATCACATGATCTAGGCAACCATACGAGCAGCCCGCCAATTTATCAAAGCGTTCTTCAAAACTAACCCCACTAGTGACTATTTATGTTCACTTCTGTTCTTTTGCGATAGTTTTACAATCGTACAACCTGTAATTTTATGAGCATTGGGAGGCGCTGAAGACTCTTTTCTCCTACCACAATGTCTGATCCGGCCATCAAAACTCTAGAAGCCAAGTGTTTCTGCGGTGCTGTTCATTTCACTGTAGATATTCCTACAGCGCAACTCCCTCTAGCAGTTCGAATGTGCCATTGTAGTCTGTGTCGTTATGTCACAGGCGCACCCTTTATCGTACACACAACTTTACCAGCTGGAGTTAAACCGCAGTTCATTGCTCCGTCATCAGACCATAACATCACAAATTATGCTCCAGCTGGCACGAGTTGTACACTGGGATTTTGTTCAACATGCGGGTGCCATATTAATGCCCGCGACCCCGAGGACAGCAATTTTTATGTGGTATCACCCTCTATATTTAGCGACCAAAGACCGGACCGTTTTCAGATCAAGAGCCACATCTTCTCCAAGTCTGCCAAGGATGACGGCTTATCTCCAATGTTAACCCGTATTGGCGACCGTGAGATACCGGTTTGGAATCCACAAGACGATGATCCGCGAGCTAAGATTGTAGAAGCCGAAGTCGAAGTCGGCGAGGACGGTCAGGAGCGGCTACGTGCACAATGTCACTGCGGCGGAGTCTCCTTCACAATCAAGCGGCCCTCTAAGGAGGTGATTAGTGACGAGTGGCTGTCTCAGTTTGTCTCTCCTCTTGATGAGAACAAGTGGAGAGCTATCGTCGATATATGTGATGACTGTCGCCTTGTGACTGGCACGCATCTTATTGGTTGGGCGTTCGTCCCGTTGCAATGTTGCGAGCCCGCTATCAAGTCAGATCTCAAGATTGGGGCAGCAAAGACATATGTTTCTTCGGCAGGCGTGCTACGCTCGTTCTGTGGTACCTGTGGGGCAACTGTCTTCTACAGCAACGAAGACAGACGGCGGGATGACGGCCGACAGGTTGTCGATCTTGCTACTGGAATTATTCGCGCTCCGGAAGGGTCAATGGCACAGAATTGGCTCACATGGAGGTCCCGAATAGCGTGGACGGAGAATGGGAAGCGGTTTGACAAGGGGTTTACTGAGGCGCTGGAAGAAGGTATGAACAAGTGGGCGGTAGATACATATGGTGAGGAGCAGACTTGGGAAGTTGGCTGAGCAATTGACCTATCGCATGTTTCCTCTGAAGTGTCTGTTGCTCATATGTACAAAGATGTTGATGATTCCCTTCACAAATATTCATTTGCTATTGTAAAGGAAATTACGTGAGCACTTACAGCTATTGGTGCTTGCTCCTCGACAGCAACCCATGATAGTAACCAGGAACTTGCCCTAGTTTCATACTGTAGAATCTGGGTCTACTTGACTTTCCGTGTCTTACATCATTCCACAAAAATCTAACATCTTGCAAGTATATCAAACGATATATACTTCATGCTATCATCAATATCGTATTCACCAAGCTCGAAGTTTAGTGTTATTATGGCTATTGAGTTTGGCGACTAATCCGGACAGTTCTCAGCAAATCTAGTCTCATCAAAGATATGAATTTTCGACCTCACAGTATTGTTATCAGTAGTACTATTTTGAGAATACATTGCTCTGTAAAGTGCTCGATTCCTTCGAGGGCTTCATCGGATTTATAGTCAGGGCGTATAAATAAAACGGAAGTAAGCCATCTAGAATAATGTTGTTAGATTTGTACTAGTTATTGTACAGCATTAGCCTTGTTGTTCTGGCCAAACTCTAATGGCAAAGATCATAATTTCTGTTACAGACAGATTCGGAATCTCCCTCATTTTTTTACTCTTTCTCTAAGCCTAAAAATGTATCTTATCACAATTAGAGTATGTTTCATATGTACTGTTACAATTTAACAAGCGGCCAGTCCGACATTGACCCAGGGTTTCTTTTTTTTTCCTTTCACAGTGGGCAAAGTCAACTCGTCGATATCTGACAATTAAACTTAATAATATAGTGTTCCAACCACGTACTCCACTCAGCTTTCAAGTACTTGGCTTACACTCTCCCTCCGCCAGCGAGTGGCTGTGGAGACATGATATCCGCCTCATCATATTTTCTCTGCTTTTCAAGTACCGAGCGTAAATAACCAACAGTGGCCACTGTGTGAGGATGTTCAGCGCCTAGCACCTTCTCTCTCCCAGCAAGTGCTCGTCGATACATTATCTCCGCCCCCTGATGATTCCTCTGCTCCTGAAGCAACGACCCTAGATGACTAACACTAGCCAGTGTGAGAGGATGTTCAGCGCCTAGCACTTTCTCTCTACCAGCAAGTGCTCGTCGATACATAATCTCCGCCTCCTTATATCTTCTCTGCCTTTGAAGCACTAGGCCCATACTATCGATACTGTTTAGTGTGTCCGAATGTACAGCACCTAATGCTTTCTTTTTGCCGGCGAGTGCTCGATGAAACATGGCTTTTGCTTCTTCATAGTTTCCCTGACTTAGAAGTACCGAACCTAGATTATTAACACTAGTCAATGTGTAAGGGTCTTCAAAACCAAACACTTTCTCACAGCCAACAACGACTTGTCGAAGCATGACCTCCGCCAACTCATATTTTCCTTCCATTCCAAGCACTGTCGCCAAATTATTCGCTTTATTCAAGGTATTAGGGTGCTCAGTACCGAACAATCTCTTCGTCCCAACAAGTGCTCGTCGATGCATGACCTCCGCTTCCTTATGCTTTTCTTCACCTTCAAGCACTATGCCTAGATTGCTAACGCTAACCAAAGTTTCAGGGTGTTCAGTGCCAAGAATTCTCTCGCTGGTAGCTATTGCTCGTCCAAGCATGGCCTCTGCCTCCTCATATTTTCCTTGGCTTGCAAGCAATAGGCCTACATTGTTGATACTATCTAATGTGTCACGATGTTCTGCACCCAGAATTCTTTCTCTGATAACGAGCGCTCGATAACACATAGTCTCAGCCTCCACAAAGTTTGCCATAAGGTAAAGATGGAATCCACATCGATTGACAATATTTGACACGGTTAAGTGGTCGTCATCATCAAAGCACACCGTAAAACCAATTACCTCTTTCAAATGTGGAAGAAGCGCTTGGCAGGATGCTGATGTTTTGTATTCTCCACTTGGAAATACTACTTCCATCACCTGTAGGCTTTGTCTAGCCAACTGATGAAGCCGGCCTTGTATCTTCAGCCAGTGTCGAACTGACAGTTGGACGAGTCGGTGTAGCCCAAACAGCCGGCCGCCAATCTCAACCTGAATGAGTGAAAAGCTTATCAATGAATCAATTGTATCATCAAATTGTAACTTATCCATTCCATCACTTAGTAACTCCGCTGGAATTCTCTGCCGGTCAAACATACTCATTAACGCCAGTATGTCTGTTGCTTTGGTGCACGTGCGGTGAATTTGATCAAATGAGATCTGCCATGTAGTGATAACAGGGTGTCGGATGCTCTGATCTCGTCGAAGATCATGAGCATCGCCATAATTTAGAAGATGCTCTTGTTTGGACTCACTTTCTTGGAGAAGCTCCAAGTAAGCTGACACGGTCATTCGAGGTGAGCGATTTAAGATGTATGCACCAGCTTGCGCAATCGCGAAAGGAATGTATTCCAGCGCCTCCACGAGCCGTTTTGCTTCCGGTTCATCTGATTGATTTACCTGAACACGGGTTCGCAACAGCATCATGGACTCATCTGTACTCATTGAGTTCACAAGGATCACCTGGCCGCTATGCCCCACGATGTTCCGGGCTGCTGTTTGATTCCGGGAGGTAACCAAAATCGATCCATGGGACACATGCGGCAGATAGTCCACTAAAGGCAGATGGTCACCAATTGTGTTGAATAACGGTTCAACATCGTCTGCATTGTCTAGAATGATCAACCAGTTGCCATTCATCTCGTCACATAGCCATTTCTTAACCAGCTCTAGGACATCGCATTTTGGATCATCGTGCCCAGGAATCTTTGCGAGTCTTGCGACCTCTCGATAGCCTTGTTCAAATCTGGTTCTATTACTCGCATGAACCCAGAATACCCATATATCCGGCGCAGATTTTCGAACACGGTATGTATACTCAATCGCGATCTGAGACTTTCTGGGACATCGTTAGTTTGTCGCGAAGTCAATGTCTTCCACTTCACTCACCCCACGCCTCCCAAGCCAACGAGTGCGGCACGCTTCGAACTCTGCTCGCTTCTTCCTCCGATGGTGTCACTGATACTCTTGATAATATCTTCTCGACCAACAAACATGTCGTCTCTCTCAAACGGAACCGTTGAAGAAGCCTGAGGATGAATTGCTAAAAACGAGGATGTAATCAGAATTGGCCTTATCAGATGAGAAGCATCAGTCGCTCTGCGAGGCTAACTTACATCCCTTATACTGAAAACTGCCTTCCCAGTATGCCAAAAGACTTTTGGCGCATGATGCTGCGGTTGCTGCAGCATAGTTTTGAAATGCCTTACTCTTATGACTGTCTGCGTAATCACATACCCCTTTGATGATCACACACGGCAGGGTATCCCACACTCCAGCACCTTCCATCTCAAATCCAATAACCCCCTCATTTTCCGCTAGTTGCTCTCTATGCTGACCGGATTTCATCACAGAGCTTGCTGACGCAATCGTGCCGATGTGAATAAGTGGCGATGGATTATCCATATCTAGTCGGCGTCGCTGGACTAACTGTCCTACGCATCCAACCTTTTTGCAGTCGCTCTTCAATGCTTGCTCACATACTGGATCGAAAGCTGAATGACAGCCAACACAGATGCACTCAATCGTAGAATGCTGTTTGTAGTGCCTGTGGCGATAAGAGGCTTCGAATAATGTATCGTGTGATACGCCGGGATAATTCCATTCATTACCATCCATTCCTTGCAAAATTTGCAGGTATCGTGCGGTATGTCTTTGTAATTGATTTCTCATCCGGCGAGTTCGTAAACGGCTTAGGAAGGACTGGATTTCTTGATTAGGTGATCCAAGTGTCTCCTCAACACCGCTTTTCCGCTCGAACCCGTGCGGGTACTGTCTGCCAAAATCATATTCAATGACTCTATCACCGATAATGATATCCCCTAAGATAATCTCCGTACCATCAGATGTGTATGGTACTCCGCCGCAGATTCCTACCAGTAAGGTAAGCTTGATTCCCGGGAAGCTAACACGCAAGCCACGAGCAACACTGGCGGATCTTCGATTCCCAATACCCGGCATATATGCCAACACGACATCGTGATTATAGATTCTTCCCGTGATATAACTGTTTGCATCGCCTATGTGCTTGCCATATACATGAACAAGGTCATCGTAGTGCTCATCGAATAACGCCTCCACCGCGTCCGCCTCTAGAGGAAGGGCACAGATTATCGCAACTTGGAATTCATCGCGGGATCGCGGGGGCATCTTGGGACAACTTTCGCTTTTTTTAAGTGAAAGATATTCATGAAGAACTACTGAGGTGAGTGGACTTCATATTCGCGTTGTAAGAGCGGGCTGCTATGGATCTTTGCAGGTCATCGCTCTCAAGGGTTCAAGAGGGGTATGAGGCTGAGACCGGACTGTGGGCATTGATTGGTGTTGGATGCAAACTTGTCAAATGAGTGTGTCATGTGTGAATCACGTGCAAGACCAGATCCTCGCGCCACTTTGGAGGCTTAGTAGATCTGCAGGTAAGCCATTGATCTACGAGAGAAACGTGTTTTGAATATAGATCGGTATATGGAGACAAAACACCTCATCGACTTGGACGGGTATATAATAGGGTATCATAAGAGAATGAATTATGAAATTGTAATAAGAAAATTTTAGTATCATAGCACTATAATGTACGAGATATGGAATAAGAATTACCTAGATAGATATATAAAAATACTTACTATTATATGCTTAGTTCTTCGTAGCTCTTTAATTTAAGTCACTTGATATTAGGCTTTAATAATTAGAGTTAGTAAGACATTCTAGCTCATACAAACATTAGGCTATATAGAGGATCTCTTTTATCTTAATTGTATTTAAAGTTTTCGAGGTACCAGTTCAATTATTATTACTTAATTTACTTAAGCCACTCTATTGACAGTTAATCAAGGAACCTTTATATAGTTCAACCAAGCCTAACGTATCTCTACACAACACTGTCTGACTAAGGTGGATCCAGGTCCGTGACATTACATGTAAGGAGGTTCCAAATCTGGCTGTAATCCGTCATGAAGTCTTCATTAGTGGTATTTCATAGCGTCTTGACCCTATATTACTGATATCTGTACTCACCCCCATATTCACACCGCAATATCCGTAATCCTGAATCGAAATCTCCGATATCTGCTTGGGCAATGTGTATCTCGTGAGGTGGAAATCAAGTTATGCCTCTCACCTTTTGAACCTTCCAGCTATTAATTTTACGAAGATCAAGTACTTGCGCTTGAGTCTTAATAACCTGTCGGTGGTCGTGAACCTCGCCTCACCGTAAATGTGCCATTTTCGCCTCAGCTGCTAGAGCCCTAGGGATTCTATACTACTACTCCTCAACCATTGGAGTGTGCCTGTATAGTCTGAAAATACTACGTTGGACTAAAAGTCGGGTTCATATTCATCCCAGTATTTTCATTTTGGCCGCCATACCTCTAATTTAAGCCACGGACAGTATACTACTGGCCCGATGAGCAACTAGTATCGCGACAGACCAGGGTGTAAGTGCGTAGAGTGGTATAGTAGATCCCTTGGTCACTTGTACTACAGCTTTGTGTACGGGGGCATCTAGAGAGGACACGATATGAATCATGGAGAAGTATGACCAAGAAAAAAATTACGATTTTAAAAATGGAAGTCCTAGATATACCTGTAGCTAATTGAAACTTGCTCTATGTGCTGTTTCCTTTTTTTTTTTTTTTTTTGAAGCGTAGCAGTGAAGCAGTCTAATAACCCACGGAGATCGTTCTTGACCTAAGTAGTAGCAGTAGTAGGCCTCTCGTCGACTCCCTCACTCTCGCCACCCTGCACCATAGCCGTAGAAGCAGAAGCGGAGGCATCCTCTTCGTCCGCCAATCGCTGCAACACCTGCGCAAATGTGGTCGGATGGCGCTCCCAAGTGCATATGGAGAACACAAGCGCTGCACCAGCAATACCCATGTTGATCACGAGCTGTGTCTTGAACGCGTCCGCAAACGCTTGTCGCACGACTTCTGCCTCCTGCGCTGTAAGCGATGCCATGGCCAGCAGAGAGTGGCGAAGGTTGTTAAGTACGTCAGAAGGCACAATGCCGCTCAGGTCGGAGATGAGTTGTTGGTTGAGCACGATGGTGGCAATTGCGAGGCCAAGGTTGCCGCCGAGGATACGACCTTGAGACATGAGGCCTTGCGCCGATGCTGGAAATTGTCAGTTGGAGGTTATCACTAGGTATTTGCGTAGATGTTCGAGTGATAGATTGAACGTACCGGCATCTTCGCGCTCGGCGTGCAGTTTGATCAGGACCGTCGTGGTGGAGAAGATCATGCCAAAGCCGAGGCCCATTATAGCCTCAAATCCATATGTTTTTGCCGGAATAGAATGGCTTGGGCCGACGGTATGAAACAGCCCATTGCCTAAGAGGATCAGACTGCATCCAATGATTAGGCTCAGAAACGTATTGTTTTTTCTACTAGATAAAGCACCGCCTAAGAAAGATCCTACTCAAGTCAGTAAGTGCAGTGGTCCATCTACGTCAATTTGGTGTATGCATACCAACTGCTGATGGTCCTGAGAGGGCAAGAAGCGAAACGCCTGACATTTCAGCAGAGTCTCCATTGACGATTTGGAAGCGTTCCGGTAATTGCACTAGAATCGAATAAAACACGAATCCAATACAGGTGGATACCCTTGTTTCTGTTAGCCATGGATAATCTTCATAACAGTAAGGCTGGAGCAAGATTTACATCATGGTTGAAAGCATGATCCGATGATTGACGATGCGCGCCGGAAATAGCGGCATGGTAGAATAGGTGCCTCTGGAAAGATGCGCAATCCATGAGGCAAACCCGATAAAGGTTAGACCAGCCAAAATCATGCAAATAATGAAGGCAGCAGAGTTCCAGTTGATCGACCCCTCTCCAGCTTCTTGAAGAGCAGTAACGAGTAAAACGCAGCTTGCAAGGTAAATAAAGCACCCAATAAAATCAAACTGCCTCCAGCTTATGCGCCCTTGATATCTGAAGTCTGGGCAAAAAACGATCATGGGCACAAGAATGAACCCAGCAATAGGAATGTTAAACCAGAAAACCCAGCGCCATGTCGAATGAGTTGTGATGACGCCACCTATCACGGGTCCTCTATATATTGAGGGACGTTCATTAGTAAATGCTAGGGAACGAGGAGACAAAGGGGTGAATATAATTTCTTACAACACCGCCGATACAATAGTCACTCCACCAATCAAGCCGCTCATTACGGTAATCTTGTTAGGCGGGGTCACCTCAGGCAGAACAATGAAAGCCATCGAGTACAAACCGGCACCGCCGACGCCCTGCAAAGCACGAAAGGCAATCAATTGTTCTATAGTCTGGGCGCAGCCACAACCTGTGGAGAAGGCGCCAATGAAAACAAGAGCCTGTGGCTGTTAAAGGTATGAAAGAGACTAATGGATGGATCAATGTGTTGCATACCGTAATGGTTGCCCATTTTCTCCCGATGACATCGCTCATCCGTGAGAATGTCAAGGCAAAGCCTGTAGTAGAATTAGTACCTTGAAAAAACGTAATGAAAAGTATCAAGGCTCGCTAACCAGTGTAGGTCAACATGTAGGCCAGGACGACCCATTGAATGCGCGTAAAATCATTAAAATGATCGCCTATGGTGACCAGTGCGGTAGACACAGCGGACGAGTCCATGATGCTAAGGATAAGACCAAGATACAAACTGAGCAGAATCAGCCAGACCGAACAGAATCGAAGAGAGGTTGCGTACCTGAATTGAACGAGATAGAGACGCCAACCGTTGAGATGAACTCCAGGTGGCGCCTGTTGCTGCTGTTGGTGACCATTCTGTTCGTCGGCGACCGTCATGGACGATTTTTCCACAGCCATATTGAATTCACGAAACCATCCAGATCATTAATTGGTTTGGTTTAATTGAAAAGACTATGGAGAGACAAGCATAACAGGCAGCAAAAGGGCAGGCACCAGCAGCTCGGTCCACGGTTAAGGATTTCGGATATATCGGTCGACTGGCTGCAAAAGGCCAATAGTGAGCGGTTATTCGGATGCTTTAGATTTGTAATGTTTCGAGACTTTAATTATGATCTGTCATGTCTTTCGCTAGTTTCGTGAGAGGGATAACCTACGTGTGTCGGGAATCGCTGACTCGATAGTCGCCAGCTGGCACAATTAGTTCTGTTTTCTAGGTGACCGGTACACTGAATCCCTGTCATACTGTCTGGTACCCTGTTGCCCGAACACGGTAAAATCATACCACACTCCGCCGAGGAAGACGTGGGTGGAAGCGTGGCGCGCATTTTAGCGCTGTATTGCTACACACTTCGTATGGCGTATATGATATCTCTCATGACTAAGATATGCCTGTTTGTGTAGGCACAGAAGTGTGTTGAAAATATCATTGGACCATCTATTTATCCACGGTAATATCCGAAGTAGATTAATACGAACCAACATAGAATGTCTCTCAAAACTCACCAACATACCATAGAGGGTTACTGACATCTGAAGGATTTAAATGAACGAATCAGATTCCCGAGGCCATTAACGCACTAGGCCTCTGCCTAAGAGCCTTTCCCCTCGAGACCAAGTTAGGGTCTATAAGGGTATGTCTTGTTTGATATGGGACAGTCAAGTTTACAAACTTTGCTTTACACCGAAGATGGATCTTAATTGTCAAACACATTTTAAAATGATTTTTCAAGCTTTCGGAAATTCCGCCTCGCCTCGCTCCCCAAACTAGGTCAGTGATCATTATTGTTTGCTACATACTATGTAGTAGTATCACGCCAGATCATCTAGTGTGCGCGCAGCTTTTTGGTCTGATTGGTTGAGTTTTCAACACGTCGCATGGGAGTCACTGGCATAATGCACAGTCATCCCTCTTTAGCCGCATTCACTCAGTAGCTGACCATAAAACTCTAGATTATCTCCGAGATATGATTTCGCGCCAAGATCTTCTAAGTATCTGATTCGGGGCGGAACCTTCATGGTGCTCAGACCCCGAGGGGACAACAATACGCATCAGGGTCAATCATTGGATCAAAAGATTGATTCATGCTGACGCCAGGCGATATCCCTGCAGGACTGAAAATATTTCTCGCACTGCTAGCGGAACTTTGCTTCTGGATCGAACAATTGAGGCATACTCGGATCCTAGCACCTGACAGTCTCATCAATATATGCAAAGACTAAGCTCCCACGTTACTGATGCTGCTGACGCTTGAACTGTAACAATGTCTCTGCAGCCCAGCAGAGGTTCGAAAGAACAATCCCTGTAACTGGATCAACATATGATTCATGGGAGAATGCTGAAGAGGAAAACTTTGCAGAATAACAATCCCTGACTCGGAACCCTGCCTCTAAAAGCTGAGAAACCTCTTAAAGCATCCATCGGTAGGCACTACTAGTAGTGCAAATCAGCTTTTGAATCAAGGCTGAGTGACTATATGCCTGTATGCATTCATCTTGCTTCTAGATGAGATCTCTTGCCACGTTTTACAAGGATGAATGGCATTTAAAATCTTTGACCATAATCAATTCTCGCATCAGATGGTTCTCGTATTACATGACCTAGGCGCCTTTAGTGGATGATAGTATAGATCGGGTAAAAACCAGAGGATGGCCTGGAATACTATGGTCTATAGGCCCATTATTAAAATAATTGACCGTCACAAAGTTATTCCCATGTAAAAGAAAGAAGTAAGAACTCTCACTTGATCCAAATTTCATTTTCTAGTCTATCTTCATAGTATGTTATGCTACATACGGACCTCCTTCTTTTTTCATTGTATTCTACGTTCTCTCACCTTTTTATCCCCACCGGCTTGAATTATTTTTTGATTCCCTTGTCTGAATTCAGCACTATTGAAAGAAAATGTCCTCCCAACCCATTGCTATCATTGGAGCCGGCTGTCGTTTTCCAGGGGATGTTGACTCGCCGTCAAAGCTTTGGAATTTACTGAAGCAACCGAGAGACTTGCTCTCTGAAATCCCTCCAGAGCGTTACAACGTCAACGCTTTCTACCACCCAGACGGAAAACACCACAACGCTACTAATGTCAGGCACTCCTACTTTCTCGGCGAGAATCCTCGCGCCTGGGATGCCAACTTCTTTGCTATTAAGCCTCAGGAAGCAGAATGCATGGACCCTCAGCACAGACTCACGTTAGAGGTCGTCTATGAGGCTCTTTGCAATGCCGGTCTTCGAATGGAAGATCTCCAGGGGTCATCAACTGCGGCGTACGTTGGGTTGATGTCTTCTGATTATACCGATATTATCCAGCACGATCTAAAAATGGCCCCACAACTTTTTGGTGTAGGCGTTGCAAACAGTTTGGCCTCAAACCGTATCTCTTACTTCTTTGACTGGCATGGCCCGAGCGTATGTATCACCGAAGGAAACTTGATATTACTATGACAGCCACTTTTATTTGCTAAAAAAGCTCTCTATTGTAGGTAACTCTTGACACAGCCTGTAGCGGTAGTTTGGTGGCGGTTCATCATGCTGCTCGGGCTCTGAGAAATGGAGACTGCTCGGTTGCAGTTGCAGCCGGATCAAATCTTCTTCTAGGACCTAGTGGGTATTTTGTCCTGATTTTGAAGTATTACCTATCACTGAAAACGTTCAACAGAGCTTTATATTGCCGAAAGCAAGCTGAGCATGTTGTCACCTACCGGCCGCTCACGTATGTGGGACGCAGCTGCTGATGGCTACGGTCGTGGTGAAGGGATTGGAGCAGTAATACTCAAGACGCTCGATCAGGCTCTGAAAGATGGAGACAAGATTGACTGTATCATCCGAGAAACCGGAGTCAATCAGGACGGTCGTACTCTGGGGATTACCATGCCCAGCAACCTTGCACAGGAAGCTCTGATCAGGGAGACATATCGTCGAGCTGGACTTGATCCTTCTAATCCAACCGATAGATGCCAATATTTTGAGGCGCATGGTACGACATGTCATCCACCAGTTTCATGAGAAACCTCTAACAAGCCTACAGGAACCGGAACGCCCGCAGGTGACCCTCAGGAATCTCAGGCTATAAGCCGAGCTTTTTTTGGTGATCGCGCTCGCGGCAAGAACGAAGAGCCCCTTTATGTGGGTAGCATCAAGACCATCATCGGCCATACAGAAGGGACAGCAGGTATAGCCGGCCTCCTGAAAGCTTCTTTAGCCGTTCAAAATGGATTGATTCCGCCAAACATGCTGTTTGAAAAGATAAGTCCCAGAGTTGCACCTTACTATAACGATTTAAAGATCGTTACTGGCGAGTGCCTCCCATGGCCGTCTCTGCCAAATGGTGTTCCCCGTCGAGCAAGTGTTAACTCATTTGGTATGTGTGACTTACCCTTCATCACCGTATAATTTTCAATGAACACGCTGACATTCCACAGGATACGGAGGAACGAACTGCCACGTGATTGTTGAACAGTTCATAGATCCACGAAGCAGCCCTTTAGTAGGCCGGCCTCTCATTTCCGCCGTGCCATTGACAATCTCTGCCAACTCTGAAGTTTCGTTGTGTGATTCGATAGAGAGACTCCTGGTTTACCTTCGTGAGCACCCGCAAACATCCATCCGAGATGTTACCTGGACGTTGTATGAGAAACGCTCCGTACTGCCATTTCGTATAGCAGTTCCTGCTCGCGACCCTTCAGAAGCATGCAGAAATCTGGAGCGAAAACTTGAAGAACTGAAATCAAATGGAAACGCAAAAAATGTGACCAAAACAATAGTAACTAAAACCAAGCCCCGTGTGCTCGGTATATTTACAGGTCAAGGTACGTTCGCTGAAGGATGTCTTCTGACCCGAAGAACAACACTCTAACGGAAGTACAGGTGCACAGTGGGCAGGCATGGGCAAAATGTTGTTGCAGCATTCAGAGTATGCACGAGAAATTATTGATGAACTTGACGATGCACTCAGAAGTCTACCAACAGAAGATAGACCAACATGGACGCTTCTTGGTGAATTGCAGAAAGACAAGGATGAGTCGCGTGTCTACAACGCCGAGTTTTCTCAACCATTGTGCGCAGCTGTCCAAATACTCCTGGTGAAACTTCTGAGAATCGCTGGGGTGAATTTCACCACTGTTGTTGGTCACAGCTCTGGCGAGATTGGATGTGCCTTTGCTTCTGGAAGCTTGACTGCATCTCAAGCAATTAAAGTAGCTTACTTTCGTGGGCGCGTCCTAGATGAAGCCGAAAGCCCTTCAGGTGCCCCGGGTGCTATGATGGCGATAGGGTCCAGCTTGGAAGATGCTCGTGCTTTGTGTTTTTCAGAGCAATTTGCCGGTCGCATTTGTGTGGCAGCCAGCAACGGCCCTGATAGCGTTACTCTTTCTGGCGATTTGAATGCCATTGAGGAAGCAAAAGCAGTTCTTGATAGTGTGCACAAGTTTGCTAGAATTTTGCGAGTTGACAGAGCATACCACTCACATCACATGAAGCCATGTGCAAGGACTTACATCAAAAGTTTGAGGCCTTATTTCCGGGTTCCTGCAGGCCGTAGTCAGTGCAATTGGATATCTTCTGTTCGCCCGCCACACCGGATGACATCAAATGAAGCCAATCCTGAGTACTGGAAGGACAATTTGGTATCTCCAGTTCTGTTTTCTGAAGCCGTTGAGGCTGCCCTCAGCTCGGAGACAGTGCCATTTGACGTGATTATTGAGGTCGGACCACATCCGGCACTCAAGGGTCCTTGTTTAAGTACTGTCCAAAGTGCTACTGGGAAAGAACTCCCGTATACCGGCTGTATGGAGAGGAACGAAAATGATTGGACTTCGTTGATTTCCGCCTTTGGGTTCTTGTGGGAGCGATTCGGTTCGAACGCTACGAATCCATCGTTACTTGACAGTGTCGTATTTGGTGATGGAAATTTACCAGCGCCGAACATGGTAAATGACCTTCCAATGTATCCTTGGGATCATCGACGGCTGTACTATACAGAGAGTAGATTATTACACAACTATCTCTACGCGAATGACAAGTTTCAGCACCCATTCCTTGGAACTCTAGACACCAACGCGACTACGGATTCATGGAAATGGCATAATGTTCTACTTCCCCGAGAAATGAGTTGGCTGGATGGTCATCGACTTCAAGGACTCACGGTCCTTCCTGGAGCATTCTACGTTGTTATGGCTATGGAGGCTGCGCTACTGATGATTCCAGCAAAGAAACCTGTTTCTTTGATGGAGGTTCGAGGACTAGAACTCGGAAAAGCTATAACATTTGACGGTGAGGATGATGCCGCTGAGGTAACGTTTAAGATGGACGTCATATCTCCAATTCCTGATGGTGATGGCTTATTTGAATTGGCCTTCCAATGTGATTCGTGTCTGTCTAAGGAACGTGCTCTGTCTTGGTCAGCTAGGGGGAAGCTACTTGTCATGCTGGGTTCCGAATCTGCTTTCGAGCTTGCTCCTCCCGCCAAAGAGCCTCCTCATTTGATGGAGACTTCACCGGATATGTTCTACAAGGCTCAACAGGAGTTAGGCTTTGGTTACACCGGTCACTTCCGAGGGTTGGACTCAATTCGAAGGGCCACCGGTCATTCCCGTGGGACCATGAAGGTAGCTCCTCCCTTCGACGAGAACACATCGCAGAAATGGATCATCCACCCCGCAACGCTCGACCTTGCTCTACAGGCTCCTTATGTCGCATATCACGCTCCGAAGGATGGTAGAGTGCAGTCTCTCTATATTCCTGTCATAATTGAACGCATTGCATTGAACCCCTTTATTGCTCGGTCGATAACGGGCGGTAGCATCGACTTTGCAGCGGATAACATCGATGGCAAATCTGCAGATGTCTGCCTATCCGTTGACGGTAACACGGTTGTTCAAATCGAAGGGTTGAAATCTCGCTCGTTTTCCGATAAGTCTGAGGCAGAGGATAGGGCAATGTTCTCTGAAGTGGTATGGAAACATTGGCCTCCTACCCCAATTACTGGAGTCGACTCTGTCTCAGAAGAGGAGAAGAATGTCGGCATAGCAGCAGAGAGAATGGTCTATTACTGCATTAAAAATCTGATGTTGCATCTGTCCGAAAATGATAAACAAGAAGCGCTCACAGATCATCAACATATCTTCGACTGGGCAGAACGTGTTCTGACTCTCGTTGCAGCCGGAGAGCATCCCTTCTACCAAGCAGCTTGGGATACGGATACACCCAGAGATATCGAGCAATTGATAGCACAGTAAGTACGCTTGCTCCATTTCAGTGAAGGCTAACATTGAGTAAATGTTCGATAGTTATCCTTCGTCAACGGAACTCAAAATCATCAACAGAATTGGCGAAAATTTGTCCGCAGCCATCTTTGATGACGCAGATATGCATGGAATATTGACCGAAGACGAGCTCTTGAGAAGCTTGCTGGATTCGAAATCTTATACAGCTAGTTACAAACATTTGGGAGAAATGGTTTCTTCTTTGACACATCGCTATCCCGACATTGAGGTGCTTGAAATCGGTGGGTCTCTCTTTATAAAAGTTTCTACTCAGATGAAACCTTCTCACTAAATGCCATAAATAGGGGCTGGTACCGGCAAGGCTACACGCCATGTTCTACAGAATCTGGCATCGGTCTACAAGGGCTACACATTCACCGACATCAACCCGGAAATAATCAAACAAGCGGAAGAGGGATTTTCCAAAACAACAAGCCGTATGACATTTCGCACATTGGATATCAGTTCCAGCCCTGAATCTCAAGGTTTCAAACCGCATACATATGATCTAGTGATTGCGGCAAATGTTTTCTCTGCTACTAATAATATCTCCGAAGCTCTCAGCAACGCACGGAGTCTATTAAAACCAGGAGGCTATCTGTTGGTAGTCGAAATTACTAACACCAGACAAACTCGGCTTGATTTTATCTTTGGAGCTTTGCCTGGTTGGTGGAAATCTACTAGCGAGGAACGAGGCCCGTCACCCATCATTCCATGGTCCTCTTGGGATTCTCTCTTGCGTGAACATGATTTCTCCGGAATAGAGTACCACTCACCACTGGCTGATAGCGACTTGCGAGCTTCCGATCTCGTGGTATCTCGCTACATGAATGACAAGATGAATGTACTTGAACAACCCTTGTCTCCAGCTCTCCGAGAGCTGGGCTCGTGGCTGTCTGACACACCTATCACGGTTATAGGAGGTGCTACTAAAACATCTTGTCAAGTTCTGGAAGATGTGAAACGCTCACTGCCGAGACGTTCGATTCGATCATACCAGACTATCAAAGATCTCCCTCAAGAGAATAAAGGGTCGTACGTCATTTTGTCGGAACTAGACAGCCCCTTATTTGCTTCTTTGGAGGAAGAGACTCTTAATACTTTGAAGAACTTATTCGCATCTGCTCGGACCATTCTATGGATTACGACTGGCGCTTACACGGAGGAACCATATCAAGCCATGATCGTTGGCTTTACCCGAACCCTGAGACAGGAATATCCCGAGGTCTGCCTGCAGATACTAGACTTCCACGATACTTCTGATATCTCTGGGAAGGAAGTAGCTGCTAGTCTTTTGAGATTGGAAACGGCTCCTGACTTACGGCCGACTGATTTGTTGTGGACGACTGAGCCAGAGATTCGCCTGAAAGGAGGTAGCAAGTATTTTCCTCGAGTAAAGGCAGACATTCCCCGAAACCTACGTTACAACTCCCGTAATCGTCGTATACTAGAGCAGACACCTCTTGACAGCAAGATTGTTAGTATCGTTCCAGGACTTGAAGGAGCAGAATATCACTTTCAGGCATCAAGTGGCATCCCAGAATCCTCAGATGATTCTAGTCAGTCCGACTCGGTCCTAGTGGAAGTCCGGCATTCCTTGTTACAGGCTGTATCTGTTGGGCACTCTGGATTTCTATATATTGTCCATGGAAAGATCTTGGGTACGAAAACAGATGTTATTGCTCTGAGTGAATCACACTCCTCAATTGTGAAAGTTCCTGCTCGGTGGACTTTGCCTTGTTCCCCCGAGAGGCCAGTCGATTTTCTTTCTGCTCTAGCAGCTAATATGATGGCATCCCTTATCTTGGTCAATGTGCCATCAAAAAGAACTATTATCGTCAACGACCCATTCGACTCTCTCATCGGACCGCTTATCAAAGAAGCCGCTGAGCGCAATGTGAATTTGAAGCTGACAACGACTGACAAAACGCGACTTGTCGAGAACAGCAATGCCAACTGGATTTTGCTTCACCCTCGTCCAACACAGAGTATGATTAATCGTACTTTTGGCATCAACGTGCACTCTTTCTGGAACCTATCAACCATGCAAGGTCCCGACGACGTGGGTAATAAGTTGGCTGCATCCCTTCCCGTGGATTGCTTCAAGCGCACTCGTTCCGATTTACTACGGCCACTCAGTAGCTTCAATGGCGAGGAGACTATACTTCAAGGGCTACTCAAAACTACGGCAGCCAGTGTCAACATCAAAGAAGTCCGTCCTTGCCAGCCCATCAGTGTGTTAAGCATCACGGAAGACTCAAATCAACTCGATGATTTTACCTTGCTAGATTGGACGACGGTTACTTCTCTACCCACGCTAGTCCAGCCGATTGATTCAACCGATCTATTCACAGACCAGAAGACTTATGTTCTTTTCGGCCTTACTGGTGATCTTGGCCGCGGACTGTGCCGCTGGATGGTTCGACAGGGCGCTCGGTACATTGTTCTCGCGAGTCGAAATCCTAAAATTGACCCAGCCTGGCTCGATATGATGAAAGACGAAGGAGCCACTGTACAAACGCAATCTATGTAAGTTATTCTCTTCCGGACTGGCTCTGCTTATCAGCTAACACCTTAAACTACTCCAGCGATGTGAGTGATCGCAATTCTTTGCGAACAGCGTTGGATAACATCCAAGCGACTTTACCTCCTATCGCAGGTATCGCCCATGCACCCATGGTACTGCAAGATGCTCTCTTCGAGAACATGGACTATGAGTCGATGCAAGTGGTCCTCGAAGCCAAGGTCAAAGGTGCGATCCATCTGAACGAATACTTCGATCATCAACGGCCTCTTGATTTCTTCATCTGCTTCTCTTCGCTTGCCGCTATCGCTGGAAATAGCGGCCAGAGTAATTACACTGCGGCCAACAATTTCCTGTCTACACTAACCGCACAGCGAAGGCGTAGAGGACTCGCTGGGTCTTGCATCGCGCTCAGTGCCGTTTATGGGATCGGTTACGTTGCCAAAGCCGCACGCGAATCGGACTACGAACTCAACCCTTACACATTTGTCCCCATAGGTGAGCAGGATGTTGATGAGCTATTTGCCGAAGCAGTTGTCGCAGGCAAGCCTCAGCCAGACGGGGAACCAGTGGAGATTATTACCGGAATCCCATATCTAGAATACAAGAATCGTGAACATATTACCCATTTTGACGACCCGCGAGTTTCGTTCTGGCGACTACCTAATGAAGAAAGTCGATCTGATCATTCTTCATCTCATGGATTTTTGTCATTACGCGATAAATTGTTGGTGACCACGGATTCGGATGGCGCATTTGCGGTGTTGAAGGGTATTAGCACGTTTTCTATGCTTGCTTCGTACATCTACTGACAGGCCTACAGATGCTCTGGTCGGAAAGTTAAGATCTACTTTGAGACTCGCGAGTAACGAGCCTGTGGATGAAGACGGACCACTAATTGACCAGGGAGTAGACTCCTTGGTCGCTGTCACTTTGCGTACATGGTAAGTAAAAGATACAATCATTTCATATGCATCAGCTCTAAGGTTACAAAAGGTTTTCCAAGGAACTCGGGGCAGACGTTCCCGTTCTCCGAATTATCGGCGGTGCCTCCCTTTCTGAGCTTGCCCAGAGCGTATTGGAGAAGCTGGACCCGGCGATGTTGCCACTAGTATTAGAGCAAACGGCAGAAGATGATGATACGCAGTCCTCAACAGAATCAAGCAAGAGTGATGATGCCTCCTCCAACCGGCTGGTCCCGACTCCCCTAACGCCTCCAGAAGACGACGATCTTGACGCAAAGGATACCGAAGACTACATTAGCTTTCAACCCTCAATTACAGCAGACTCGTTTCCTCTTGAAGTGACTGCATCAAATGAAAGCATTCTCGCCCGTGCCCAGAGTCAAGTGCATGAAGCAAAGATGTCTTACAACCAAGCTCGGTTTTGGGCAATGAGATCCCTTGTTCCGGATGAGAGTTTCTTCACGGTAGCAATAGGCCTTTGGATCGTGGACAGTTTGAGAGTAGACAAACTACGTGCTGCTGTGGGAACCATCACTCAAAGACACGAAATCTTTCGTACTCGATTCTGCGACAGCGAAGACGGTGTCCCGTTGCAGATCATTTCGCCCACGTCGTCTATCCAATTAGAGGAGATCGAGTGCACAGATAAATCGGCTGCCTCTGAAGGATTTAGAGATATATGTCGCCGCCGTTTTGACCCGGCGTCGGGAGACACTGCATGCTTTGTTCTTTTCAACTGGGGAGCAAAGGAGAGTCTTCTCGCAATTGCGTATCACCACATCCTTCTAGATGGAGCTAGTTTTGATCTGCTTTTCAACGAGCTGAATTCAATACACCAAGGTTTGAGGAATCTACCTGAGCCATTCCAGTATGTGGAGTTTTCAGAACGGCAGCGAGCGGACATGGAGGAGGGCAAGATGGCTGAAGACATGACCTATTGGAGAAACGAGTACCAAACATTACCTCCTCCACTTTCTCTGTTGCCCGTAGCCCAGTCTTCATCCAGGAAGGAACTTCTATCATACGATCAACACGAGGCGACTGTGCAACTACCCCCGTTGTTGGCGACTCGAATTAAAGATCAAAGTCGAAAACACAAAGCAAACCCTGTCCACTTCTACATGGCTGCACTTAATGTCATGCTGGCCCGATTTACGACAACTGACGATGTATGCATTGGTATGGCAGATGATGGACGTAACATCGAAAGCGACACCAAAACGATGGGTCTTTTTTTAAATTTACTACCCATACGACTTTCCTTTTCAGGAGAGCAGAGCTTTGGAGAGATGGTCACCCAATGTCGAACTAAGATACGTGAGGCAGTTGCTCATAACCGATTGCCCTTTGATGAGCTGGTACAGATGCTCAATGTTCCTCGGAGCTCCCATCATACCCCTTTGTTCCAGGCTTTCCTAGACTACAGACAAGGACGTGCCGATCCCAGACGAGACCCAGAAATGATGAAGCCCGGAATGCTACAAATTGCTGGGATCGAGACGTCTCGCAGCAGGACGGCGTATGACATATCCTTAGAAGTGAATGATGAACCTCTGGGAACGACTATTCGGATGAAAACTCAAAAATCGTCATACCCTCCAGAGGCGGCTTCGTTGCTTCTCAACAGCTTCGTGAATCTTCTGTCAACATTCTCGCGGAACCCGGCTCTATCAATGGGGGGCGTAAGGATGTTTTCGAAAAGTGAAGTTGACAAGGCTGTGAAAGTTGGTCAAGGTAAGATCATCTATCGTATTTTTATCGCGCCACTAGTCTGACTAGATTGAAAATAGGCGAAATACGAGAAACGCCATCTCCATCTTTGATGCACAGTATTCGCTCGTACTGTCAAACCACACCTGACAATTTGGCCCTAGAGGGCTGTGAAATGTCTCTATCGTACGCCGAGATGGCTTCTCGTATTGATGGAATATCGACCACTCTTCTTGTCAGCGGAGTTGAAAAGGGAAATCACGTCGTAATTCTTCAGCATCCTACCCCTGACTGGGTCTGCTCAATGCTAGCCATCTTAAACATTGGGGCTGTTTGTATTCCGGTGGACCCGTCATGGCCCACTGCCCGTCAAGAATCAGTCATATGCTCTTCCGAGACTCGGGTTGTCCTCACAAGTGATCCTGACCAGTCGAAGAATGACTATGGTTTCGTAACCATTAACGTCTCTTCTATACCATCAAGTACCGAATCCTGCCCGGAGCAGCCCTCAATGGCTGGTTCTGCMCCCGCCGTTGTCCTTTACAGCTCCGGCACAACTGGTGCTCCGAAAGGTATCGTCCTCACCCACGGAGGTATTGCAGACCGAGTCGAAGTCATGGAGAAACTGGGTCTGATGCAACCACGAGTATTGCAACAAAGCGCCATAACCTTTGACCATGCCTTGACTCAAGTCTTCCTCGGTTTGCGATTTGGGGGTTCTGTCTACATCGTACCCCGAGAAATACGTCGAGATTCCAAAGCCATTACTCGTCTGATTGTCGACAAGAATATCGAGTACACCAAAGCGACTCCATCAGAGTATAACAGCTGGCTGTGGGTAGGAGCCGACACTCTTCGGGAAGCGCGAAATTGGAAGGTCGCAGGAATCGGCGGCGAGGTCATTTCCCGATCGCTGCTCGATAGTCTGAAATCGCTGGATCTAGCGCAGCTTCGCGTGTTTAGTGATTATGGCCCTGCCGAGGCAACCCTTTCCAGCTATCGGATTGAGCTACAATACAAGTCCGATTCGTCAACAGAGCAGCGAGTACCATTGGGTCGTCATTTGCCCAATGTTTCCACTTATATTGTTGACGAAAGTCGGCAACCGGTACCTCTGGGTTGGCCGGGAGAAATCCTCATAGGAGGTCCCGGCATCAGCACAGGATACTTCAAACAACCAGAGTTGACAGCTCAGAAATTTGTTCCGGACCAATTTGCCAGCGCAAGGCACGCGGAACTCGGTTGGAAGACGGCGTTCTGCTCTGGCGACAGAGGTCGCATGCGTGAGGATGGATCATTGGTGTTTGATGGCCGTATATCTTCTCAAAGTACGCAGGTTAAATTGCGTGGATTCAGGGTAGACCTGGCGGATATCGAACAATCGATACTAGACAGTGCCAACAGCCTTGTTACCTCGGTCGCCGTGACGCTTCGAGGAAAGGAACTTGATCAGAAATTCCTTGTTGGTCATTTGGTTTTTGCCACGGGTCTATCGGCTGAAAAACGAGAATCGCTTTTACGGCGACTGCCATACCAGCTCCCCGTACCTTCATACATGCGTCCTGCAATGCTGTTTTCGCTTGAAGAGATACCCATGACAAGCCATGGCAAAATTGATCGTGAGGCAATCTCCCAGATTTCCCTTCCAAAATTGTCATCTGTCGAGAGGTCTTCATTAGCCGGGGAGATGGGGAATATATGGCTACTTTGGAGCCGTGTGTTACCACGTGAGGCAATTTTGTCCCTCAAGCCAGTACGGGAGACTGATTTCATATCGGCTGGCGGCAACTCTCTTCTCCTCGTCAAGTTACAAGCACTGATACACCAAGAAATGCAAGTGGATATACCGCTTGCTCGGCTTTTGGAGGACACAACGTTGGAAGGTATGGCGACTGCATGTGAGACGGCTGCTGCACTTTCTCTCGAATCAATTGACTGGGACAGCGAGCTCAAACTTGACATTCAGCCAATCCAACTTATTGATTCCGAGAGACGACCAAAGCAGGGAGAAGGTATACACGTCGTAGTCACCGGTGCTTCCGGATTCATCGGGCGTCATGTCCTGCAACAACTCAACGACATGCAGAATGTATCTCGCATCTCGTGCCTTGCCGTGCGTCAGAAATCATTTGATATGCTCCGCTCAAAGTCGCTTTCCAAAGTTGAGCTCTATCAAGGTGACCTGACAAGTCCGTCCCTGGGTCTCTCAGCGGCAGATCTCAAGGCTCTGAGTCAGGATGCAGATGTCATCTTGCACTGTGGAAGCGATCGATCGTTCTGGAACCCCTACCGCTTACTTAGGGTAGCGAATGTCATCTCGACAAAGGAGCTCGTGCGTCTAGCAGCGCCAAGAAAGACCCCTATCGTGTTCATTTCTTCCGGAGCCATTGATGATATCCATTCGGTTGCAGATCTCTCTCGCCCAGATGTCACTGGATACCTTGCTAGCAAATACATTAATGAGACATTACTCAAACAGGCTCGGGAAAAACATGAAATTCCAGTGACGATTATTCGAATGCTAGATGGAGATACTACAACAAAAAAAGATGATATAGCGCAGAGTCCAATCAATATCTTGGAAGTAACCGAAGCCATATGCCAAATGGGACTACAGCTCGGTAAACGCTTTCAACACGAAGATCTATCCGCCGGATCCTCAATTTCATTCGCCCGAGTCACAGATTTGTCCAGCCTGATCTGCAAGGAGATACAACGACTATGCGTGCATTCAGCGGAAAACAAACAAAATAACTCAGCAGTGCATTATCATCACTATGCCGAGTCGGCGTGTCTACATGGAGAAGGGTGGGCCACTCTCTTCGGGGTTGGGAGCAAGAATAGTGTACTCTATCAGCAGTGGCAGAAATTGCCCGTGATACCAGCGACTACGTGGTTTGGTGAAGCGAAAATGAACGGATTTGAATATTCGATTGCGTCACAGGTGGTTCAAATTGGTGATATGGTGTCTCGGAGATAGTGGGTTGACGTCTTTGAGAAGATTATTTGAATTTTGTCTATATGCAATGCCGGTAGATGGCGAACATAGGTCTTACCACATAGACCGCATAACTTACAAGTAAAGTACATAGATACAGTTTGTAAACTCAGTACATTATTGTTTAATCCTATCGAATACAAAGCTATCCATGTTTTCACGATCCAACCTTACTTACACAACAATCCATATCGCACGAATAAACCTACAATGAGACATAATTTATCCTTGAAGGCAAGTTTTGTTACATTTCAGTCAAGGGTTGTGCAATAACTCGATGTTCCAGGGTGGCTTTTTCATGAACCCCTTGTCACTCAGTCGTCCAAGGATGGCAGGGGGGATATACAATCCCGCCCTTGACACCTCCCCTTTCACCCTGGACGATAGGTTCGTCGATCGAAAATTGGACACCGACCCCTCATCCAAATAATTGACTTTTTACCTCCTTTGTAGGGATGACAAATTAAACAACAGGTAAGACGAAAGTCATGTGTCCGAAATACGGGGTGCATATTGATCGTCGTGGGACAGAAAAGCAAAGAATGTAGAGGAAATTAATGTCCGAACTTACCTCCATATTGTTCACAATTTTCGTAGCTAGCAGATTTTATTCATTAGATTGAACTCTCTCTCAACGGAAGGTATTGAGATTATTGCAAGGAACGTCTCAATCTATCAAACTCTAGTTTCTGTTTCGTGTACTATGTAGTATCAATTCAGAGTCCGCACGGAGAACCTTGCAGCATGATCGGCAAAAAGTAAACCGGCACGGTCGGTGTGCTCAAATTCTTGAATTAAGCTTCAATCAAATTCAAGTAGGAGGCCAAGAATGTGTCACCCCCTGTTCTTACATTCTTCATGTCTACCTCGACTTTCCCGTCTGTACAACGCAGTCCCGTCCATTGACGTGGACGCACATCTGCATCTCTGCTGACAGTCATCTGACTCGTCGTGCATCGACTCATCGTGCGACGGAATCCCGCGGAAATATTTTTAGATGCCAATGAGTAAAAATGATGCTTAAGCAAGCTACATGGTATACTATGAGGATTGGATGTATAGCCACTCTCAGCCAATCAGAGCGCATTCGAAAATTCCTAGCGTCGTTTGGGAGCATCTGAGTGGTTGATGATCGACCGCTAGTTCCATAAAGAGACTAGTGCGTGAAAGTAACTCGGCAGTTGCGAAGCGGATTGCCCAAAGCGGACTGGTGCAGTTACGTAATGCGCTCCGACGTCATTCTTGTTGTGTTCTTCATCATTTTTGATGTTGCAAGCATCCGGATTTTGGATCATGGATCAATCATCTTACATGCTGATTCTGTTTCTGCCACCCAGGTTGTGTGCATCAAGTATACGATCTTCAGCGCGATCCATCGACGAGGATAGTTCAGCCACTTCCTCATCTCGTTCGACAGACTAGAAAAACTTAGCAAAACAAAGCCAAAAAAAAAAAAGTTTTGAGCATCAGGTGATGCGGCATCAAAGCTCTCGGCAACGATTATCCGAATTGGTCTGAGCGAGTGGGCTGACCCGAGTATCCTCTATTATCACAATCTCTTAGAGCTACCAGCCAATCAGAGCCACAGCACAAGAAGGATACATTTCTCTGATATTCCATTTCTTCGACGTACCATATCCCGATATCCGCTCAGTGCCGCGCCTGGTTGCCATTGGCTCATAATTGTATATCGGCCAGATTCTGGTCACCACATTTGCCAAGTTGCCACAGTCCAGACGAATATGTCAGCATGATGATCGCATGTGTGTACCGCTGCGAACATCGTTGGCTGTCACTGTGTCTAATCGAAATGGGGGAATAGGGTATGCACCTTGCGTGACTCATTCGAATTTGGGGTATACCTTGCATACGCTGGCTAGACCATGTACACTAAACACTTACTACGTAGTTTTCACTTCCTAATACTGCTGCTATAGCTCCGGCAAGGTTCTCAGTTAGCACGTACAAGCTAATTTCCGCTTCTGTGCTTGTCCACCGCCGAACGTGCATAGTTTTTCCTGTTTTGTCTTTTTTACTGCTGATTCTAGACGATTGTATGATACTCGCGCCATCACATAATGACGCAGACCTAGTCTTGGCTCTGTATCGACCCAATCCAAAAAAGCTTTGACCCAATGGTCGATCTAGAACTCAGTATGCCGTCACGGGTCGGCTGCATGTTCGATGTATGGGACAAACCTTGCCATTGACCTAGCTGACTTTGGGTTTGCAAATTATTGATTCGATCCACGGATTGTCGCGGAGGGCGACTGGACATAAGCTGTCGTAGATTTGCCTAATCCAGACGTGCTCGTGGTCTAGGTTGGCGTGATGTTGGTATGAGGTGTTGTCCCACCTGCAGTCTTGCGAGTATAAAGCTGCAGGTCGTTCCCAACCATCTGCCCATTCGATTTCTCGTCTTACAACACAGTCGGAATAAACGCGAGTCAGTACAGCTTCAGTCAACTCTCAACCTCACACCAACCTACAGCAACCATAAATAAGCATACAATCAATAAGCTTCAACAGATCAAACATAATGGCCGTCCTACAATCAACCCTCTCCCGGCCCCTGCTCCTGGCCACCCGAACCCTGCAATGGGTCAGCTCCGTCATCGCCATGGGTTTCTACGCCTACTTCGTGCACCGCCAGCACCATGGTGTACACATCATTTTCAACCTGGTCATTTCTGTCCTCTCGGTGGTCTTCTTTATCCCCGCATTCCTGTCGCCATTCAGGTCGACCTTGCTCAGCAAGTGGGTTGTTATAATTGACACGATCTTCTCCTACCTGTACGCCCTCTTCCCTCTTTTATGTAACACAGTTGTGCTAACTATGGTAGATGGTTGACCGCCTTCATCTTCGCTGCCCAGAGCTACAATTACGGCGACGTCTATTTCATTGCCCCCTTCGGTGTCAAGGTATCTGTGAAGCATGCTGCCGAGGCTTTCACTTTCCTTGCTTTGTAAGTTTCCTGTTACTACTTTTGCAGGATATCACACTGATTTAGATAGCTTCTTCACCCTCGTCGGCCTCGTCACCGAGACTTTGACTCGCTGGAGTGACGCTGACCATGAGCCTGTGGTTCGCGAAAAGCACAATGCCGCCGACACTCGCGCTCCTCTCGATGCGCCAGCCAACACTACTGGCACTGCTGCCGTTTAAATGACCCCAACCAATGAGGAATTGTAGAAACGATGAGCTGCATCAATGATATCTCGTCGGCCACGATCTCACCAATTATGAGCGGATAATCTGATGAACGTTCCCATATCATGATTTACGATGGATGATATGAAGGGAAATTCAACGCGTGTACATTCTGATACCTATATCTCTCTCGTTTTTGTGCTGTTTCTATATCCGTTAGCGTGCAGATACTCCCCTTCTTCTGGATTGTCTTGCTTTCTGGATAGATGGGCTGGAGGATGCTTTGGCTTACTGTTTGTGTCGAAACCAGACGTTAATAATACTTAATATTATACTGTGAATATTTTTTAATAGATTTTCACTCTATCAACGCATACGATGATATACAAGAGTTAAATAATTAAATCTTAACGACCTTTCCCTAAATATAGATCTATAGAATAATGAGTCCTGATTGGACGCCTCGATGCCAGTCTTGGCAACCCGGCCACATGGATCGTCGTCTGGCTCTTTCCTCCGCGAAACTGACAGCTTACCTCAAACCTCCGTACAAATATCTGACCTTGCTTTTCTTGTTCCTTTATTCTTTTCGTTTTTTTGTTTGGCTGCTTGCAATTGGTGATTCTCCCTCACGACGACCATCGCGTCTGACTTCCACTCCTTTAACACCAATACTCTCTCCCCCGTTGCGGGATCGGAGCAACAACAATTGAATCACCATGTTCCAGGTACACCCCCATCTCGTCCCATTCCATCTAACCTGCCTTTCAACGCCATCTGACTTTCTGTCCAGCGCATTCGCGGCGCCATAGACGCCCGCATCGCCGAAGAACAAGCCCGCCAACGAGAAGCCGCCGGCACCGCCGCCCGTCCAGCCCGTCGCCCATCAACACGCACTGCCACAAACAACCGACAACGAAGCAACAGCAACATACCACAAACCCGCGGACCCGACCCGAAGGAATTCGAGTTCTCTATTGGCGATGATGATTCTACTGGTACACCGGCGTCGGGGCTGAGTCGCGCAGGGACGCCGAGGTTAGAGACTGGTAACACTACTTCGGGATCTACGGCTGCGGATAGTGCACAGAATGAGGGATCGGAACAGACTGAGGGAGGAGAGAAAAGGGATGCCGCCGAAGAGGGCAAGGATAATACGGAGAAGCCGCCCGAGTTACCGATTGAAGTGAGGTCGAAATTGCGACGGTTGGATAAGATTGAGTCTAGATACCATGGTATGAAAATTTAATCGCTTCGATTGCTCACTACATGCTAACGCAAGACAGAGCTTCACAAAGCGTACAAAGCGGCGCATGCGCGCGTGCTATTGGTCGAATCATTCGAGTCCGCCCTAAGAGAAAATACGCCTCTGACATCGATCGGAGACCCGAAAGCGTTGACGGAATATTTGAATCAGATGTCGCTGAAGAATGATATGTTGATGGACGAATTGAAAAGGGTGACTTCTGACCGGGACGATTACAAGAAGAAATTGACCGAAGCGGAGAAGGCGACGAAAGAGGCGTTGGATGAGGTTGCGGCCCTCAAGGAGCAGAAAAAGACGGAAGATATTGTGGAAGAGAAGGATGAGAAGAAAAAACTCGACACCGAAAAGTCGGCTGAATCAGAGGACTTTTTCTCGTTCGATAATGAGATTCCGCGACTAGAGTCGGAGGTTCAGGAGAAGCAGGAACAGATTGAGAAGCTGTCGACAGAGGTGGATAAGCTCAAGCGCGATTTGACTGTGGCGCGAGAGTCGACGGAGAGTATGGTTGTTACTCTGGAATCGACAACGAGAGAGTTGGAAGGATTACGAGATGCAAAGGATAAGCACGAATCTGAGATTGAAGCAGTCAAGTCTGCGAAGCAAAAGGAGATTGACGAGGTCAAGTCGAAACTTGAAGCTGCGGAATCTGCTGTCGAAAAGGCGACTACGGAGTTATCAGACGTCAAGCGCCAGCTCACCGAAAAGTCGGAAGAGATTGATCGTCTGAAGGCGGAAGGTGCGAATGCGACTTCAAAAGCAGACACTTCGGAATTGACAGAAAATATTGCTTCAGTCGAAAAAGACAAGGCGGATAAAGAGAAGCGCATAGGTGTTATTGAAGGATTGGTCGACAAGTTGAAATCTCAGGTCAAAGAAGGCCAGGAGACTGTATCTTCTCTCCGAACGCAGCTTGCTGTAAAGAGTTCCGAATTGGAAGGTTTGGAGAAGATTGTCAAGTTTGTCGATGATGGTCTTGATTTCTCACCGAAGTGGAAGACGACGCGCGAATCTGTCATGGCAGGAAAGCCGGCCAACTTTAATGACGTACGTGAGATATTGCAGGGTGAGAAGACCACCCTTGAAGGAGCTCCAACACCCGCATCAGCCCCGACTCAGGAGACCCAAGCAAGTGCCGGCGGCAAAAAGAAGAAGAACAAAAAGAAGAAGGGCAAACAGACGGAGGAAGCTGCCAAAGAAACTGCAGAGGAACCGGCAACAGAGGCACCTTCAACGGAGACGGCAGACGTTGCTGCTTTGGAAAAGAAGATCGAGGATCTGACTGAACAGCTGAACGCAAAAGAAGCCGCAATTGAACGTTTGCATGCTAAACTAAAGGGTGAGGACGATCTCAAAGAAGAGATCGAGTCTCTACGAGATGAACTACTTCATATCGGCCAAGAGCATGTCGAAGCTAAAGATCAGGTCAAAGCGTTACTGGCCGAAAAGGCAGCTTTGGAAGAAGCTCGCGCAAAGATTGAAAAGGAGGTTGCCGAGTTGCGTACGAATCATGCATCCGCTAATGCTGATTCTGAGAAACTACATACCGATCTACAGGCTGAATTCGAGGAGTTGAAGCACAAATCGACTACTCTAGAGAAAGACCTTTCTGCTGCTCAACAGCTAGCCGCGTCGCGATTCAAGGATTTGACTGATTTGCGTAACACGATGCAAAAGTTGTCGCCGGAATTGAAGAATCTGCGCGCCGAATCTGCAGAGCTGAAATCGACAAAAGAAGAGCTCAGCAAAAAGATGGCCGAATTCAAGAAGCTCGAGAACAAGCACGAAGACCTGCGTACGGAGGTCAAGTCGCTTAAGTCGAGTATCGCTGATCGCGAGAATGAAGTCAAGACTCTCAATCAGAAAATCAGGCAGGAAACCGATAGCCGACTCAAGGCTGAGGAGTCATTGTCACTCGTCAAGTCTGATTTGCGTCAGAGCGAGACGAGGAAACAACAGGCGGTTGAAACACAAGAGAGGACATCGAAAGACTTGGCAAAAGCACAAGAAGAGTTGAAGAACATACGAGCGAAAATGCGAGAGGCAGAAGAAAAATCTACCCAACTCGATCGAGAGCTGAGCAGTCTGAGAGAAGAGATCCAGCTCAAGACAGCCCAACACGCCAGTGCGCAAAGCCTGATGACCAGCATGCGGGACCAAACGTCCGAAATGGCAATGCAAATGAAAGAAGCCCGCGAGCGATGCGAGAGTCTGGAAGAAGAGCTTGCCGAGGCTCATCGCCTGTTGACCGAAAGAAGTCGCGAAGGCGAGACCATGCGCCGTCTTTTGAACGAAATTGAAGGTCGCACAGATGCCAAGATCCGCGACTTTAAAGAACGACTCGAAGCGGCAATTGAAGAGCGGGACAAAGCTGAAGATGAAGCAAATACTATGGGCCGTCGCCGTGCTCGGGAATTAGAGGAACTGAAAAACAAAGTCCGCGAAACGGAAAAGGCACTTAAAGTTGCCGAAAACGACAAAGAAGAGTTGGAGTATGCGCAACGCGATTGGAAACGAAGAAGAGACGATTTGGAACTTCAAGCCGAGCGCTCGACGCAAGAAGTCAAGGAGGTCCGGCAAGCAATGGTCCAATTGCGCGATGCACTGGACGAAAGCGAACGACAAGTACGAGAAATGGAGAAAGAAAAGGCGGAACTACGTCGCTCGATCGAAGAGACAAACAACCGACTGGAAAAGCTGCGCAAAGCAAACAAAGCTCTTACAGATGAATTCAGTCGTGCCGGAAGCCCCCAGAACGGCAACGGCACTACCACTACCGCTGGCGCCGGGAAAAGGCCATCAACAATGGAGTCGGGCATCACCTCGTCCCGCTCGTCAATCGACTCGAGCCGCCGAGGTACTCCACTCCTCCCCGGCTCGCGCGAACGAAACCCGTCCGTCGCACGCAGCGAGACACCCACCGAGCGCAGCCAAGGCGGCGGTTCTATTGACTATATATACCTGAAAAACGTCCTGTTGCAATTCCTCGAGCAAAAGGACAAGACTCATCAGAAGCAGCTCATTCCGGTTTTGGCGATGCTGTTACATTTTGACCGGTAAGTTTTTTTTCCCCCTGCTTTTGAGGGTTGAACTAACGAGGAGTAGGAATGATGAGCAGCGATGGATGTCTGCTGTGATGTCTCGGTAGAGCACACATATATTTATACATGTAGGTATAGGTATAGAGGGGTGTAAATTAATGTACATAATATTTAAGTCTAGACTCATGGATCGATAGCAGCAAAACTACTATGTAAGGCTGTGGCGGTTCTCCGCAGTGGGGCAACGGGTCTACAAAACTTTTTTTGTCTTACCCAGTACGTAACATATGGAACACATCTTGTCAAAGGGCGCGACAATTCTATATAAAAGGCAGCAATCCTTCGTCAACTACATTTTTCTGTATAAACTCCAAAAAGATACACAATTGAGCAATTATTCGAAATGTCCGATCAACCAACCATCCGCCTAGCTAATGAAGAGGGTATGTGCATCTCCAACTACATACATCCATTAACCCCGCATCCTCCCTCACAACTCATAAAATCACAAACCCTAACCTTCGTCAACAACTGACAATAACACGTATACAGATGTCGATTACATCCTCCAGTTCATCCGCGAACTAGCCGACTACGAGCACGCCCTAGACCAAGTCGAAGCCACGCACGACTCATTACTAGCAACTCTTAGCTTCGCCAACTCCTCCACCGAGACACAACAGAAGAAAAACGGCTCAACATGGACCGCCCTCATCTTCCCGCCCGGCTCTGATGTACCCGTGGGTATGGCCCTGTATTTCTACAACTACTCAACCTGGCGCTCTGCGCCCGGGATTTACTTGGAAGATCTATACGTCCAGCCCTCGCAACGCGGAAAGGGTTATGGACTGAAACTATTTCGGTATTTGGCGAATGAGGTGGTGCGGATTGGAGGGAAGAGGTTGGAGTGGAGTGTGTTGAAGTGGAATGAGCCGAGTATTAAGTTTTATAAGGCGTTGGGGGCGCAGGCGATGGTGGAGTGGGAGAAGATGATGCTTGATGGGGAGGGGTTGGAGGGCTTGGCTGCTCAATATTGAAAAATGAAAAATTCAACAAACGAAACGGTGGGAATGGGTAGATTTTAAGGGATTATATAATTGGCGTTTGCGTGTATTGATGGGCCAATTCATGAACATTTATGGAATGATTATATGTACGTAGGGGTAACTTTTGAAAATGAACTGGATCAATTCTGTCGATTGATTACGTAGAAGGAATAACATCCGCTGTTCTGTCTGCTACTTTTTTTGGTCGCTGAAGTGTTGTTGGATTGGGACATCAGTGGTAGTGGCTTTTGTAACCCCTGGGGTTGTTAACATCAAATTCTTTAACAGCGTTATAATTGAAAAGTCGTATCATTGAAAATATTGGCCAGAGAGAAAAACTGTCGATGTCCACCCATCTTAGCGCGACTACGTGTGATACAAGAGTTGTTGGGGAATGAGTTATTTACCAGCGGAGATAATCCTAGAAGTTCTTTGTGTGTCAGACACAATCGAATACCTAAGCCATACTTGGTCGTTGTAGTTCCGTGTCACGGAACTTGTGGCTCSYTTGTTTCCGAGCTTGTGATTCGCTCAATGATTTTGATTTGGAGATCTCGATAGTCATGAATAAAATTTCTAAGAATGTGACAGATACAACAAAAGTGTAGAAAATATAGTAAGCAGCTGGATTGATTATAGGAGGATGCGTATAGGTACGCTACGTGGCAGATGATTGTAGTATGGTTTTGGTATATATGAGGTTGAAGAGGTGATCTGGTCAACTGAGACACTATTCTGAACATTATTCATGTTTTTTAATAGTGTCTATAGGCTTTTTATGAACGTGATCAAGATGGTGATACTCTTCGGTGGTGCTTCGGCTAGGGCTTTCTAGCCGTGACCCTAACTCAGTTGAGAGCAATAATTGGCATCAAGATATCGACAATTCAATTACATTACGTAGATTTCTCCGTGACCAGATACCGCTGGGCACCATATGTCTGTTCTTTCGATGGGTACATTTTTTATGGCAATTCGGTGTAACTGGTAGCTGTTTGTAAAAGGAACATGTCATCGACGGGGGCGCAATTGGTAGTTGGGCGACTTGATTTGTTGCTTTACAAGTGAGTTTTTCTATGTTTCTTTGACTCAATACGCTCTATATAATAAAAAAAGGAAGCTGAATGTAGATGAAAGATAGCTTGTCAATGGCGCAGAAGTAGATAGAAAAATCCGGAAGTGATAGATCTTACTCATCTACCAAATGAATTTCCAGAAGTTCGTACACACACTTGACGGCTGATATAAAGTACTCGTGGATTGGGATTGTACAAAGAGGATGAAAGTGTTCGCGATAGTAGAGCTGTTTGTAGTCACTTATGTAGACAGAGAAATACCTAGGTATACATGTCTCTCACGTCAATTCATGCTTCTACAGATGAAACACGAAACATTACAATACTGTTGTACTACATACACGTCATCATTGTTTCTAGGCAATGAAAAGTAGTGTCGGTGCCTCGAAAATAGAGGTCACGTTGACTCATTCGGCTGATCTTGTGAAATTCGTTTGCCATCGGCGTCCATTTAGGCAATTATATCAGATCCTGACGGGCGTAATTGTCTTCCCGAACAAAGAACTGCACAAAGGCGAGAAACTCTTCAGAGTTCGAGGGCTGTCAAAGACTTGAGGTTATGTAACAAATATAGTCGCCGTTTGCCGACTTGATAGATTGCATCACCTCCAGTAAGCAAAAGTGTATAATAAAGCTGGATATCATTTCACCGGGAATTTCCATCCAAGGCCTCTTTTGTAGGTGATTTATCTACGTGTAGTAAGATGAGTCAGTAGGTATAGAATTAATCAACACGATAAATTTTTAAATTTATCTTCCATCCTCCAATTGTGACCGTATCTGAACGCCAACCGTTTCTTGAGAACATGGACTCGAAGAACGCCTTAGATCCGAATGCTCCTGAACTAAACATAACCGTCAGTCCAGAAGAACTATCGTCGCCTGAGAATATGAACTCAAAGAACGCCTCAGATCTGGGAGCGAATGATGCCCCAGCACTAAACTTGACAGGAGTAATCAACTCCCAGTCTGCGCCACCTGTCGGAAACGGGTTAGGGAACCAACTCCGTCAGCCCAAACCGGGCAGGGAGCGAAATCATCAACACTTAATCTTGTCTGGTAAAGTCGGCAGGCAACTCACCGACCAGCAACTTCGCGACATACTGCAGAAATCTCCGAATGAGCGGGACGAGTTTGCAAGAATCACCAATGCTGATTACGTCTCTCAATTTGTTCCTCGTGAACACGATGGGTTCTTCATTGATGACGACTTAGCGGCGAGTATACTGCAAACCGGCACAGAAAAAGCTGTGTACAAACGCTTTACACACAAAGGACAGTAAGTCAATTTATCGCCTTTTATCAAGTTCCGTCATTGCTTTGGGCTTCTATTACAATCCATGATACTGATATGATGATAGGATCGAAGAATGGTATTCTCAGGTCACAAAGAATGGCTATTTCAGCATAACTGCATGTTGGTATGGTGAAAAGCCAGAAATCCCTGACTGCTTCAAGGATCTGCCAACTCTCATTAGGTTGGAGGAATGCGAGTACGACCCAGCAAGCTTTCGCTAAGATATCGGCAATGATGATTTCGGAAGCAAGATTACTCCAGCGCCGCCAAGTTATTTACCAAACGATCGGATGATGTCTGGGACTATCAGTTTCATTGGGTTGACTCTTTCAGATGAGAGTGATCGCCAATAAGTTCTTGGTACGGCGCAGTAATGACTTGTCTTCAATGTCCCGATCTTGGCATATCAAAGTGGATTCGAGATCTGATAATGGGGAGACTTTCGGTCGTGAAAGCCATGTGCAGCTACATTTTTACTACACCTCTCTTTGGTTATAACAAGTTTGGCAGTTGGTTAGGTACTACAATTAATATTACTTGTCTCTGAGTAACCGTTTGATGTAGATCTTCTTTTGACGTACTCAAAGGCTTATCCTCGAGTATACACACTATGTACATGTAGACTATCGTCTTTCATCTACCCCATCTCATGTACCGTTGCACCATGAAACGGTTTCGGCACGCTTGGTTCATGCGACATCTCAACCGGCGGTACTGGATTGTTCGGAACTGCCATTTCAACCAAAGCATTATGCGGTGATAATTCTGTAGGCGCGTTGGGTATTCTGTCGTCTGACCCCGGTGGTGGTGGCGGCGCAGCAGCATATGATCCACGACCAGCTCTTGCTCTTTTCCTCCATAGCCACCAACCCAGCACAGCTGCTATGAGTGCGACAACCACCACTGGGACTGCAACTGCGACTGCGATTGTTGTGGTATGGCTGCTACCACCACTGCTGGAGGAGGTCGTCGTATTCGACGGCAGGGCCGCTGTGGTCGTTGCTGGTGCAGTACTGAGAGTCGACGATGTAGGTAGATCTGTGGCTTGATAATTCAACTGAAACAACGGCGCCCAAATCAAAAATTGTGTTATCGTCTCTATTCCAGCTATACTGCTCGAAGCCGTTGTCGTAACTGTTTCAGGGAGGACGACGGATGTTGTTATTGTTGATGCGCCGCTTGCGCAGGTAAGGAATGGCTCGGTTGTGGAAGCGATTTGGCGTGAGCAGGTTTGGCCGTTGACGCCTGTCGCACATGCATAGCCCCTACATTTCCCTTAGCTTCACAACCAATTTCGATTGATCGCGAGAGTCATAGACTTACGACGGACAACAGCCAATCACTGTCTCGCCCGCAGTAGGCGCATACTCGAATTGAAATTGTTGTTGACCCGATATCGACTGTTGTAACCCGTTACTCGCACCAGACATGGCACACGCCGTCGAATAGCCCACAGGACACGCAAGACCGGGAGAATAGAATCCCAATCCGAGAAAAGGTGCCTCAATAGCGGAGACGGTCTCTGTGACTGGCGGCCAGCAGGTCAAAGTATCTTGATTTGAGCCGTCATCAAGACAGCCCTGGCCCTGCCAGGCATTGGAGCAGGTAACGCATTCTTGCCATGCAGATTGGCAGGGACTTGGTGCGGACCATGTTGTTGTTAGCGGGCCGAGGAGGTTAGTTCGTGAGGAGATTGTTGACGTCGCGGACATGACGTTTTGCTTCTGGTTTGTTCGCAGGTACCGATGAGTTGAGTGTCCGTGTATGTACCTGGTTATCAACCTCTCTGAGGTTTCTCTTCACGAGTTGGCTCGGATAAAGTCGAGGTGGAACTTTTAAGACCGAGAGACGACTGGACAGAGGAAAAAGAAAAATAAAAGGGGAATACCATCTTCGTACAATGTATGTATGCACGTATACGTGTAACATCGAATCATGACGCCCGAGTCACCAATTAGGTGTTGGCCAAGGTCCAGCTGAGCCTCTCTGGGTGTCTTGCTTTGACGCGGCTCATTAAATCATGTTGGTTACAGGCCTGATTGGAGGCTAACACGAAGCCTATTTTAGCTCGAGGCGTCGGACTTCTAGCTAACGTTGGAACCGCGAGTGATAGTGGGGACAAATCGCCTGTTGATCACGTTGGTCCAACACACTGCCACAGACGAACTTCTGGGTGAGCACTGGTGGGAAGGATTAATACACGGATCAACAACCCTGACAGTTTATTAATTAACTAAGTAGCCGTTGTAACAAGTTACGTGCGTAAACTTTGAGAGTTCACATCAAATTTGAAGATAATTAGCCAAATCTTACTAATAATAGATAGCCAGCCAATAATCGACACGGGCCGTGACTAGGGGCGGAGCTCAAGACCCCCAGCCTCGAACAACTTTAGAACGTATGCGAACATAATTTGTGACCTATCCATGCCTTCTTGGTCATCTTGCTGGCCGTCACGAGGCGGTGCGGTAAGGACTTCACGTATTCCCTTGTTCTGGTCTCTATTACGATACTGTTGACGAGCTTCATTCGTCTGTGATTTTCGCTTCTCTTTTGACGTCGTGCGCTGCGATATATGTCGCTGTTCGAAGCTTGGACTTATTTGACACGCGTATTCGCGCTATTGAGTTGGAAAATGCTGGGTTCTCTAAGGACTGAGTTGTGGATGAAACAAATAGTATAATATTCTACATTTTCCAGTGTGTGATTGACAAATATATTTCTTTTGCGGGTGACTTGCATGGTGGAAGGAGTCGTTCAAATGAGTTATTTATGATTGAGTCCAGACAATATTAGATGGGGTTATATTGTTGTATTTTCAATCAATACTAGACCATCGTCTGATCAAGCACGAGTAGTCAAATTACCTACATGGTAAATCAGTAATACACGATCAGAAAGGTGAATTGATTACAGCTTTGGCAATACAAGGCAAGTCCTTTGCTGGTATCTGAGTAGGGCTTATGCCCAGGCGGTTATTTCGCTGCAGGGGAATCACAGACACCGTTACTTCAACGCTCCCTTTACATGCACTAAATGATCGACTCAAGATTCTTGGGCTCATTCCCGCCTCGCCTGTTCCTGTATGCAATAACAGGGTGCTTCTCCAAATATTTCGGTACCTCGGGTATCTCGTTTACCCACACTGTTATGATTTGTCGGTAACCATCTTCCGGATGTGTAGAAAGCTTTATCTCCAAGTTCGTGTAGCCCCTATTCGCATCATGTTAGCCAGAAAAAACCCGTTTATTGCAAAAGGATGGTTAGCTTACCCATTCAAGTCAGCCACGTAATTCCCAACCGCATCTGCAGTCGCCCTTGTAATGAGATACTTTGCAAAGTCATAGGGAACCTCAGATCTATATACCTTGCATGGAACGTATTCGAAAACATCTTTTAATTCGCAATATCTCCATTTTCATCATGGCGAGCAGCTGGTATGGCAGGAACTTCACATATTTGTTTATTGTCCTCATCATTTAGATCTGCTGCGACCCGTATTCGTAGCAATTCTTCGTTTTTTCGAAGTTTCTCAAATTCAATTTGATATAATGCATTTTGTTCTATGTCTGTCTTCGCTTCCTGGACATGTGGCATTGTTCCTTTCTTTTCGGCGAGTTAGTCTTTGGGGATAACTCGTGAGACGCACTAAATTTTGAAAAAAAAAACAATATATGTATATGACCTTGTCAAGCCACTGCATCCATATTTATACCTCATGCAGATGACTTCTCATGTTCGAAGAGTCATGGATTGAGTAAAACTTGGATGAGTCCAGATCAAAATGACAATCTAGAGGTATCACTTTATGACGCCCTGCACGTAGTTTTAAGCTTCCGTATTCTCTTCGTTACTATTCTTCTCGTGTATTGGCTGTAGGAAATCAAAGTCAAATACGTTCTTTAGTATATTCAGGTGATTTATTGCCAATATTCTATCTGACGTGGGTGACATGGCTTCGTGGCGGAAGGAGTTACGGAATTGAAGGTAGTTCATATACATGGGTTCAGCGAAGGTTGAATAGACATAGGTTCACAGCCATGTTAGACGAGAAGAGTTGAATCAAATATTTGAGCTTCTTGTTGGCTAGGTCTGTGAGATCGTGCCACTTTTCGAGCATATCATTTTCAACATCTTCATTTCCCGGGTTCTCCACATTTAGAGTAGCGTTACGGAGATTCAGACGTAAGCTGTTAAGCATGTAGATCCCAATGAGCTGAAATGAAAATTAGTCAAGAAGAGGCCATATAGATGGGAGCTGCAGTTCAACTTACTCAAATTGCGGACGCAGTCTCGTCCTCATTTACATAGTTGAATTGTAATAATAAAAAATGGGGTATGTACCTCTGTAGCCATAATAAATTTGACAACCTCTGCCATGTGCAAGAAAGATCCGTACTCATATCACAGGGTATCAACAAGTCAACAAAGTAGAATCTGGATGTGCCAAACTTTCGGTATTCGAAAAGCGTTGGCCTGAGAGCCGGGTCCAAGCTACAGGTACGATTTTCCGAAATTCGACTTGATCTTTATCGACGGGTCCCACTTCTGCATCTTGAGGACTGGAAGGTCTTTGAGATGATCCGGAAGCTCAGGCTCTTCTTCAACGTAATTGATGTATATGCGTTGATAGCCATCCTCCACACCTCCATAATACAGGCCAACATAACTACCACCATCGTTAGTTCCATATACTAAAACTTACATTTGGGTGACTGTATTCAGACTCACTTCTTCAATTTCTTCAACCGCTCATTCAGCATCACCAGCACCGCATCCGCAAGAACCTCTTTCGCGAATTCTTGGGTAACTTCTATCCCCTTGTAGCCACAAGGCACCCATCCCCAGACATGCATTTCATCGTCAACGAAACCTTCTTCGTCCCGCATGTCCGGAGGCATGGCTAGGGTTTCGCGGAGAGGCTCGTCGGCCACGTTTCGAGCGACAAAGTCGATCAGAGACAATTCCCATTCATAGCGGCGGCGCTCCCAGCCCTTGCGGGACTCGAGCTGCTGGTTAATTTCGGCGAGGGTGTAGTACTTTTCTCCGTTCATTTTGATTTGCGGGTGTTGTTGCTGGATGTTTTGGAATTGTGTAGATCATCGTGATATTGCTCAGGCTGAATGATCGGATTATAACCCATGTTGACGTGTTGTCGAGAGATAAAACTTGGAGAGATGTTGGCAGCAGTTTGTGTCTTTTTTATATAGATCATGTAGGGATTCATCGTCTGGCATCTTTCAAAACTGTAATCTAAGAAGCCAATGGTTTGACAACCGCTTCTTGCTCTTTGTCTTCGAGTTATCACGATACTCCTTTGTATGAAATTCACATTGCCGAATACTGAAGGAACAACACTCCATTATCAACGAAATCCTTTATCTAAATAGTGCCGCTTATGCAGTTTCGTCCGCTCAAACGCTGTGATCAGAGCAGGAATTAGGGCTAAAAGATGATTTCCCGATTCAGTTAGATCTTACTTCCCAATATGGTTAGACTCGGTGCATCTTGGGGTTTTTAGGGTCATTTTCGACGATTTGCCGCGGCTATTCACTACTTATCATCGGCTCCCCTGACAATTATTACGTAGCAGGTTCCAGCTGAATTGTATCAAGCTAACTGGCCAAGCCAACTATCTCTTGGATACGACGTAGTTATCAGACACAGACTTAGTCAGCTACTTTACCTTGTTTTGGAGGCGCGTCGGAGATTGTTCCCATGACGCGATGGCAGATCATCTGATAGCGCCTTATCTTTCAGGCCAGCCGGTTCCAGGGTTCCTCCACTCTGTATGTGCATTCCCTTCACGTGTATCGTCGAGTATTCTTTCTCTAGGTCAATAAGATCGAGAGACAATAACAGACAAATGGATAGAAGAGTGCTCGGATCACTCAGGGTAGTTGGAGGAGGCAGTTCCCCGCACGCCGGACGCAGCGAGCATGGAGTACAAGCGCCGAGTACAAACCCTAACTATGTACTATGTACTACGTATGCAAGTGATGGAGATGCTTAGACCTCTGACTCCGCCACGCGTAGCAGTCGTTGGTTGATAACAAGTAAGTACTACGTACATACTCTACATAGCGTAACTGTAGGCAGGTTCCCCAGGCAGCCGCCGATAAGGGGCCGATAAGAAGGGGCTCGGATGGCGTCAGCGCCGCAGGTCATCCTCAAAGCTGGCACGTTCCTTCTTTGCTGCTTTTTTGTCGCTGTAGCCGCTGCTGTCTGTTCCGACCTTGTCCGGTGATTCTCAACGCCCTTATACACTCTGAATCAATATATAATCTCAAATCACCCCCAGTGTTACTGTCACTTCGTCCTTAGAAGACTGTCCGTACCTGGCCTTATCTGCTGCATCTTGCTATCTTATCAGCTTCGCCCGGCTAACCGCATCCGGAACCCGCCATACGAGGAGTCATTTAGAGGGTGACTCAATCTGACCAAGGCTGAATCATCTCTTTGCTTTTGTTTTCTGTATTTATCTTCGCCTTTTATTACTCGCATTTCGTTTTACTTTCAGCAAACATCATCTTGAATACGTTGTGAAGTCGAGCGACAGTCAACGGCATGTCGGACTTGCGCCGGTCAGCTACCGAGGTCAAGCGCGACCATGACCACAAGGCCAAATGGGCACACGGTGCGCGTCAATACGGACAAGAGACTGCACTCTTCGATAAATGGACCATAGACTCTGCCGGTCCGGTACGACTACGTCCTGTGGCTCCTGCCTCTTCTGCGTATGTTCCCTTATCTCATCTTCCTATCGTATGTGCACTAACAGGACGGCAGTACGCAATCAGTCCTGAAACGCTACAACGAGTCAACCCTCCGCTCGGCCCGTCACGCAAACAACACTTATTTCCGGAACGATGTCAAGGAGGCGCTCAGCAGCGACTCTTCATCCGACGAGACAACCGTCGCGCACGAGAGCTTCGCTCCGGAGTCGTTGCTAGTCCTCGACGATATCCCTGCATATGCCATCTCGGGCAACACTGTCCTCGCGACGGCTGTGTCCAAGGCCGAAGTCAAGTACGAGAACAAAGTGACCGAAAAACTGGCCAAGGAGTACGAGTTTGTCTCGCGCGAAGACGACAATGCCACCGGCTATACGGCCGATGTCGATGACTTTGAGATTATCGAGCACGACAGTGCATAAGTTGTACATGACACACATATGCTGATTTGTTGTTTTGTGTTATGCGTCTTCAGTGACTTCTGAGTTGCGCTCATCGCAGTTGTATCATTTGTTTCATTATTGCACTTTTGCATATATACCATCGGGCATCAAGAGAGGAGCGATCGGCGTTTGAGTTCCTTGAAGATTGAGCCTGTACTTTTGTCAGTCGATCTGAATTGGGTTTGGTTGTTTTTTGATTTCCTGTCTTTCGTTCTGTTTAGATTGTTTGACACGATGCACTGTTATCGTTTTGGTTGTCATGACTGGCACCAGATTGTATAGTCGGATTATTGATATTGATATTTATCAGTGCCAAATATACCTGTTTGTGATTCGGAGCAAGCACCTAGATTAACCCATTCGTAGAAGAAAAGTCCACACGTAGGGCTGGCTAGATGTACGTACATAAGCTAAGGGCACTAAATAGTGGAGCGGCAGTCGTCCGGGAAGACATGCCAAGAATTGTTTACATCCTAAACAAAATATCTCGCACTTCCCGCCTGCACAAAACACCCATCATAGCAACCACACCAAACACATCATCTTATCATGGACAGACGTACTGCAGAGAGTCCAATGGACTTTGAGTGGCAGACTCGCGCTCCGGGAGATGTTACTTCACCGTTCTATCAGCTTGGTCTGCAGCGTGATAATCAGAAGAAGTGTCAGTGGAAAACCCTTGTTTGCGGTTGGCTATAAGAGAGCATCACAACTGACAGTATATTTACGCAGCGTTTGTATTCGATTCTCCGATGAAAAAACCACCATCACAATCGGTCAATTTCTCGCAGCCGTCGCCACAGCGTAATGGATCACCAACTCGGCCTGGCGCCATCTTTGGCAAACCCGCCTTCCAAACCCCTCGCAAGTTCGATCTAGATTTCTCCTCTGGCGCAGAGAACATGTCTTCACCTGAATATGCCGATAACGAAGATACCCCCGAACCCGTGCAGATGAAGAAGAAAGAGAAGCGAAATTCGCTATTCGCAATTTACGGTCGATGGGCCCCTAGTCCCGGGAGAGGAGAAATCGCTCGTGTGACGAAACATACGACCGATCCAGCACGGCGGGKTCATAAACGACGGATACGGGACCGTGATATCGATCGGCATCTGCGCAGAGATAGTGACTACGATAGTGACCGACCGAGCAGTCGGGAGGGGAAGCAACCATCTAAACTCGACAAAAAGGACAAAGAGTCAACACCATCGCCAACAATACCACCATCGCAAGGCTCAACGTGGGCGCATTTCTTTGCTTTTCTCGATGAACATCCAAATCTCCCTGCGGTTCTGTCTTACTGGTTACAGCTGGTCTGGAACTTGATTCTGTTTTCGCTAGTCACATGGGTTGTGGTTTCGTTCGTCTTGACGATAAAGCAAGATATCGATCATGCGGCAGATGCGAAGCGGAATGATATCCTTACGGAAATGTCAACTTGCAAGGAATTTTATATCCAGAATAGTTGCAATCTCGCCAGTCGACCCCCAGCGCTCAACGATGTGTGCAATAATTGGGAACGGTGTATGGATCAGGATCCTACACGGGTGGCACGAGCGACGGTCTCGGTGCAGACAATTTCTGCTATCATTACTGGCTTCGTTGATGCGATCAGTTTCAAAGCATTCGTACGTTCTCTTTTTAGACATGTGTTATCGGCACTAATTGATTATAGTCCTACTTTCTCTTAACAATCACTACCATCACAATCGCCAGCAACTGGTCATTCATTGCGTTACGACACCAATACACCAAGAAAGAAGATCGATACCCATTTCCCAACGCCCAAAATCCACAAGGACAACCACCTTATCAACATCAACAAGCTCCTCCACTTTCGTATCCCGCCAACGGCAGTCAATATCCTCTCGAATATCCTAAAACGCCTGGTCGCGAGAATAGTCCGTCGCGTCGACAGCGAAAATACGACAGGGATGAGGATAATGACGACGAACAGGAGCCGCGTCGCTTGCTTCTTGAAAACACGCCGTCGCGGAATATGGATTACGTGACGGGACGAAGTCGGGAGCGAGAGCTACACTCGCGTACGCCTAGTCCATCGAAAAGGGAGAGGTGGATGTGATGCTCCTCTTCGGCAAGAAGCCTTATAAACATTGTCTCGGACAGACAGATTACATATTTTCGCTCTTTGCATTTTTCTTTTCTTTTTTAACATTACTGGGATTTGGGCATGGAATACGGTATGCATAGGTTGGATACAGTGGTGTATTAGTGTTTGTCTCGTTTTCTAGTATTCATTTCATGTATATAGCATTGATCAATAAATAACTCTACGTCAGCTCTCAATAAAGTCCCAATCTAGACGCAGGGCTAAACCTAACAATTTCCAGCGGGATGACGTCGTCGACTGATCTCATCTCCTGATCTTCACCGCCAAGAGCTCGATCGATCGCATGAAACACCACGTTTTCCCCTCATCCTTACAGACTAGTCATTACTTCATCTTTAATTTATTTCTAGCGTTCAGCACCGCAAGTCGTACCGTACTGCCTGGTTCTACTTCACCAGACGTTGCTGCAATGACAGCAACACCCTCCAACGACGCCGCCCTTCAGGGTAACTATGATGTCGACTACGTCATTCGCTATACCTTTGGGGGAGGTACGTTCGAAGCTATCTACACTTATTGACAGGACGCTGATGAAAGTGTTCCAATGATTCAGACCGTCTAGAAGCAAAGGAGCAGCTCAACAGCCTCTTGCAGACTCTTGCGGGAGTGGGGTTTCTGACCGAAGTCAGACCGGGAGATAGATCGTCTTTGCTCATATTCATTCGAGCGCCGCACAAGAGCTTATTGCGGGCTACGCATACTACTCGGTATATCCCTGAATGCTGTCTACATGTGCAATTAATTTTCGGCTGACTGGAAACGTAGTGTCCGCGATTGGCTCTATGGGCTGCGCAACACCCAACCCAACCGCGACTCCTCCCCCGGTCCCCAAACAGACGCCGAACGTCTGCGCGCAATCTACTACATGCTGACAGCACCCACCTCCGACGGCGGCGCAAATATAACGCCCAAATTCGGAAAATGGAAAAACGTCGACTCCTTATTCCCACTGCACGACGACAAAACAAATCAGTCCTGGATGCGGGACTGGAGTAAGAAGACGTTTCTATCGAGCGAAGATTTAGACCAAATTCGGGACAAATTCGGCGAGCAAGTAGGGTTTTATTTCTCGTTCTTGCAGACGTATTTTCGGTTTTTGTTTTTTCCAGCGCTGTTTGGGTTTTCGTCTTGGTTGATGTTGGGATATTATTCGCCTGTGTATGCGCTTGTGAATTGCGTGTGGTGCGTGGTTTTCGTGGAGTATTGGAAACGGAAGGAAGAGGATTTGGCGCTGAGATGGCAGGTTCGTGGGGTTTCGGTGTTGTCGTCGAGGAACAGGAGCTTTAAGCCGGAGAGTGAGGTGAGAGATGAAGCTACGGGAGAGCTGAGGCCGGTGTTTCCTTGGAGGAGAAGGCTGCAGAGACAAATGTTGCAGATCCCGTTTGCGTTTGTTGCGGTGGTTGCATTAGGGGCTGTAATTGCTACTTGTTTTGCTATTGAGATTTTTATCTCGGAGGTGTACAACGGTCCGTTGAAGTCGTACCTGGTATGTCTCACTTCTTTCTCTTTCTGGTATTTGCTGACAGGTCAGGTTTTCATCCCCACCGTCCTTCTTTCTTCTATTCTACCTATCGCGAGTACCATCCTTACTCGAGTAGCGAAACGACTTACGGAGTTCGAAAACTACGAGACCAAAGAAGACCATGACGTCGCTTTCATCCAGAAAATGCTCGTCATAAACTTCATCACGTCTTATCTGGCCATCTTCCTGACGGCATTCGTCTACGTTCCGTTTGCACATGTGATTGTTCCATATCTAGACGTCTTTCGAGCAACTGTTCGACCTTTCGTCTCTCCCGAAGATGAGAAGACAATACATCACTCCGAGTTCAAGATCGACCCCAACCGTCTGCGGAACCAAGTCATCTACTTTGCCGTGACAGCACAGATTGTCAACTTTTTCCTTGAGACCATCCTTCCTTTTATTCTCCAGCGAATAAGTTCCAAGTACAAGAAATACTCTGAAGAAAAAGCCAATGGCCACGAAAAGGCAAGTGCCGCATACGACGACCATCCGGATGAAGTCGAATTCTTGAAAAAGGTTCGCGAAGAAGCAGATCTACCGGAATACGAGACAACCGATGACCTCCGCCAAATGGTCATTCAATTTGGTTACTTATCCCTCTTTTCGACCGTGTGGCCACTCGTCCCGGTCTCATTCCTGTTCAACAACTGGCTGGAACTGCGATCTGATTTCTTCAAAATCTGCAAAGAATTCAAACGTCCCGTCCCCGAACGCGCTGATACGATTGGTCCCTGGCTGGATACTTTGGGTCTTTTGGCCTGGGTGGGCAGTATCACCAGTCCCGCTCTTGTATATCTAGCGCGGAGTCAGGGTCTTGACAGCGACGATTGCACCAGTTCAGAAAACATCCGCGGCTGGATGCTTATGACGACCATCTTCTTCTCGGAACACATCTACCTGGGTGTCCGCTACGCCGTCGAGAAGACAATGACCAAAATCGACATGCCGAGTATTGCGCACGAACGGATACAGAAGATCTTGATGAGAAAGGAGTTCCTTGCTGAGATTCCGGAGGAGTCGCTAACGCATGATGTGGATGAGTTGGAAGGTGCGGATGCGGCTGCCGGTAGTCAGATTACGAGAGCGACGCTAGAGGAAGATGCGCGTGCGAGAACGCTGCATCACGCGAGTCCATCTGATCCGTTCTGGGAGAGACAGAAGAATTGGAGAGAGGCGCTGCAGATTGGGGAGAGGATTATTGAGTCATACCAGAGTGTGGAGGCAAAGAAGCATGATTGATCTGTAAGTCTAAGTTCAGAAACGGTGGCCATAGTGTAGCGGGATGAATGGATGGAATTATTTGTACCTGGAAAGGTGATGTTTTCATACTTAGCACATAAATACACGTATTAATACATATCTTTACGTCAGAAACCCTCATCCATGTAATCATTGAAAAGCTTCCTGTCCCATGTAAAAATATATAAGAGATTCTTGTGACGTTCGAATTATCCAAAATAACCGGGATAATATCCCTGCCCATGTCCTTGCCCTCCTCCAAGATCCATACTTATATTTCCATCCATATTCATGGTCATGTCCAAACCCATATCGGCATCCAAAACCCCCCACTCATCATATGGCACATCCACTTGCCCTCCATTAGGAGGTGGTAGCGTCGAGCCTGTGTTTTGGAGGTAGTGATCTAGCAACGCCTGCAATTTCAAAACCAGAGTCAGTTTCTTCAATTAAAAGGATTAAAAGGGGTTGAGGGAGAGGAGGGAGGGGTGAGGGAGCCAACCCAGTCTAGATCCTCTGAGCCGGTTATCATTTCTGTCATTGTGTCTGCAAAGGGGAGGTCTAATGTCGGTATTTCTTGAGAGTGTGATTCAGTCGCCGTAGATATAGTCGTGTTGCTTAGTGAGTATGGGTCTGTAAGTTGATGCGTGGAAGTAGGTTCTCGTCTATCCTCAGACGAGAATGAGCTGTTCTCCTGTACTTTATCGATCATCAACTGCAACGTCAACGCCGCCGTACGCGCCTCATTCGAGTATACACTTTTCGCCTCCCAGATTCGCTGTGAATTGAGTAATGCATCCAGCAACCTCCCGAAATGCGGTGATCCCGTTTTTCCTCCCTTTCCAGCAGGTGATGATCGCATGAGCACAGATAACTCAAGACAAATCACCATCGAAGCTAGCAAAAAATCATGCGCCGTCAACGAGGAAACCATCCATCGATCCTCGTACAGCCGTCCATGCAGACTGGAAGTAGCGGCATGCAACTCCGTCTGCCTTGATAAAACTTCCAGTGCAGCGTTAATACATGCTCTGCGACTGAACTCGCGTTGCGGGTCGTGGTGTTCTGTATTCAGGTAGCGTCTGTGCAGCACAATGATGCTTTTAAGATAAAGCAGTTCGATTGTGCTGCGGTTAATGATTAGGCCCGATGAGACGGTGAAGGATTGATTGATGGGTCGCCATTTTAAGGGTTCGGGGATTGAGGCGTATGTTTCACGCAGTTTGGCGTCTAATTCTATCGTGATAGGGTATGAAGGCGGTGACGTTGAGGAGGAAGAAGAGTGGGTGTGCACAAGGACTTTGCGGAACATGTTCATCACGCTGGCTTTGGCGATTGTGTATAATACCGGTGTGTAATCCGAGCTTGGTCGGGAGGGTGGGAGTGTCGACATGGTAGGCCAGATATCCTCGTCTTTTAGGTTGCGGGGTGGTGCTGTATCGCAGAACTCGGGGGGGATCACGCTCGGCATACCCATTTGAAACGACATTAGCGTATCGAGCTGCAGAATTGCATGCCATCGTCGTCTTCGCATTTCGCCTTCGAACGGCGTGATTTTACTGTCAGGCTTTAAAGTTGTCGGGTCGCGATGATACCCCATTCGCATTGCTAAACGGATTATGGTGCCCATCAGGAACCAGCCATCGAAGCTGGAGTCGGGCTTGTCGATGTACGTGCCTAGGAGGTGCATAACCAGGGTTTCGAGGGCGTAGGAATTGGCGTTTGTGTAGTTGCCCATGATGAGACATTGGACTGTTTTGCGGCGAAGGGGTTTGACGGGGAGAGAAGGCGGTTTGTTGTCGGTTTCTGCTGCTGTTGGGGTCATGGCTTGCGCGACGGCGGCGACGCAGGCGAGGATGGAGAAGAGCAGTCCGACCCAAAGGGGTGGTGCTTTGCATGGGTCTTGCCAGAATTTCTCGTACTATAATTGTCAGTTCACAGTTCATATCCCTTGCCAGATAGGAGGTCATACCTCGTTTTGGAATTTAATAGTATGGATAATTGCTATGAACAGTTAGTCATGCTCCATTACCCCGGAGACAACGTACGCAAAACAATCGGTGATGTAAAATATTGCGACAGGAGCATATCACACATCGGCCTCGGCGGCAGCGAGTTGACGATCTCCTGAAGAGTAGGTAACGGTTGTGTAGCTCCCAAAACCAAGTCAATCTCTTCCTCCTGCGCCTCGTCATTCATATCTGCATTGTCCTCTGGAGAAGTCATAATATCTGACTGAGCGAGTTGTTCACGGACTTCTTTGATATCATCCAGGATCGACAGCCAGTGGGCATCCTCTATATAACCTCTTGCCTTCCTCGGAGTGGGCTGTTCTATCCCAACAGCAGTATTGCTATTGCGTGGCACAAATCTCTCCTCTTGAACACTCTCATGGACAACTCCTTTCTGCCTCTCAGCAGTCCGCACATTCCCTTCAGAGCCAACAAGCTCCGAAACCAATTTCTCGACTCTTCGCAGCCGTTCACCTACATTACTATTTCTGCGCCTGCCCGCCGAGTTGCGGATGGCATTGCTTGCGTATTTGCAAGTCGCTTTTTCGCCGCGTTTGATGCAATTCTCGCAGGGCAGTTCGCGGTTACATTTTGCTCTTTCATCATTAACAAGAAATTAGAGAAAAATAGTGCGGAGGGACGTACTTTCGTATACGACATTGTTCGCAAGATGTTGGTCGCCGGTTCCGTTTACTGTCTCTGTACATGCTTTGAATGTCTTTGGAGTTCATAGTGCCGGTAGCACGCCGATTATACAGAGAGGTGAATATTTTCTTTGGATAAGTGCCAGAGGATAAATCCGTTTATATTCTTGTCAAATTCCAAGAGAAGAGCAAGATGGATGTTGGGACTTGACCAATTAACTTCAGGCACCTAATAAGTGGAGTCTGACGATAATCCCGGCGGCGGAGATAATATCTCCGGTAGCCCTAACTATTTCCAGCCGGATTTATCATACATACATCGAGATTTGGATTTTATTTGAGTCAATAATGTCGAGCATAATGGTTTTGATTCTGTAGGTGGTGGAAATAGTCTATTTCCGTGTAGAGCCTGTGGTAGGCTCCAGTATTATGGTACAAGAGCTGTCCAGGAATAGGAGGCAATAAAACATATAAAAGGGCCTTGAAGAGAACAAAATCATTGACTCTAACTCGACAATTATTCTGAACATTTCACACTGATATTACCCATCAAATCAAATAAAAAAAACCTCTCTACCGTGATCGAGATGTCCGCCGGATCAGCTGCCCACGGCGTCGCTACGACCATCTTCTCCAATTTCTTCGTCTCCCTCCCCGTCCCCAAAACCAATCTGACTGGCCAAACCTACATCGTAACCGGATCCAACACCGGTCTCGGCTTCGAGTCAAGTCGACACATCAACAAACTCGGTGCCGAAAAACTAATCATGGCAGTCCGCAGCATTACCAAAGGCGAGACCGCTAGAGCTGAGATACTGCGATCAACGGGCCGCGAGGAAACTTCTATTGAAGTATGGGAGTTGGATATGGGTAGTCACGAGTCGATCAAGAATTTCGCTGCCCGTGTCTCGACTACGTTGCCACGTGTGGACGGCGTACTTGCCAATGCCGGGATAATGGTCGACAAATTCAGAGTCGTGGAAGGTGATGAGAGTACACTTGCCATCAACGTAGTCGGCGTGTTCTTGCTCTTTGCACTGTTGATCCCCAAGTTGCGCGACTCTGCAGAAAAGTTCAAGATTGCGCCGCGATTTACGATCCCCAATTCGGCGTTGCACTACATGGCTTCGTTGAAGGAAGTGGAGGACAAGAACGGCCGAGGCATTTTTAACACACTGAATGACTCCAAGACGGCCAATATGGAAGATCGATACAATCTCTCAAAGTTGCTGGTCATCTATGCCTGTCGTGAACTAGCAGACAAAATCAACAGATCCGCTAAAAACTCGTCGACGGCGATTGTCATCAACACGCCGAATCCGAGTTACTGTAAATCAGCACTCCAACTAGGGACCGAACAGGGCAGGTCTACCGGTGCAAAAGTGTTTGAGAAGGTTTTGGCGCGGACCACAGAGGAAGGGAGTCGCACTCTGGTGCATGGAATGACTTCGGGGCCGGAGACGAATGGGCAGTATTTGACGAACTGTCATGTTCAGACGTGAGTCATCTAACCTCCACTTTTATATGTTAACTTTGATACTAATTCAGTGTTATTAGTCCCTCATCTTCTGTGACCAGTGCCAAGGGAGCCCGAATCCAGAAGCAGTTTTTTGGCGAGTTGGTCGATAGGTTGATCAATATCGCACCCGAAGTTTCTCCATATCTCAAGTAGATACCGTCTAGCTTGGACTTTGGCTCATTTTTTTGCTCGTTCTTTTGTTTGCCTTGAACTGCAGCCATTTTATCATCGCAGTATAATATATGTTTTAATACCAACCATAAGTAATTTATTTGTTGTTCTGCGGAAGCAACCATATGACGTCAACCATCGAGATTGACCCCAACTTCGACTTCACCAATTGCCCCGAGCTGGATCCATACTCTGAGCCATCATTTTCTATTGGAGCGCCACCATGTCATGGAAGTCTTTGCCGGCCTGTCGTCCATTCGTTTTATGTAACCACGTTACACGTCCCCTGTCGCCAAGCATAGCTTTGTCTTGCAGTCATAATGACAGAATACGGCAGAATCCGGCAGATTGGCATTTATCTTGACGTTGCCTGGATTATCCATTTCACATGGACTTTCGAATTATTCCATGTAGCATTAAATAAGAAACTAATTGACCAATAAAAGACACTGTCGAGGTAAGTTTCTATAGCTTGTGATGATCGACTCTCTCACCAATCGCTCCCAGACCTTAGACACATACAAGAATGCCCTCAGAACCAAAACGAAACCTCATCGTAGTCTCCAACCGACTACCCCTCTCCATCAAACGCAGCGAAGATGGCTCCTACATCACCAGCATGTCCAGCGGCGGACTAGTCACCTCGCTGTCTGGACTGACCAAGACGACCGAATTTCGATGGTTCGGGTGGCCCGGCATGGATCCCAAGGAGCCCGAAGAGCAGGAAGAGATCCGGCGCAGTTTGGCGTCGCATAATGCGATTCCAGTGTTTCTGGATGAGGAGTTGGCTCAGAAGCATTATAATGGATTTTCTAGTAAGTTTTTTTTAGCTGTTTTGTGGGGAAAGGTTATTGACAGTTTAGATCAAATTCTGTGGCCGATTCTGCACTATCAGTCTGGCGTGACGTACGATGAAGAATCGTGGGAAGCATATAAAAAAGTCAACGAAATTTTTGCCGACTACATAGCCGATGCCGCGCAGGAAGAGGATCTCATCTGGGTACACGACTATCATTTGATGCTATTGCCAAAATTGCTGAGAGAACGAATGGCTCGGAAGAAACGACAAGCTTGTATTGGGTTCTCGCTGCATACCCCATTTCCGCCATCGGAGTCGTTGAAAGTGTTGCCTGTGGCAAAGGATATTCTGGAGGGGATGTTGTCGAGTACGTTGATTGGATTTCATACGGACGACTACAGAAAGAATTTCACTGAGAGCTGTGAATACCTATTGTACGTTCTGCCCCGTATGCAATGAGTGCAGGCTAATTGGGTAGAAATGCACGATCCCAAGATAGCGCAATATTGTACAAAGACCGCCTAGTTAAAACGGGCCGGTTCACAGTCGGCATCGACCCGGAAAAATTCAGCGAAACGCTCAAGCAAGATGAAGTCCAAGCACGCATCAAAGATCTAGACGAGCGATACAGGGATATCAAAGTGATTGTCGGCGTTGATCGGTTGGATTATATCAAAGGCCTGACGCATAAATTGCATGGATTTGAGCAGTTTTTGACGGATTACCCGAAATGGCAGGGGAAAGTTGTGTTGATCCAGGTTGCGGTGCCGAGTCGAGAGGATGTCAAAGAGTATCAAGATCTTGAAACGGAGATCAGTTGCCAGGTCGGAAAGATCAATGGCAAGTTTAGTACGTCAACCTCCTCAAACACGAAAGACAGACCTAATTGGATAGGCAAACCGGATTACACACCAATCATCTACCTACACCGCTCCATCCCATTTACCGAGCTCACTGCCCTATACTCAATTGCAGATATGTGTTTATTGACGTCAAGCCGCGATGGTATGAACCTGGTCGCATTCGAGTATATCGCCTGTCAAGAACAGCGAAATGGGGTGCTAGCACTATCTGAGTTTGCGGGTGCGTCTGTCTTTATGGCTGATGGCACGGTTCAGTTCCACCCGGCGAATATCAAGGAGATGGCACAGTGTATAGACAGAGGGCTGAGCATGTCGAAGGAGGAGCGGAAGGAGAGGTATGATAAGCTTGCAAAGTTTGTGCATACGAATACCAGGTATGTCTTTAATCCTTACCCTGGATTCGAGGTGGTGGTGCTGATGACTATGACAGTGCGAAATGGGGTCAATCGTTTGTTACAGAGTTGTCGAAACGTCATGTATAGACGTTATTAGCTAGTCAGTTTGAATCAGCCGTAGATTTGATGACGTTTTTGAGCAATCATGTTATCTGTCCATGCATTAGCTAGTTTCAATATACAAGAATGAACGATTCAAGAACGCATGTTCTGTACATACATTATCCCCCCGTCATTCTGTATCAAAAAGACACGAGATCTCCTTGCCCTATCGATACTTCCAGACCTGCCAAACTATTCAAAAATGCAAACCAGCCAAACCAAACGAATTTCCGAATATGTAATCAAAGTCAAGATAAGCTCTGAGACAATCCACTCCTGTCATACTCGACCGAACGCCCGAGTGGGTCCAATATCACGATATCCCATATCAGAGCCTCACAACAAGCACACGCCTTCTCTTCCCAACCATATCTAAGACACTATATCGTCCCTTCAAACGCCCAGAAATCACGAGCTCGTCAAATCTTTCTCGCGATGCTCGTACAAGACCTCCCATTGGTCCACACGCCCCTGTTAGTTTCGTTTGTAGTCCTCAAACTGTCAACAACCAAGCCCAGAACCTCGCAGAATCACACGTGAAGCCTCATCCCCCACGCATACAAACACTTTCCAGCATATCACGCCCAACAACGGAGTCAATCTTCCCCCGCCTTCGCAGCCTCAGGCCAACCATCTCCCCGTCTATAAATACCTCCTTCCTCACCCCATCTCTTCCTCTCTCCTTCTTCTTCCCTTCTTCAAGCAGATACAACTCGAGGCCTTGCAGATAGCACGAGCAGAGCCTGAAAAGTGTCATCTTTGTCCCACCCCCTCTCTCCTCTCCCATTTTTGTTCTCTTGTTTTTGTTTCTATTGGGCTTGACACCTAGTACGCAACCCTCCCTCGTAACTCATCTCGCACTGGCTTCTCTGCTTCTCACCCTCAAAGTCCACCCTTATCCTCCCCTCCCCTCCAATCTCCCATTTACTCTCCATTTACACGAGGATGCGGCCCATCGGAGCTTTCGAGTCGAACTTCTTTCAAGTTTTTCACGTTTTTTTCCCTTCTCAGTTCTGCTTTTTTTGGTGATTCAGACTCATCGAGCCGATGATGGAGACGTCCCATGATATGAGGACAGCAGAGCAGGGTGGGTACCATAGCTTCGACGATAAGCTCCGACTGTTCTAGCACTCAGGGGTGACAACCCGGTGGACAGAGTGTACTGAGGCTTTACGATGAGGATGTCACTTGTTTTGTACTTTGTTTTTTTTTCTTTTGAATAGGAGAGTCTACAGTAGCGTGTTTTGCGGTTGGTATTATTTGAACTTGATATTTCAGTTGTCTGTTTGTCTAAATCTATATTGTAATTGGATAATATGTGCATGTTGAGCATCAGAGTTGATTTAATGGACTCGAAAAATTTAGTCTAGGAAACAGTTTCACGCCATAAAAGGACAATGTTCTGTGAAAGAAATGCAAAGGCCAGATAACTTTCCCAAAAGTTCAAGTAGTGTGTATAGACGATAACGACATCATGGCCCTATACAATACAAGCAAGTCAATATATACATAGGATGTACGCGAACTAGTGAATTCAACGGACTCGGCGTGGTGTAATTGATTTTGCTCGGAATCACACTTGCAGCATCGTTGATATAGCAAATTAAACCATCCTTTCCGGAGTAAGATGTACGCCCGCCGGCTCCGTGACGGTTGAGGTTGACGTGGTCGTGACAGTCGTCGTTGTTGTAGTAGTCGAGTTAGGAGGAGAGGCATCGGCTGGAAGGCAGTGGACATACTCCCTAGACAACAAAACCAAGGTCAGTCTCAAACCATGAACTTCGATTCCCACCTCTCCAAGAACTGAGAGGTAGAGAGGACTTACTGTTGCGTTCTGCGTCTAGCACCATTGAAACACCCATGTATCAATACCCGTCCCAACTTCAATGCCAGGTAAGCAACGAGGACCAAAAAGAAAAAGTCGACGACATAGTATGGTAAAATCAGTCTGATCCTGAAGTCGCCAGGATCGCGTCTCTCCATTCTCGAAGTGATTCGGTTTTTTTCGAGTGGTTGTAGACTGCAGTTTGAAGGATGGATGATATGATGCTACGTTACGAGTTGATACGTGTGTAGCATATGTGATATATAGCGGTGAGAATAGAAGGTAGAAAATGAGGACAAAGGAGTACGATTGATCGATCGAGGTGAAGAGAAGATGAAGAAGAAAAAGGGAGAAGAGAGGGAAAAGGAGGGTGTTGACACGGGAGACGATGGTTGCTCTTTCCCTCTGCCACCAGGGTAGCACCTGCCCTGACCTGCTTCTGCTCATTTTCTGATGTGAATGTGTGGATGCCTTAAGACAAAGGCAAAGAGTTGGATTGAAATGGCAGGAGCATTCTGTCCGAATCACGGATTTTCAATGAACACTCAACTGAAAGAAAGCTGGATGTCAAGTTAGTAACCGACAAGAGAAGTTGTTGATGTGAAGAGATACCATTTATAAACATTTCAGTCCAAGACAGTTGTATGTACCGCGAGGCATCATCTCATTGTAGTCATTAATAGAGTATATATAACATGATAGAACACATAACAACGCCGACCGAAACATATATCGCATAACATAACACCAAACATAGCCCTCCGCATATATTGCCAAAATATCCTCGTAAACACCATATCACCGTGTATGCATCATCAAATGTCGTTCGCATTTGCTTGAGCTGAAAAGCCCAACAGCGTATCAACTGAAAAAAGTGAGGTTAACAGCATGGACGCCGCTGCCTCCCCGGCTGCGCAGGCGTTTCCACCTCTTCACTGACCACCATGCCAGGTGGGAAACCCAACCAACTTCGCCGTTTATCGCCCATACCAATCCGAAAACTTCCTCGTCCATTTATCCCATTCGTTCCACCGCCGCCGTCCGTATCCGAATGATTCGGGTCTGATGAACCGCCATTCGCACCGCCAATACCATTCGCCATCAGCTCGTTCAACTGCCTATTTCTTTGTTCTACCAGTTTCCGCGCAATCACGCGAAACACTTCTTCCACGCCCTCGCCGTCCTTGGCGCTAATCTCATGGCAGCAATCCCACCCGATATCCTGGCCCCAGAATCCGCTACTGCGTTTACTATCGGGAGACTGCAGCCCACTCGTCGGCGTCGTGACAATCATATTCCCAAACCCTGCTGTGGGCGGCGGCGTCGATGCTTGCGATGGGTATAACTGTTCGGCAACATACGCAATCGTCCTCTCAAACGGAACTTTCCGTCTCGACGGCTCCAAGGCGACTATATCCGATTTTGTGCCCACGACATGTATAACCAACGGACTATCCCCTCCGGCGCCGACATCATTGCTATGCCCTAGGTTTTGTTTGAGTTCCTGCAACCAACCCGTCATTTCCTTGAAACTGTTCTCGTCTGTGATGTCATAACACAATAAACAAGCGTTTGCGCCGCGGTAGTACAGGCGCGATATACTGCGAAAACGTTCTTGGCCCGCCGTGTCCCAGATTTGTAGTCGCACGATGGTGTCAGAGGTTGTGTCGAGGACGCGTTTGGTGACAAAGGACGCGCCGACAGTGGAGGTGATTTTGGCGGGTTCAAAGGCGTTTTTGACGTAGCGGTTTACGAGGGAGGTTTTGCCGACGCCTGTAGTCAGTTAGAATTGGAATAGTATTCCGAGAGAATGAGACAGACCTTGTGAACCGAGCACGACGATTTTGGCTTCGAGGGAAGAACTCATTGTGAGGGGCTTACCGAGTCGCGACAGAGACGCGACTAAGTAGATGTCGCGAGCTGGATGGGCATATCCAGCTAGAATTTCCAAAAATAAATATTAGACAATCTGTAAAGATCTTGGATAAAAATAAAAAGAATAGATAAGAATAATCTCTACTCCGTAGTGGATTATAGACCGGAGCGACAAATAGAGGCTGACCGGGTTCTGCGGGGCTAATTTAGGGAGTGCCAGCCTTATGAGATGCCGATAAGAAGCGCGACTTTGGTGTCTACCTACAGCAACTGTAGATTCGACACCGCCACTATGACTGATCAGTTAGATCACCAGATCTGACTCTGACTCTGAAAGTTTGATTCTTCAGCAACTAAGTGCTAAATACATAGCCGATGACTCCAACTTCCCTGTTTTTGCATGACTCGGTGAACAGAACTTGGTCACTTGCCAGTACGGAGTACTACGTACATACGTACCTATACATTGACGGGCCAACCAGCCGATCATGAGATGGGCTTGCATTGCATCACACTGCAGCTGAAGATCGCGTTCGTTGAGTTTATTCTTGTCGCCAATGAGGAGCGGAGAGTGAAGCGGGATTTTTATTCGTTGGTGGTGGTGCTAGGCATTTGCATTTTGCTTAGCAGCTTAGGCGGTATGTAGGTTGTACCACGTGCAACGACGTAACATAGTGCTATGCTTGAATTGTCAGTCTAGTACTGTATCAGGACAATAAGTTTGACATTCATCTTTAGTCCCGAGTGAATCTGATGTAGAGGAAGATAAGAAGAGAAGATAAGAATATAACCTCGGCCTTAGCATTGCAGCCTGAGGCACCAACAATCGGCCGAGAGCGCGCCTTCCCCCGAAGCTCCCCGCAAAACTGACTGCCAAATAGCTGCCCTCTCATTGGCTCATTGGCTCCCCACAGGATATTTGCAGTACATGATTGGCTCGCGAGGACTTACCCCGAGGTCCCGAATCCAGCTTTCCTTCTTTGGGCTGCCACATATAACCACTCTCTTTTTCGTCCTTTTCGTTTCTTCACTTACTGTTTTCGTTTCTCTTGTTCTTTAGAATATCTGTATACTATATACATAATGGCTAAGCTCACAGGCCAAGACGTCGCTCAGCACAATAACAAAGACTCGTGTTGGGTCATTGTGCATGGCAAGGCATATGATGTCACTGAATTCTTGCCGGGTATGTTGCTTCCGCTTCAGAACGCAATTGCGTACTGACAGACAGAATAGAACACCCCGGCGGCCAGAAAATAATCCTGAAATATGCTGGCAAAGATGCTACCGAAGAATTCGAACCGATTCACCCTCCCGACACCCTCGACAAGTACCTCGATGCATCCAAGCACCTGGGTCCAGTCGACATGTCGACCGTGGAACATGACGAGAAGGTCAAAGACCCCCTTGAGATTGAGCGCGAAGAGCGCGTGAAGCGCATGCCTGCGCTAGCTCAATGCTACAATTTATTGGATTTCGAGTCCGTTGCTAGACAGGTTATGAAGAATACGGCTTGGGCGTATTATTCGAGCGGTGCCGATGATGAGATTGTGTGTTTAGTGACCCTAACTCTGATATTTTAGAGCTAACGATGTTAGACAATGCGAGAAAACCACACGGCATTCCACAAAGTCTGGTTCCGTCCCCGTATCCTCGTCGACGTTGAAAAGGTCGACTTTTCGACTACAATGCTCGGAACAAAAACCTCCGTCCCTTTCTACGTTACTGCCACCGCACTCGGAAAACTTGGTCATCCGGAGGGTGAGGTTGTGCTCACAAAGGCCGCTCACGGCCACGATGTCATCCAGATGATCCCGACTCTGGCCTCATGTTCCTTTGACGAGATTGTCGACGCACGCAAAGGCGAGCAAGTACAATGGCTGCAGTTGTATGTCAACAAGGACAGATCAATCACAAAGCGAATCGTCGAGCATGCCGAGAAACGGGGTTGCAAAGCACTCTTCATCACAGTTGATGCGCCGCAATTGGGTCGACGAGAGAAGGATATGCGTGTCAAGTTTTCCGATACGGGCTCCAACGTGCAGGCGTCTGGCGGCGATAACATTGATCGATCACAGGGCGCTGCACGCGCAATTTCCTCATTCATTGACCCCAGTCTCTCATGGAAGGATATCCCCTGGTTCAAATCCATCACCAAGATGCCCATCATCCTCAAAGGCGTGCAGTGCGTGGAGGACGTGCTCCGCGCCGTCGAAGCCGGCGTCGAGGGCGTCGTTCTCTCCAACCACGGCGGCCGACAACTCGATTTCGCGCGTTCGGGCATCGAAGTTCTCGCAGAAGTCATGCCCATCCTCCGCGAACGCGGCTGGGAAAACAAAATCGAAATCTTCATTGATGGCGGCATCCGTCGCGGAACGGATATCATCAAAGCTCTCTGCCTCGGCGCAAAGGGTGTTGGTATTGGTCGTCCCTTCTTGTACGCCATGTCCACATATGGTCAAGAAGGTGTTGAGCGCGCATTCCAGCTGCTCAAGGACGAATTGGAGATGAATATGCGATTAATTGGTGCGGCTACGGTTGAAGATTTGAATCCTAGTATGTTAGATACGAGAGGGTTGGTGGGTGGGCATTATGCTGCGCCTTCGGATACGTTAGGACTGAATGTGTATGATCCTTTGGTGTCGCCGCGGTTTGCTGAGAAGTCGAAGCTTTAGTTATTGCACGGTTATACCCTTTTGAAAGAGAATATGTTCATTCGTATATTTAAATATATTACATACATACGCTAGACAATGCTACATAGTCACAAAAACCTATTAACCAGATCTTCCTCTTTCAACACGTTGATAGCAAGGGCTATAGGACGAAAACTTGAGGTTTATTCCTCAACACGCCTGTATCTTTATACATCATTGCCGCATTCACCATCCATCCACTTCCGCGCCCAACCTGACCACCCCAGACCCGCGCCCAGATGATACCCGTGACGTCATAAAACAGCACTCTAAACGCATCAAGCCAGTTCCTGGGCGTGATCAGATCGTAAAATAGTCCTCCAAACCGCGCCATCAGGCTGGATGAAGAGTGTTGTAGTTGACGCTGTCTCGCCGAACACCTCGTCGAAATCCGTTCCCAGGCTCGCTGCGCTTCATCCCAGAACACAGGCTCAGAACCATACGCAAAATGTACATGCCCGAAGACATGCAATATGGGCCTCACGCGCCATACTTCGCTTAACAGGAACGGGCAGCCGATACTGAAATTAGGGCCTAGGTCGCGGTGTGTATAAGGTGGGGTATGGGTTACGAGGATATCGGTTTCCGGTGGGATTGTGTTTGTCCATGCGTCTTGTTGAGGCGGGTAGGTGAATGCGTGTTCGGGGCCCAAGGGCATTGGGGTAGGGATTTGAGGGGCGCCGTAGATGTTGAGGGTGCGCGAGCGTTGGTTGGGAGTGAGCGCGGGGAAGGTGAGGGATATGGAGGAGTGTTGGAGGTAGTGGATATCATCTCTGTGATCATCTCCTTTTTCGCTGAGATACTCGTCGCTGTGACTGGCGTAGTCGTAGTCCTCCGTCGGCGTGTTGTGGCTCCAATCAATCCTCCCGCCCTCAAAATCGTCAATATCGATATCCACGGACCGTATGGACGCCGTCGACGCAGATATATTCGCCAGCGACGAGGAGACTTTCTCCTCGCGATCCTCATCCAATCGTGACCTAGGGTCGAAATAACTATCGTGGTTCCCCGCAATCACGATTTTATGTCGATGCGGTAACGTTTTGAGCCAGTTTACGGTTCCTTGGATTTCGCGGACGCTGCCGTCGTTGCACAAGTCACCGGCATGGATTAGTAGATCGCCATCGGGTATGTCGCTCCATTCGAGGGTGTGGGTGTCGGATATGCAGACGACGCGGATGGGTCGTGTGGTGGAGGATGAGGATGGGAGGTGAGGAGGTCCGCGCAGGCGGAGGAGAAGGATGTGGATGGGATGCAGGAAAAAGGCGAGTGGGGAGGCGAGAAGGCGGTCGACTAGGGGTCGTTCGATGAAAGGATTTGCCATTTTGGCTTTGGTCGGTCTGTTGTATTGTTGTTGATGCTTATGTGATGGGTTAGATGCGATGCGATGCGCTTTGGTCTCGAGCCATCTGGCGCGGTTATCGAGAAAGTGGGAGATACTCAAGAGCGTTACTCTAGATATGGTATCAGTAATGCATAATAAATGAAAGTAGCCGATGAAGAAATAAATGAGCGTAGATGGTAGTGCGATATTAGTTGTAGAGACTGAGGGGGTGCTGAGCGGTCTACGTAGTCAACATGTGCCAGCTGCCATGCTTCCATATGGATAGTAGCGTAGTGGTACCATACCGCTTTGGGCTACCTCAATCCGAGCCGCGGCATCAGACACTTGCCTGCAACAAGATATCACCAGATCTTGGACTTATTTCAGGGGGAAATAAAGATGCGATAAGAAAGGATCAATTAAAATGCCTCGAATGATTTATTATAGTGATCTGAATTTGAGGGAGATATGATTGCGCCAATTATTGTTGAAAAAGTCATTGCTACGTCGGTTTAAGATCGGAGTTAGGGCTACATTCCAAAGCCCTAAGTCATTCCCAGCTTAGAACCTACATAACTTTGGGTAAGTTTGTATCACATACGATCTCTTAGAAATCTTGAATATAAACTGCTATCAATTTACTAAAGTCTCGGTATAATACCATCGTCTGAAACTTAAGCAGTCCCTAAGCTTCAGTGTTGGACTCAGCCAAAAGGTCGTGCGTCTTCGCTAAGCTTGATGAAGATAAATAGTAGACTATTGCAGGCTTGATCTGTATATTCTGGTTACTTCAACTATCAATTCTTGTTCTGAGTGGGCTTTGATTCGCTCGTTCTCAGTCTTTTTCCTGTTAGTATAACTACCCCCTCCTTCCATTACTTCATACCGGGGTAGATAACATCTCAAACCCGAATCTCCTCCAACCTCTCAAGCACTCTATCAATAAACTCCAACCCAATCCTCTCCTCTTCTTCATCCTGCGTCTTCCCAGCCTCATCTCCACCATCAGCATGCCCAAACCCGCGTTCCACCGCCGACAAACACTCAACCACAACATCCCTAAAACAGCATCCCATCGATATTGGCAACAACGCCTTCGCAGCCAACTCATACAATTCCCTCATCCGTTTTCCGGCCTCTTTATCGCCGTCCTTGAGACTATCGCAAATCAATCGACCGCCTTCTAAGGCTTCATTATTGAATATGCGCGCTCTTTCGTGCGTGTCGAAGATGAGGAACGAGTCCCACAATGCGATTTCGAGTAAGTTAACGCCGAGAGAGTAGATGTCGTGGGCCATGGTGTACCGTGTTCCGGGAACGTGCCGAGATGGGTGCGTGTAGATGTCGTATTCCCAGTTTTGATTTCCTTGGGTACTACTCACGGTGTTTGGGGTGTCTTCTCGGGCGAGTTGGAAGCCGGTTAGGAAGAGGGTGCCTGTAGAACCACCACTCGGGCTTGCTTCCTTTTCGTGAGATTGTTGTTGTCGTTGGAATATGAGGATCGACTCTGGTCGAATCGATTTATGCACTAGCCCCGACGTATGCGTATAGAATATAGCCGTAGCCAGTTGCCGACACAACTCCAACCTCTCATTAATCGAAGGCAGAGGCGTCATGGTCAAAGCCCAGCGGAGAGTCCTCGGCACGTCAAGACCCACTGGATATTTAAGAAATAGCTGAATTTCCCGTTTTGGGGATGGTTCATAGGCAAATCCCACTGATTGCAGGACATGCGTATTGAGGGCTTGCGAGCCTGCGGCAGCGAGGATTTGCGCGACTTTGCTGGTTGAGAGCTTGAGTTGAGATATGTTTGCATCTGTGCTGTGCGTGCGGCATTCGACGAGGATGTTGTCCCCGTTTAACGCATCAGAAGTCCAGATTAATTTCGTGTCTGTATGGCCGAGTGCCTCTATTCGGCCCGGATTCTCGCGAGTATTCGTTAATGGCGGGATCTCCAATGCATCAATCGGCACTTCCTCAACACGTGCGCGAAGAATTTCTCGACTCAATCTATCAGCCGTCGATGACGACGTACTCTTCCTTTTCTCCGTGCTACCATCACCATCATCTTCCAGCCTCAACCCATACCCTGTAAACCTCAAGAGCTGCACATAATCCATAAACCGTCTCTGCCACCCCTCAATTTCAGGCACAAGCCTCGCCAATCTAGGTTTTATACTCAATGTCCATTTTAAGCGGCTTACTTGGCCCGTTGTGACATCAACTGCATTATTAAATGCTTCTATGACTTCAGCAAGACTTCTATTCAATAGACGCAGTATGGCTCTGAGACGAGTCTGAATCTCAGCGCGAAAATTGCCTGCGTTGAGGCGCAGAAATTGCAGATCGGCTTCTACAGAGCTGAGATGGATGTCTAGCAGAAGCCAGTGGTCCTGGGCGTCTGAGATGGCTTTCAGATAGGATTGGAAAATCTCGGAGACGCGGGAGTGGAATTCTAGGCTGACCTGTGCGTATTAATCAGCCAGAGCTCTTTCAGAAATTGATACTGTGGGTAGGTATAGATAGGTACTTGAATCAATCCCGGAAGAGCCAACGCAACTCCGGATATGCTTAGTGCCATATCCATTTGAATGTTCGTCGATGTATGTATATACTTGATCTTCCGTATGCAGATATAGAAAATTAATTTCAGATGGCCTGCAATGTTGTATATGATATAAATGGCGAAGCTTGTACTCGTTCACGTTAGAAGAATCCGAGTCCAGACATGAAGTGTCACCACCCGTCGCCGGCGCCACGATGGATGTTCATTGATAGATGTAGTCCGCTAAGCCACACAATTAAGGACGAGGCTGTACTAGTTATCTGGCGAGAAAATGTCGACAGGTAAGAAGACTCGTGTTCATTTATTTTGTCTAAAATGTCGAGCAGTTCTCAAAAAATTCAATATTTAAATGCATGCAACTATCAAAACTGAAATATTCGAACAAGAACCTAGCCATCATCCGAGAAGAAACATAAAAAATGCCCTCGTCCAACCCAGAATCCGAGTTCGGCGCATCCTTTATCAAAAACTACAACAAACGCATTCGCCAACACTTATCCCAATCAACCAACTCATCCCCAAAATCTTCATCTCGTCCTAGTCACTCACCATCACCATCAACACCACAGTCGCAATCACATCAATCTGAATCTACAAAACCAAGATATAACTATCTGTACTCCAAAAACAATCGCGCAAATATTCTGAATGTAGTCTCCCAGATCAGCGATAACGTTACTCCCAATGCCAGAATTGAGATTTCGGCGGAAAAGGTGTTGTTGGATGAGGCCGAATATTTGGGGAGGGGTGCGACTATGGAGGTTTTTGCAGCTGATATTCAGGATTGTCTTCCGACAAAGAATCTCTCTAGAAGTGGCCGATTAAAGGGCAGTAAGAAAGTGGCAGTGAAAAGAGTAAGCCGCGAGCATTTTCCGGTGCGGAATCATGCTCTTGCACTTGAAGAGGATTTTGTGTTTCTCAAGGGGAGGGATGAGTTTTATGCTAAGGTTGGCGCAATGACGCAGGAGATCAAGATTCTCGCCAGAGTATGTTTTCCACTCACCTTCCAGGAAAAGGTTATAACTGACAGGTATAGGAACCGCTGTACGGGCACAGAAATATAGTCCGTCTTCACTCCCTAGCATGGGACGAAATGCCTGATGTAGGCCTCTATGCGCCCTTGATGATAGTCGAACTAGCGTGGTCCCAGGCACCGACTCTGGAAGACTATTTCCGTATTCGGCAAGACCAACAATTCGCTCAAACCCTTGGAGATGAAGGAGCAGATTGTTATAGTCTCATAGCAGATATTGCAGACGGGCTGTCCGTTCTGCATCACTGCGAAGTATTACATTCAGACCTCAAACCGTCTAATATTTTACTTTTCCCAGATGAAAAAGAGAACGGGCTGGTAGCGAAAATAGGAGACTTTGGCTTCGCGGATGTTGATCGCGTACTTAGGCACTCTCTAGACTCCACTGTAAAGCCGGTGGTAGCCGTTTTTAGAGGGCAGACCAGGGAGTGGGCGGCACCGGAGATGCTGCAGTCTTGCCCGATAGAGATTCAACGATTGGCGAATACGGTTCCTGTCGCAGGCGATATCTACTCGTTTGGACTCTTGATGGCGTATATCATTTTGAATGGGATGAGTCCAAGCCGGTTGGTACAAAGCGGCAGCGTTGCCGTTCAAGCAGAAGAGCTTGATCGCTTGAAGATTCATGATCTGTTAACAGACAGAATCGAAAAAGAAGTAAGACTTCATTGGGAGAATGATTCATCACAAAAGGACAAAAAAGTCGGGATCGTTCTTGATCTGATTAGAGACGTTGTCACGCTCGATCCAACGGCGAGACCGGTGTCGCTCTCGGATGTGAGACAGAAACTTATGGGATAGTAAGTATCACGCTAGAACGTCTTTTGCGGTACATCTAGGTCTTGTCTTACTATGCAGCAGTGACCCCTACATAAACCAAAAACACCAGGACAGATTCAAAATAGTCCCATTCAGAAGCATATTCTCCACTGAAATGGTTAGCCTTTATTAAAACCCATATCTTTAATCAGTGGATATTGCTAACCTATCGATAAAGGCATACAGCAACTTCTTTCAAACAACAACGGGGATCAGCAACCGCGTTCTAGAATCCTTACCAGCGAACCTCATGGCCGAGTTACGTGGCCTTGTAGGCGAGGAAGCCGCATTTTATGAGCCGGTCGTCCACTCTATGAGGAGACTGGATTTGAAGCGTCAACTGGGAAAGCCCAAAACAAAAGATGACAAAGAGGACTCAAGGTCCCATTTAGACGATGACTGGGACAAATGGAGCTTTGATACTGTAAGCATTACACACCTTATCCCGTTGGATGAATATAGGTAAGCTGATTGTGTGTTCGTAATAGCTGCGGACAGTTCTATCCTGGATTCCGGATATCTATGAACTTGTCAAATTCATGGGGGGCTATCCTTTCAGCGTGCCTCATGCAGAGTATGATTTTCTGCGGACAGAATACAGGGACAGACCGCTAATATTCACGTTGATCGATGGTGATAACGTCCGCGGTGTGCGGAGGCTACTAACGGAAGACGCTTCACAGCTCAATGCCAGACTCCCCGATGATTCTGGAGGTTGGTCTCCCATACACTTGGCTGCTTGCTTGGGGCGAATCAAGATAATGAAACTCATTCTCCAAACCCATTCAAAACTAAACCCCAACGTGAGATCAGCGATTGCACAGGCCACTCCGCTTCATCAAGCTATAATCGGGAGACATCCTGACATCGTAAAGATGTTGTTGCAGGCTGGTGCACAGGTCAATGCACGGTATTTCATTCCAAATCTGCCTAATCAACTGCGTGATTTGTCGCCGCTGGAGTTAGCTGTTGAGCAGTGCCTTAGTCGAGTGACAAAGAACGATAAGCAGATCATAAGGGTACTACTTCTTGCGGGAGCAGACTATTTGCATAATTCTGGAGGAAGAGGTGAGTGTCTCCATAATTCTTGGGTCAACATTCCTCTAATGCAAGTTAGGCTATTCTATAGTGTTCAAAGCATCGGCAAACATCGAAATACTCAAACTTTTCTTTGAAAACGTCCCACCAGAAGATGCAAGACATCTTGCCGGCATCGTTGACAGTGAACGTCAGACTCTACTATATTCCGCAGTGACCAGAGCTAGCGTGCCGATCGTAAAGTATCTTCTCGAGAAAGGCGTGGACCCTCGTGCGAGGGATGTCAGGGGCCAAACGGCATATTCGCGGCTTCGGTCAGCGTCCAACATGGGTTCAAGCGGACCAGGATTACTAATGCAGGCCTATATGATGGCCATTTTAAGAAAGCTTCCAACGTCGGAAGAGATAGAGCAAGTCCTGAAGTCGATCGAAGAAACCGCGGGGCCCGAGGGTATGGCCAATGATGACTATATCTTTACGGCTCAAGAGGTGGAAGACATGCAAGAGAACTTCAAGGCATACGGGCCAATAACCAAGCAATACTTCGAGTCTGGGAAGTTCCAAGAGAGAATGAAACTATTTCTTGGAATCATGGACAATCCGTCATTTCCTACGGCATATTGGCTGTTTGGGTCGGATAATGTGACGGTAATTGAGATTCTGAAGAAGAATTTGGAGCAATGGTATACCAGACGAAAACAAGGCCTCATTGGAAAAGACGTTCTTCCTGATGGATGGGCAAATTTCGTCATAGAGCCAGAGGAAAATTCACCCGACGGATTCTGGAAGGTGCTTATCAAGAAAGAGGATATACCCGCGTACGGCGAATTCATGAAGACATCGGCAATCTCGCTGGCGGAGAGATTCATGGATAACAACGGATCCTCGATTCTTGAAAAGCTAATACCGGCAGTGGACGAGTTGACCACTACACGAGCGTTGGATAGAATTTTCGACTCTTTTGGTATCATCTTTTTGAGAATCGTAATGATAGCTATGAAGAATTTCCAATTCGGACTTGTCGATAAGATCGTTGTCTACCAGCGAGTGAAGCAGATGTGGAGAGCGTTAGCCCAATATGAAGTTCTCGATCGACTGCATGACCTTGCCGTAACTCTCGGGATTGACAGCAGCATCGACCAGTTCGCACGAGGCATGCTTGTTGAGGATATTGATGTTGACTTGGCTACTCCTCCAGAGGCAATTGAGACCCTTCGGTTGGCGCAACGATATCCTGACACAACGATTTTCATCACCTCCAAGAATAATGATCTCGCGGCCAAGCGACTTTTCCTCTCCGCGTACCAATTGGTGTTTCTGCTGCTCCCTGCCTTCGCGTTTTTCTACTCCTTGTACATCGAGTTTCTTTGCTTTCGTGCAAATAGCTTGGTGGCCTTTCTTCTAGCACGGATTTGGTATGACCGACTGCTACCTAAGGACTGGATAATGATCGATCATAAAGGGAACTTGCATCCAAATATATGTCGCGGAATTTTTGCTGCTCTAGAGCTCATCTGGTTTCGCATTAGGTGTCCGTGGATAGACATCAAAATGGGTGAACCGCTGATATTGGCGCTCCGACCAGGTGCCATGCAAGTGGACATTCCATCGCGGTTACAGCACATGCGCAAAGAGACCCTATGGCCAGTATACCGACTTTCTCTGCGGAGACATGCTGAATGTGAGGAACCTATACCTTGTTTTGCTGCTATGGGTGATGCGTATAGAAAGTGGATGAATGGGGGCTTACCAAGGAAGGCGTGGTGTGATGGATGGTGGGAGAAGAGCAACGGGGAGTGGGAAAGAGTGAATGCAAATGGGAAGCCGACATGGACAGAGTATACGGAGGCGACGAAAGAGATCAAGGTGCGCGATCCATCCAGGGTTCGAGAGACAGGCTAACACCCATCAGAGAACGCTCCACGGCAAGGGCTGCGCAGATGTTTATTACGAATTCCTTGAACAGAGAGAGTATTGGCTCAATACCCCAGGGCAGCAGCTTCTGTCATTGCAGGGAGTCTTCGGCGAGAAGCATGCCGAGTGTCTGGAAATATGGCAGAAGCTCTTCTTGCGAGACTCTAGTGCTCGGGCATGGATTGGACGGAGTGACACACCAGCGCCATGGTGGAACCGATATGGAATAAAGAGCTTTGTGGATGGAGTCTGGTCAACGTGGGATATGGGGTTGTTGGACGAGAAGGGATATTAGCACAGACGGAATGGAAGGAGCGAAGAAGGTCAGTTCAGAAAGAGGAAGGAGCCAATGCTTATCGCTTATCTTACCGGTATCTCTTATCGTGCCTCCGTAACCCTAGTCAACCCTGGTGCACCGCTGACATCACCGGCAGTCGGCTGAGATTGGGCATCGATGCTTGTTTGGGACGAATAGAATCTGATGAGACGACCCATACTACACTATAGTATAGTACTCACTAGGAACTAGGAAGTACACACTAGCATATCACACACATCACAACGCAGGTGGCTGGCGGAGATGAGGCGCCCAGATCGTCTTTGCCTACTTTCTTCTCTTCCACGCGGCTGATACCTAGGATTTAATGGTATATGATCTATGTAGAGATACTAGGATATAAATTTTCCATAGTCAGGCTGTGTGAACTTACTGCTGATAGTCGCAAGAAAATAGTCAAGAGACTGGATGAAGATGTATAGAGATTGGAGACTGTGTCACGAAATGGTAATTCCGGCCAGTCTCCAATCAGCATCGCCAGCGCCCACTCATGTTCTCGTACTATACCACAGTAGCCAACCTGCGCTCAACTTGTTTTCCTTTCCTCTCCTTCGAGACTGCGAGTGCGATCTTAGCTGCGTATGGTAGATGAAGATACTCATCTGCTATCACCAGCTTTGATATCTTCTGTGCTACTGTCTCCCGCCGAGCCGAGTACCTGGTAACATACGGGCATACTACGGGACATACATAGTACAGTACTGCATGCGACCGTCAGTCTCATACTTTCCACCGATCGGCCCCTCTTCTTTCTTCCAACATCATCCGTCACAACAACGCGACAACGCCGCTCCAACTCTGATATTCTTTTTGGATTATCTTCTATTCTCCCTACTTTCTGCTACAGATCTCTTGCTTGATTTATTTCTATTTGTTGTCGTTCATATACGCTCACGGCCATACCGGGCCGACTGAATTTTTGTAGTGACGGAAGAACAGCTCCAACTTCCAAGGGAACCCCTCCAACACCCAAAAGCTTGCAAGTTGCTGCTGCTGCTTCTAGCCGCACAACTAACAGCACCCCGACACTCGCCATAATCGACAATCACATCTACAACACAATAAATTCGCTTTCACTCGATCGATTATTTTGTCGCGCGTCGTCTCGCTCGACAATCGGATTAACACACGGGAATCGCAAACGGGTCTAGATCAGATAGATCGAATAGATCATCCAGCGGAACCTGTTTTTCCCACCACCACACCACCCTCCCACACACCCACGCGACGCTCGAGGGATGATGAATGGAGGTGATATCAAGAAAGCTGTGATCAATAAAGGAAAACAAATGGCAAGCGTTGCCTCGGCAGCCGCCAATGGCAATGGTAGTAAGAAGAGGAGAAAGGGCACCGATTTGAAACCGATTGTCACAAACGAAAACATGGCGGTGGAATCGAATTCAGGGAGTACTTCCAGCCAAGGGTATTTATTGCCATGAATTATTTATAATGTTCTCTCTGACTTGTTTAGTGTGCCGGCCGCATCCTCGCTCCCTCACCAGAAAGCTGCATACGGAATTCCTCTGTCGCGGTCCGACTCGTCGTCATCCGGAGAAGAGCAAGAAACCACGGCAGACGAAGAGGATTCTGAGGATTACTGCAAAGGCGGTTACCACCCGGTGCATGTCGGCGAGACATACAACAACGGCCGGTACGTTGTCGTTCGCAAGCTGGGATGGGGCCATTTTTCGACTGTCTGGTTGTCGCGCGACACGACAAATGGCAAACACGTCGCATTAAAAGTCGTGCGATCTGCTGCACACTACACCGAGACCGCGATTGATGAAATCAAATTGCTCAATAAAATCGTCCAGGCAAACCCGAGTCACCCAGGTCGGAAACACGTCGTGAGTCTGTTGGACTCATTCGAGCACAAGGGTCCTAATGGTGTGCATGTGTGCATGGTTTTTGAGGTACTTGGCGAGAACTTGCTCGGGTTGATTAAACGATGGAATCACCGTGGCATCCCGATGCCGTTGGTTAGACAGATTACGAAACAGGTGTTGCTCGGATTGGATTATTTGCATCGGGAATGCGGCATAATCCACACGGATTTGAAGCCGGAGAACGTTTTGATCGAGATCGGCGACGTGGAACAGATTGTCAAGACGTATGTGAAGGAGGAACAAAAGACAGAAAAGGATGATAATCGCAATGGTCGCCGAAGGAGAAGGACGCTCATTACCGGGAGTCAACCACTCCCGAGTCCTTTGCACACCAGTTTCAGTCATATGGATCCGTTCAAGATGAGCAGCTCACATAGTAGTCTAAGCCAGGTGATGAACGATTCTGGTATGTACTTCTTGCAGCCCTCTATAGTAGCTGCTGACGAATTAGATACATCGAAACTTGGATTGTCGATGAAAGATGCACTGGGTATCAAGGAAAACATTCCCACAATTCCCGAAGATGAAAAGCAAAATCAGCGTGAAAAGACAGCGTGAGTACTTCACTCTTATATTCCAGAATGAAACTAAATATGCAGTGATCTACTGGAACGAGAGGTATCCGGTATCTCCCTAGACAAAAGCACATCCGAGTCGTCTAGCCAAGAAAAGGAGGGCGAAAACGACATCATTTCCGTCAAAATTGCAGACCTGGGTAACGCCTGCTGGGTTGGACACCATTTCACAAACGATATTCAGACTCGTCAATACCGGTCACCAGAGGTGATTCTTGGGGCAAAATGGGGCGCCAGCACAGACGTATGGAGTATGGCGTGCATGGTGTGTATCTCCGCCATCTTTTGGATGTCAATAATCTAATGATGGCAGGTCTTCGAACTCATCACAGGCGACTACCTCTTCGACCCCCAATCTGGCACCAAATACGGCAAAGACGACGACCACATCGCCCAAATAATCGAACTGTTAGGCAACTTCCCCCGCTCTCTCTGCATGACCGGCCGCTGGTCCCAGGAAATTTTCAACCGCCGCGGCGAACTCCGCAACATCCATCGCCTCCGTCACTGGGCTCTGCCCGACGTCCTCCGCGAAAAATACCACTTCACATCCGAAGAAGCCATACAAATAAGCGAATTCCTATTACCCATGCTCGAACTACTGCCAGAGGATAGAGCGAACGCAGGCGGAATGTCTAGTCATGATTTCTTGAAAACGACTCTGGGTATGAGCGATGTTCAAGACTTGGGCATTGAACCGGGGACGAAAGGCGAAGGTATTGAGGGGTGGGCTTCGGAGGTGAAACGGCGATAGTATAGTGATAGTTCCTTTCTTTTTTGCAGGCTGTTTGTGTTGGTTGGTGGTGTAGATGCATGCCCCGTTGTCATGACTGTTTAACGCTCATTGCATGTTTGTTCGAAATCCCTACTATATGACATTCATTTACTTTTTTTCCCTCTTTAACACTTGATATTGTCTGATACGATCATGAATATTACTTGATGTGGATCTTGATCTGGTCTATGTGATCGGGTTGATAAGACCAAGCGGTTGGTTGGTTTTACACGGAGTGAAGGTGTGGAATTGAGACGGAGTTAAAGACAAGAGAAGAATAATACCGACATCATTCCTTCTTAACCATTGATTGTTGTTACGAAGAAACGAAAGAAAGAAAACCACGTTATATTATCTGCTACTGCTGTTCAATGTAGAAGATTGGATTCTAGATTCCAAAGATCAATTCGTTATGGGTATATATACAAGAACATCAAATTCATATACACAAAACACCACCCATGCCCATCCACACATGCTTCGCGACGAAAGAAAAGAGATTATTCATCCATCTGCCACTCATACTCCAAATCCCTAATCCKATCCTTCCTCGCCCTCGCCTGAAACCACTCCTTCTCAAACCCATTGCCCCTATCAACTCCATCCCATCTGTGCCCAGGTCTGATCCCGTACCTATTCGGCGCAAACCCCCCTTTGTATAAAGGTCGTCCCGTTTTACTTGTTGCGGCCTTTTTAGTGGTCAGGAACTGGGCTGCAGGATCATTCCATCGCTCTTGTGACCGCAATTCGTCGTTCAGGTCTTCATCTTCAATTGTGCGCGCAAGCGGCATTGCGCGCGCGGAACGGAGTTGTTCTTGTCGTTCTTGCTTTGCTTGGCGTTGCACGTCGCCCATGAGTGCTTCTTTGGCGGCTTGTTCGGCCTTTGCGGCTTCTTCGGCTGCTTTGCGGGCTTCGGCGCGTTTCATTGCGACGTTTATGATGCGGCCCGATGCGTCACGATAGATCGTCTCCCCTCCACCATCTTGTTGCTGTTTGGTAGATGCCTGGAATGCAGCTAATTCAGCTTTCTTGCGTCGTTCCTGGGCGGCGACCATGGCGGCGGTTTGTGCGGCTGTTTGGAGACCAGCGCGGGCGCCGGATTCCATTCTTGCGCCGTCATAATCTTCTTCGTCCATGTCTTGAATGCCGCCTTCGATGGTCGGCGCGTCATCCGCTTCGGTGGCTTGAAGTCTTGCCGCGCTTTCAGCCGCGGCAGAGGCCAGGATCGCATCTGCTTCGTCTTGACCTGCCCGCGAACTCGTTGCTGCTGTGTCGTCACCGCCGCCGACAGTCTTCCAGCCGGATTTCTTCTTCTTCTTAAACTCCGCGTTCAACGCCCTTGACGCTGATGACTCCAATACATAAGGCGAATTCTCATCATATTCATTATTCTCTAAATCGCCGGCCGTAGCGCGCAGAGATGGAGGGTCATCGTCTGCGATTATGAGGCCGTCTCCGCCGGTGCTGCTGGTTAATGGGTCGTGGTGTTTGTTCTTCTTGCGCTTCTTTTTGGGGCGTTCGGGTTGCGGGTCGGCGGTTAGGTAGTTTTTGGCGAGGTAGTCTGCTAATGAGGACATTTTTGTTGTGTATTTGTTGGTTATATCTAGGTTAGAGGAAGCTTGGAGCTTGGATTTGAGCCGGAGATAATTAATTGATGGAGGGCGGAGAAATGTTGTTGCGGGATTGACTCTACATATTGATTGGTGAGTAATAGGCTACAGCTTCAAACTTGATACAATGTAATTCTTGTTTGTATATAATATTGTTTCACAGGTCTGTGAGAGTTCTGGTACGCGATATAGACGAGACATCTTGTCGACCTCATCTCGGAACAGCTTAAAAAGCGCTTCCTACTCAGCCAATCGCGCAAGTGACAAATTATATCACATCCAAATCGAGGGGTGTACTGCTCCCACCTGGGCAGCACTACGGACAAGACTTCAATCCCGAACAAGTCTGAACGAGATAACACGCTGGAAGCTCTAGAAAATTATGCCACGCACAGATGAAGCAGAACACTGGTTCAACGCCGTCTACGAAGCCGTCCAAGAAATCCCCCTCGGCTCAGTAACCACCTACGGCCACATAGCGCGTCTATTAGGATATCGTACGTAGCCTAGCCCCCAAGTCATACCATCGTCTACATGTATCAATCTAAACAACGATCTCGCTCGTGTATGTTCAGCCCGACGAGCGCGCCAAGTAGGTATCTGCCTCAAACACCTCCCGTCAAACCGCACCAATCGCTCCTCTGCGGTCAATGGTGCTGGCGACGACAATGAAAACTCAGCCCAAGAAGACGAGAACGACGAGCAAGGCGAGATATATCACCATTTCCACGATGATAACGTGCCCTGGCAGAGGGTCGTGAATTCTAGGGGGACGATTTCTCACCGGTTGGTTCCCCCTTTTCCTCTTTATCTTCTAAGGCGTTCAGGATAGGTAAGATGTTGATGATTTGGCGTATGTAGTGGCCCCGGAAGCGCATCTAGACAGGCCGTTGCGTTAAGACATGAGGGTGTCGCGGTGGAGCAGGATGCCATGGGAGATTTTTATGTTGATATGACACGGTATGGATGGTTTCCGGCGCGATTGCCGAGTGAGGAGGGGGAGAGTGAGAGTGAGAGTGATTCCGATGATCAAGAGGAAGGTGTATAAACCTTACTATGGATATGTATGTTGAATGATTGTACGTTAACTAGCCTGGCAAGAAAGTGACATAAACGAAGGTAATGGTAACATGCTTTGTACTTGAAATAGCAGTATTGACATTTCTAAACGTAACGAAAAGCAAAGCAAGTAAATGACCGGGAATCATGGGTGGGTGCAAACGGAAGTCGAGACAACGAAGCTAATTATGAGACAGCACTCCTTTCAATAACCTCAAATCAGTTGGGTCAAACCGAGCGATGGTGAATTACATGACAATGCAGCCTAAACTTGTTAGTTGAAGGATATAGGAGAGGTCGGACGAGGTACGAACATGAGTTTTGCTTCTTGGCTGGTAGATGTTAGCACGGATCTTCACAAACAGAGGATAGAGACATACCTTGAGTATAGAACATCTTGCTCTGGGCAGACAGACCGTCGGACTTGGCAACCAAGCTGTCAATTTTCTCGCCTGTGTGATAGTCAGCTAAAATCCCACACACTTTTTTGTAATGATCGTACCTCGCTCCAACACGGACTCGATAGTTTTGTGCCTATATTCACATTAGCCAACATCCCCCATTGTTTGGAGGTTACATACAGCACAATCTTTGTCTGGTCTAATTCCTGTTGAATCTTCATGATGGAATCGGCCTGCGACGGGTCTTGGTACTTCTTGATATAGTCGGCGAGTTGAGGAAAGGACAGGCTTCGTTCGGGAAGGTTTGTGTTGGCGTATTCGCTGTGTGGGTGTTTGGAGATGAATTCATCAGTGCTGTGAGGGCTTAGCAACTTTACTTCACTCATAGAAGAGCGATGATACATACATCTTCGAGAGAAGTTGTTGTGCAACGAGTGGGGGCTGCATCTGTTAGATTGGTTTCGAATGATGATCATGGTGGCATACGTATTCGCTGTCGCTGACAATGACGCCTGCGATACCGTCCCGACTCATGGAGTGAAAGGCTGTGGACACAGAAGGTCAGTCAACGTTCTCCGAGACACATCGACGCATGCGTGCCGCTTTTTCCAGAGACCGGATGCCACTCACTATAGCTCTTCTCTTCAATTGTCTGCCTCTGGCCGGGTTTTGTTCGTTCTGTGACTGATCAGGTCGATTCGAAATCGGTATCGACGTCTCTAAGGCTTACCGGCAACGGTCTTTGTAAACAGCCTACAAAAAATTAGTATCTTCAATGAAGGAGATCCGGGCCATGACTTACATCATGAATTCATTGTAGTTGTCGCGAGTAAATCGGGAGAAACTGCAGCGGCTGTCAGTTGGAGGTCTACGAACATTGTCGCACTGCATACCTGCTGAGATCCTTCTCGCCAGAGAGCTCCAAGGCAGGCTTGGTCTCGTTGCGGAGAATCTATATCCATGTAAGCTGCTTGTTTCAACGTGAGGCGACCGCAGCCATAACGTACTCCCATATAATAGATCTTCATGATGGTGAGATTCCCGTAGATGTAATGGACAAAATTTCACCCAAAACTATTTCGTGGTGCTGAAAGTAGGTCGAATCTCGCTGCCTGTGGGGTCGGTGTGCTTGTTCTTGGTGTATCTACTCCGACTCCTGGCTGACGTCTGTATCGATCCCCGCCTGGGTAGCTTGCCCACGCTAGCCTCATGCGGGACTAGCGCTGCTTGCTGACAAAGGCCATAAGCGCCTTCCCTCTTTGGGTCGCCGATTGCCTTTCATCGTTTGCGACGACAACACTTTTATTTCATCAACGTTCACCAAGCGAACTCATTATTCGAAAGAAATATTGGATATTAGGCAGCATGTCGGACATTGCTTCGTTGCAGTCGCAATGGCTGCAACAGCTCTCGCAGATGAAACAGTCGATTGCCGACCTAAAACTGGAAGAACGTCGCCAAAGCATCGAATCATCTATCGAAACAGATATAGACCTGGATTTTGACGACGAAGAATTCTCGTCCGGTGCTGTAGACGACATTTGGGATGTCATTAGTTCTGATGAAGAAAGTGATGACTTTGACCATGTAAATGGAGTATCACTGACAACGACTGCGGGGTACGATCACAGCTGGTTGGAATCCAGATGTCAGCAACTGGCTGCTCAAAAGTCGGGACTCGATTCTGAGGCACTCGTCCAACAAATTGAAGCTCTTCTAGCGTCGGATAGTGGAGATGATGAGTTGCAGATGTCACTTGCCGAAATTATTGGGTTTGATGATCTGGATCTGGTGATCGATATCATCGCTCATAGACAAGATATTCTCTCGTCCAAGGAGTCAAAAACAACAGCGCAGACGGATGGATTGTTTGCCGGCAAACTTCAAACACGCGCAGAGCGTGAAGCTACTCTTCGCCAGCAGGACTACGAACACAAACATGCTACATTGGCAGCAGCACAAAGCCGGGACGAGGTCAAGTATCCGCACGTGTACAAAATGCATGATTCTCGAAATACGCTGTCACTAGGAGGTAAGAAATATGGTCTTCCTATGGGCAGCAAGCAGGTCGAAGAGCAGAAATATACCGAGATCAGCGTTCCCGCTTCCCGCGGTGTGTCTCCAGTAGGACCAAACCAGAAGCTGGTGCAGATCTCATCATTAGACGGGCTGTGCAGAGGAACTTTCAAAGGTTACAAATCTTTGAACCGAATGCAGAGTTTGCTGTACGATGTTGCGTACAAAACTAGCGAAAATATGCTTATCTGCGCCCCGACCGGTGCAGGTAAGACTGATGCAGCCATGTTGACAATTCTTAATGCTATCGCCAAGAACGTCACTCCCAATCCTTTGGATGAACCTGATGCAACGGAATTTATTGTACGAGTGGATGACTTCAAGATCGTTTACGTTGCACCAATGAAAGCTTTGGCAGCAGAAGTGACTGAAAAGTTAGGCAAACGCCTGGCGTGGCTTGGAATTCAAGTTCGCGAGTTGACAGGTGATATGCAATTAACGAAGCGGGAGATTGTTGAAACTCAAATCATCGTAACAACTCCAGAGAAATGGGATGTTGTTACGAGAAAAAGCACTGGAGATACGGAACTTGTGCAAAAAGTACGACTACTGATTATTGACGAAGTTCATATGCTTCATGATGAACGTGGTGCAGTTATTGAATCTCTAGTCGCACGGACTGAACGTCAGGTCGAAAGCACACAGTCCTTGATTCGCATCGTTGGTCTCTCGGCAACTCTGCCTAACTATATCGACGTGGCAGATTTCTTGAAAGTCAACCGAATGGCCGGTCTATTTTTCTTTGATCAGTCTTTCCGCCCAGTACCCTTGGAACAACATTTCGTGGGTGTTAAAGGAAAACCCAACAGCAAGCAGTCTAGGGAGAACATCGACGCCGTTGCCTTTGAAAAAGTACGAGACATGCTTGAGCAAGGTCACCAAGTCATGGTCTTTGTCCACTCTCGAAAAGATACCGTTATGACGGCCCGGACATTCAAGCAAATGGCTGCTGAGCAACAGTGCGAGGATCTCTTCTTGGTCGGACAAGACACGGAGGGCTACAGCCAGGCAGTCAAGGATCTGAAAGGTGCCCGTGCCCGTGAATTGCGTGATCTCTTTGCTGCTGGATTTGGTGCCCACCATGCTGGACTTACCAGGTCTGATCGTAATCTGATGGAACGTATGTTTTCAGAGGGACATATCAAAGTCCTTTGTTGTACAGCAACTTTAGCTTGGGGTGTCAACCTTCCCGCGGCAGCCGTTGTCATCAAAGGCACTCAACTGTACAGTGCTCAAGAAGGTAAATTTGTGGATCTTGGCATTCTGGATGTACTGCAGATTTTTGGTCGTGCTGGTCGTCCACAATTCCAAGACACTGGTATCGGCTTCATTTGCACGACTCACGACAAGCTCCACCATTACTTGTCGGCAGTGACATCGCAACAGCCCATCGAATCACGCTTTTCTAGCAAACTTGTGGACAATCTCAATGCCGAGATTTCTCTTGGAACCGTCACTACTGTGGCCGAAGCAGTTCAATGGCTCGGTTATTCCTATCTTTTCGTTCGAATGCAACGCCAACCTCGCAATTACGGTATAGAATGGGCAGAGATTCGTGATGACCCTATGCTTGTGCAAAGACGACGAGAACTAATTGTTAATGCCGCTCGAGTACTGCAGAAAAGTCAAATGATCATCTTCAACGAGCGAACAGAGGAGCTTCGTGCTAAAGATGTCGGCCGTATTGCAAGTCAGTTCTATGTTTTGCAAACCAGTATTGAGATCTTCAATGAAATGATGCGCCCCCGTGCCAGTGAAGCAGACGTTCTGAAAATGATCAGTATGAGTGGAGAGTTTGACAATATCCAAGCCCGCGAAAACGAATCGAAAGAGCTTGACCGACTACGCGAAGAAGCTCTTCAGACAGAGGTTGAAGGAGACAATGACTCGTCTCATGCCAAAACTAACATTCTTTTGCAATCGTACATCTCTCGTGCTAAACTTGAAGACTTTGCTTTGGTGTCAGATCTGGCTTACGTGGCTCAGCAGTCTGCACGTATCTGTCGCGCTCTGTTTATGATTGCTCTAAACCGTCGCTGGGGATACCAGTGTCAGGTTTTGTTGTCAATGTGCAAGTCTATTGAGAAACAGATATGGCCATTCCAGCATCCTTTTCACCAGTTTGATCTGCCGGTGCCGATTATGAAGAATCTGGACGAAAAGCTGCCGACTTCGTCAATCGAGTCAATGCGAGATATGGAACCAGCCGAAATTGGTCACCTCGTGCATAACCATCGCATGGGAAACACAATCACCAAATTACTGGATAATTTCCCTACTCTAAGTGTTGAAGCTGAGATTGCTCCGCTAAACAGAGACGTTCTTCGTATCCGTCTCTCGCTCTATCCCGAATTTACCTGGAATGATAGACACCATGGAGCATCCGAGGGATATTGGATTTGGGTCGAGAACTCGGATACTTCAGAAATATACCACCACGAATACTTTATCCTCAGTCGAAAGAAGCTTTACGACGACCACGAACTCAATTTTACCATTCCTTTATCTGATCCATTGCCGGCCCAAATCTACGTGCGTGCAGTTTCAGACAGATGGCTTGGAGCTGAAACGGTCACTCCAGTCTCTTTCCAGCACCTTATTCGTCCCGATACAGAGAGCGTTTATACAGATCTTCTAGACCTCCAACCACTTCCTGTATCGGCACTGAAGAACCCTATCTTGGAAGAAATTTATGGACAGCGCTTCCAGTTCTTCAACCCTATGCAGACGCAACTGTTCCATACACTTTATCACACCTCAGCCAATGTTCTGCTGGGTTCGCCTACCGGTAGTGGAAAGACAGTTGCATGCGAATTAGCCATGTGGTGGGCTTTTCGTGAGAGACCTGGGTCTAAAGTCGTTTATATCGCGCCAATGAAAGCTCTAGTTCGTGAGCGAGTACAAGACTGGCGGAAGCGCATCACGGCCGCAATGGGTCTGAAATTGGTTGAGTTGACTGGTGATAACACGCCTGATACTCGCACAATCAGAGACGCAGATATCATTATTACGACTCCTGAAAAATGGGATGGTATCTCACGTAGTTGGCAGACAAGAGGATACGTACGACAAGTCAGCCTGGTTATTATCGATGAAATCCATCTTCTAGGTGGCGATCGTGGGCCTATTTTGGAAATCATCGTCTCGCGTATGAACTATATTGCATCCCAGTCGAAGGGATCAGTCAGACTGATGGGCATGTCTACTGCATGTGCCAATGCTTCGGATCTAGGAAACTGGTTAGGTGTCAAAGAAGGATTATACAATTTCCGACACTCGGTCCGTCCTGTACCGCTGGAAATCTTTATTGACGGATTTCCTGAGCAGCGTGGATTTTGTCCTTTGATGCAGTCGATGAATCGTCCTACTTTCCTTGCCATCAAAAATCACTCGCCGGAGAAGCCTGTCATTGTTTTCGTGGCTTCTCGAAGACAGACACGGTTGACCGCTAAGGATCTGATCAATTTTTGCGGTATGGAAGATAATCCGAGACGATTCGTGCGGATGTCAGAAGACGATCTTCAAGTTAATCTCGCGCGCGTGAAAGATGATGCGCTAAGAGAAGCCCTCAGCTTTGGAATCGGTTTACATCATGCAGGTCTTGTTGAGTCCGACAGACAACTCGCAGAAGAGTTGTTCGCAAATAATAAGATTCAAATTCTCGTTGCTACGAGTACCTTGGCGTGGGGAGTGAATTTGCCTGCTCATCTTGTCGTGGTCAAAGGGACACAGTATTTTGATGCCAAGATTGAAGGATACAAAGACATGGACTTAACCGATGTGCTACAAATGCTTGGTCGTGCTGGACGACCGCAGTTTGACAATTCTGGTATTGCCCGGATTTTCACACAGGACGCGAAAAAAGCGTTCTACAAGCACTTTTTGCATACTGGTTTCCCGGTAGAATCGACATTGCACAAAGTTCTAGACAATCACTTGGGCGCTGAAGTATCTGCAGGAACTATTCTGACGAAACAGGACGCATTGGACTATCTGACCTGGACATTCTTCTTCCGCCGGTTACACAAGAATCCGTCGTACTATGGGCTCGAGATTTCTGCTGATGAACATAACACTATGGCAGCACAACAGATTGCGTCCGAGTTCATGATCGACCTTGTTGACAAATCACTCAACGAGCTTGCCGAGTCTTCCTGTGTAGTCTTGGACGCGGCCACTGGCGAAGTCGATTCAACCCCATTCGGTAAGATCATGAGTTACTACTACCTCTCTCACAAGACAATCCGCTACTTGATGAGCCATGCGGTTCGGCAGCCATCTTTCGAGCAAGTCCTGGCATGGATGTGCTCGGCCACTGAATTCGACGAGCTACCCGTCCGCCATAACGAAGATCTTGTCAACGCCGAGCTTGCGAAGAATCTTCCAATATCCAATCTACCAGAGGGCATGAACGACTTGCCGATGTGGGATCCACATATCAAGGCCTTCTTGCTCTTGCAAGCCTACATGTCTCGCATCGATTTACCCATTTCGGATTACGTCGGTGATCAAACATCGGTGCTTGATCAGGGTATTCGTATCATCCAGGCTAGTATCGATGTGTTGGCTGAGTTGGGCTACCTGCCTGCGTGTCGTATGATGATGACTCTTCTGCAATGCATCAAATCAGCGCGATGGCCTGAGGATCACTCATTGTCGATTTTGCCTGGTATCGAGCCTGAAATCCTAACCGCGGCCGTGGCAAGTAATGAGACAAAGAAGAACAAGAAAGTGTCTCTCAATCTGCCAGATTCACTCGTTGCGCTTTCATCCATGCGGCCGGCCACTGTTGTCCAGGCACTAAACGAAACATTATCATCGACACCATCATTTAGACCACTAGCGATCCACCAAGTCGATAAAATCGTCTCCTCGGCTCTACCGCGTCTCTCAATTTCTGTATCCGACCTATCAGCCAAGAGCATGACGATTTCACTTGCCCGTCAAAACGCGCCTCTCACAGCAGACTTCAAAATTCATGCTCCGCGATTCCCCAAGCCACAGACAGAGGGATACTTCCTGATCGTGACTACTTCAAGCGTTGACGAGAGTAACGGCGAACTCCTCGCTTTGAAACGAGTATCGTGGTTCAATCCCCAGAATCGGAACAACAACAATACCCAAAACTCGCGTGGTCCCAGACGGACTAATGGTACAACGGCTAGAGCAACCGTCAAATTCCCAGAAGAGTTCCTGTTGTCATCATCGCCGGCTGGAGGAGCGGTAACGAGAAAGGTCGATGTTGTTATTGTGAGTGACTCGTATATTGGGATGGAGTGGAAGATGGTTGGGGTCGAGGTTCCGGTGTTGTCGGATTCGAATGGGGAGGGACCATCCTCAAGGACGGTGGATGTTGAGGCCAGGGTTGAGAAGGAGTAAATAGACATATCTATATTACATTAGTAGAAAAAGGGGTCTGGAAATAAGACAATCTATATACTGATCAGAGTAAATATTTACATCGATTCAAATAGAGAAGTTAGATGTATTTGAGAAGAAAGAAAGATAGGGAATTTAATCCAGAAACGAATGCGATTCTCAAAATCAGCAGGCAGATAGGTCATGCTCAAACGACTTGGACTACCTAGGTGATCCGGACCTGTAAAGAAAATATGGTATCTCAACACTAAACAGTATATTTCATAAATCAAAACAAAAGTAAAAGGAAAGAAGGAATGGACTCCATCTCTCCAACGCACAACTCCAACAAACCAGGCTAAAGAAGGACAGGGAAGGGTTACGCAGACTCGATAACAATATCCTGCGACTTCTGATATCTATGTCCCGCACTTCCCCTAACCCCAAGACCACCCTCACCACCACTCCGACTCCCACTCTCTCCATCGATATTCGCGGTAGTCGTCGGAGAAGTAACATCGATCAAAACAGCTCCCTTCTTATGCGCTTTGAGTTCACCATACCGCTCATTCTCATTATGGAAGAAAACATGCGGATTTGCGCCTAGTGGCACGAGGGTTTGTTTCGGGATTATGCGTCGACTTACGGAGACGGAGCGCGCGATTGAGATTTCGATGGTTTGCGGGATTAGAGGGGAGGGGGACTGGGACGATGAGGTGGTGAAGGATGTGTCGCCGGTGGTGCTGGGGAGGAGGAGGGAGTCTGTTGAAGGGGAGGGGTGGAGGAGTGGGGTTTCTCCTGTTGTTCTTGTTGATGTTGAAGCCTGAGTATGGGGGGAAGGTTTTTTGGTGATGTTTAGGGGTAGAGGCATTGTTTGGGAGCGCATGAGTTGTGGTTGCGGTGCTGGTGCTGGTGCTGGTGCACCTCGGATGGGGGAAGGGTGGTTTTCGTTGACTGACAGAAGGGGGTTGTGGTCTTCTTGGTGTCGGAGTTTGAGTTTTGCTCTATCTGCGTAGGCAGGTAAGGAAGTTTTTCGTGGTGGTAGGACAGCGATTGATGGTTTTATTGCAGGCTTCACTTTCTGGACAATGTGATCATGCGGTATCAAAGGCGTGGTCATCGTTGGCGTTGAAGTTGGTTTTGGAGATGCTTCGACGTCCGTAGAATGTCGAACACCTTCCGGAGAACCAGAAGCCGCTTTTTTAGAATTGATCATCTCCCAGACCGGCTCATTCTTGGGATTGATATAATCTCTAGTAGAAACGGGTGCATTGAACGGTATAGGCGACGGTTCCGCAGAAGAGTAACCTGCAGACGAGAACCCGGACGAAGTACCAGTTGACAGGGCCGGAGTGAGATCCGGGATTGCCAAGTGATCGCCGTGATTACTGGTCTTCATTGCCCTTGGATAAGTATTTGATCTGATAGGGCTTCGTGGAGCGAACTCGCTAGCAGTTGGAGTGGGTTTGTCGGCGCCATTAATGATGATCTTGTTTTGTGGAACGCCAGGAAACAATGTGAATGTTGATGAACGGTTTGTCGATGGTGATGTTGCGCGTCGTTGCGGTCTGTGTGGTTCATAGAGACCAGCCTACTTCTCGTCAACATTAATACCTGAAAAGAAAGATCTGTCACTCACCTCCATGCCATCCACATGAAGCTGGTTCAACGCTTTGCTCCGTCGAGCCAGCAAGTTCGACGATGGCTTCTCTCCTAGCACACTACGAAACATCACACTGTAACGCTCCATCTGCACCGTCGGGATATTAACCGCCAACAAAGAATCACCCGGCGTCTGTGTCTTCTGTTGACCATCCCAGCGACCATCATTAAATCTTGGCGACACTGTGACGATAGGTTGCTTATAGTCTGGGTTCTGGATCACCGGCACAGTCTCCTCTTGCGACTTATTGATATCAAGCTGGTAAAATCCTTCACGGGTGCGCTTCCCGTCGTTCTGACGTCCTTTTAGCATTCCCCCGAGTTTCTTCCATTTACTCGGTTTCCGGCGCAAGGATTCCGTGTTGTTGGCAGTTATTGTTGTTGTCGACGGATCCTGTCGCTCTGAAGAAGGGCTGGACCATTCGATAGGATGATATTGAGGAGGCGGTACCATACTCGGACTCCCCAACGCAATCCCGATTGCATGGGATTCCATTCCGCCATTCATGCCAACCGCTTCATCTCCCGTCAAAGGACCCTCGGGAGGCTGCGTAACTGTAAAGTCGAATGCTTGGATAACATTTTTCTGATGTTTCTGTCTCAAGCCTCGCCCATTTGACGTTGCCGTTCCTGTCTGTTTATCGGGCTTCGCCGTATATGATCTTGGATGTGTCGGCTCCGACTTCCCCAACGATTGAAGATCATCGCGAGGCGCTGCATCCGAGAATGTAAGGACTGGTTGCGATATCCCCCCATTTGTGGTGTTTGCGCGAGATCTGCCAAAGATACCCATTTCGGTCCGAATCTCCTCTTGCAAAGTTTACGGTAGGTAAAATGACTCGTTCAAGTATATATTTTTTTAATTATAATAAAGGAGTGGACGGCTTTCCAGAAAGCCAGAAGAGAGAAAGGAGAGGACGGGGTAACCCTAAGACACTTTCTGCACCAGTGCAGGATGTTTGAAAATATGAAGAAAATAATGTTTGACCAACGACTCGCTCCAGCCGAGCGAAGCGGACATAGTCAGCCTTTAATTGATTCTGGACTCAACGTGACACAGATCTAAATTTTTTAATTCAATGATGCGACAGACCAGATCAACCGTGATGATTGGCCCATTTTGGCAGGGATGAGGAGGCGGAATACAAATTGAATGGGTCTTTGGCTTTGATGGTCTAGGTTTTAGGCTTCATGTACTATGTATTCTTCCGTTAGACGAATAAGCATTTGGTATGGGAGATTTGATGGGTTGCCCCCGTATGGTTGAGGATTAATTAAAACACGGAGACGCTTTGCTGACTGGTGAATACCCTTAATTGGCGTCGGGCCAATCGCAGTGCAGAGCGGCCAACGACTCTCAAGCCTCTCTTTTGCGTTGCCGCATCGGAAGACTCGTTGGTTGACTGGTATTCTGACTTGTGAATTTGACAGCTGTAAATTGTTCTTGGTGGACCGCAATCAAAGAGGAACGGCGGGGKGGCGCCTTTGATGTGCTGGTCCCGTGTACGGCTTCCGCGACTTCAGCTGATGTTGTCCTGATGGTTGTAGCTGACGCAGCCTGACTATTGCAAACAGGACTTAGTATACGAAACACAGAAAAAGAGACAAATGCAGAGTAACTACGGATCCTGGTAGTCAATCGGACATTTTGCAGATTCGGTAGAATGCTCGTTAGAAATTCGAGATGGCATCGTGGGAGGCTAAACACTAGTGAAACACGGTGGCGTGTCTGCAATACTTTTCATGCATCGACCCTGGACTCCAGACGTCATTGTAATCACGGCATCAAAGACGGAATATTCACCGTCTTTCAGAGATAATTGGTGTGAGTTTGTTCCACAGGTAAGAGTTTGAAGAGTCCAGAATCTCGCAATCGCTGCTGATCAAACGGTTATCCTTATGCCCCACCTCAAATTGATGCCTTAGGCATCAATTTATGTCTTGCTTGTCAAGCACTCCAAGACACTAAAAAAGCAGTGCAGAAGAGCGAAATGGTGGTAGAATCGGCCAAATCCTATAGTACATCAGACCATGCGATCTAACACATGTTCATCATATCTAGGCTTTGCCCTCTGATTTCTTCTATTGTCAGAATGAGATTATTATTTCATAGAGCTCACAATGACACTTGTGTCAAGTCGAGGAGGCTCTACAAGTTACCGCAGGAAGCTAAAACAGGTGACGCCAAAGTATACAGAAAAAGCCAACATTCATGTCGTAGAAGTGTATTAAATAATATCGGATTTCTGGATACCTACATATCACCGGAGGAGAGAACTTTCCAAATTTTAGCTTCTTACTGCGGAAAATAAACGCTTTCCGAATAGCAAAGGTCGCAGTTTCACGCAGTCTTTCAGGATGGCTGCCTATATTAGTGTGAACACCAATGTTGATAGATTGTCTGAAAGTGTCTACATCAATCAATGACTGCTGGCAGAATCGAGTATATTGGCACACGATGCTGGAACCTCTTACCCTAAGGGTTATTTGAATATAAACTTCGGTATCTCTCGGTTTGCCGGAGTCGGTGAATAACGGTGTCAGGCACAGAGTCCCTCACATCATTTCGTTAGCGACCCGACCTAGTACAAGGTATTCACGTTGGGGACCCATCGTGTGATGTGTCAAATGGATAATCAATCTAGTGTGTCCATATGAGGGGCAATCGATGTATTGCAGACGCCGTGAGCTGTTAGAAACTAAAGTTTTTGGCTTCGGGTTGAGTAGGGGATGAGTCAAGGCTATCGCATTAATCGTATGAAATCCTTGTAGATGTGTTGCATCATGGCTATAACAGTCTGTAGATATTCCGATTTAGAATAATACGTGGATAGTATTATATATGAAGAGTTGTTGTGGTGACGACACCGACGCCAAACCCAAAAAAGGCGGGGCACAAACCCCCACTCCACGTGACTGCGTGTCTAAATCAACAACTTTCGTCTATTCAACAAAACAAACGTTCATCTCTATTATTTCTGTAATCTTTTTTTACCTTTTTTGAAGCTCCTCTACAGTGGCCTTGTCCTTAGGTTATCTCCTTGACGAATAGTACCCCAAGTCCCTCGGACCAATTCTATCCGCCTTCCGCTTGATCTCCGTATCGGTGGTTGCTTGGCTAAACAGCTTCGTCTATTTGTTCGCCTGATAATCACACGCACATCTGTCAAGATGTCTTGGGACGGTAAGCATGACTATTAACTTTCCGATACGGACCACGTTTTTCTCTGAAGTTTAAGGTTGTACATACTAATATGCAATTGTCATAGGTTACCTCAGCCAACAGTACGTTCTACGAAGTCGTGTCATTGATATCATTTCCTGACGAACAATAGCATTGTTGGATCCGGTCTAGTTGACCAAGCTATTCTCATTGACCAAACCGGTCAATCAGTATGGGGAAAGGCATCTGATGTCGAGGTACATAGACATAAAAAGTCAGATGCTATTTAGCAGGAACCGCATCGCTAATTCGCATCCGTCTATAGCTCACTCCCGAAGAGATGAACAAGATTGCTGTCGCATTTAACGACCCCACCTCGGCCCAAACAAGCGGAATTACTGTCGGAGGAAAGAAATACTTCTTCGGTTGGATCGATGAGCCCGCTGATAAGATTCCCGTTCTCTTCTGTGCTCAGGTATGCTTGGATGATATTGAACCCAAATATTTCGGTCCAGGACGGGTTTATAGCTAATATGAATCTTCGACAACAACAGGGAAAGGAGGGTATTATTGCTGCCAAGTGCACCAGCTCCATTCTCGTTTCGCATTTCAACGAAACAGTTCCTGCCAACAAGGCCGTAACCTTGGTCACACAGCAAGCCAAATACCTCATCGATAATAACCTTTAAACTAGGCCGTCTTATGTTCGCGAGTAATCGTTGAGGAAAAGGAAAGATGATGCATTTTATGACGGAGAATTTCGACTTTTCTTTTCGGACAATCAGTGAAGAATACCTGTTATGTTTCTACGTCCGAGATATCGCGGTTGTCGTATTTGAATACCGATTCTTTCATTCGCATGGTCACTATAGTTTGACTGGATATAAACAAAAAGAGTGACGCAAAAACACCCAATAGACAGAAATGCAAACTGAGAATAACTGTCTTGCTGACCTAGTCTTTGTCGAATGTGCCTTGCGTTTTAGCGTTTCAGTTTTATGCAAACTATTTGACCCAATCATTTCCCTGTGTAATTCTGAAACATACAGTAAAGACTGAAGTTGATTTGCTGATGTCGTTACGCGCGGCGCAGCACCTGCAGGGAAGCGAAACGCTGCTAATGTAGCCTCGGCGGCTACTGGGCCTCATTCGTCCAGCACAACCAACTACAGCCTTGTTCATCGAACACCAGCAGGGATCAAAATAGACGACAAGCTTAGCGAAACATTTATATAACAAAGTCGTCTTCTAGAATGATGGAATTCCCTCAGATGTCATGCCAATGGCTTTCCAGCCATAAGGACTCAAGAAATGGATCCCCTGAGCGTCACCGCAAGCGTGATTGCGGTCATTCAGATCACAAGTGTAATCAGCACTCACTGCATGAACTACGTAAAATCAGCACGGAACACAAAAAGTCTGATTCTAAGGCTGGTCCAAGAACTAGGCGGACTGCAAATAGTACTCAGGACGCTCGAAGAGCTAACACAGCGCGGCACTCATGTACTCCAAAACGGAGAAGATAGCGATGCAGAAGAAAAGTCTTATTTACTGCCGACTCTGCACAAGTTATGTCAACTGGAGTATGTCTTTGAAGAATGTCTCCGGAAATTGGAGCAGTTGGAGCGGGATATTATGCCCACGAGTCAGGCGAATTTGACGAAGAAGGAATCGTTCTTGCGGGCTTTGCATTGGCCACTTAAGGAGGCCTATATGAGGAATATCATGGATGATATAAACCATTATATTTCTCTGTTTAGCTTGGCATTGACCTTGGATGAGACGTATGAAAAGCCCTTTCGTGGGAAAAGTTGATATTGCTGATAACATCGATTAGTGATAATATTCTCGAGATTCGCGAAAAAACCTTTGAGACTCATTCAATGGTAAAGTATCTTCACTCACAGAAAGATGAAGAGATACGCCGTCAGTACACAAAATTAAATTCTGATTTTCGTCTGACTGATTCACGGCGCAGGCGAACATGGAGAGAAAATCGTCAAATGGCTTTCAGCCCCGAATGCTTCGTTTGATCATACACATGCATTGCGGATGAAGACAGAGAATACAGGCTCTTGGCTAATTGACAACTATAGATATCAAGAATGGAAGCGAACCGCAGGCTCGTCATTTTGGATGTATGGAATTGCTGGGTGTGGTAAAACCATCTTGTCCTCAACGGTCATCGAAGACCTTTCAAAGTATAGCAGTCAAGACATGAGTATTGCTGTAGCTTACTTCTACTTCAAAGGCGACGATAATGACAAGAAGTCATCATCTGGGATGTTGCGGGCTTTACTGAAACAGCTCTTTGACCGTGGCAAACGCACATCAAATGTCTTTGAACAATTGATAGAGGATGGGGACCAGCAAGCATCACCCGAGCAGCTTCTGTCTACCCTAAGAGATCTCATTTCTGAGTTTCGTGACGTTTACATCGTTTTAGACGCCTTGGATGAATGCCAGGATCTGCAAGACCTCTTTGATATCTTGGAGGAGTTCGAAAAATGGACGGTTCAAATGCATCTCATCTTCACAAGCCGTGAACTGATGAATATAAAAGACTTTTTTGAAAGCATGAATATGGACAAAATTTCGATGAGACTATCCGCCGAAGTCGTCAAGCAAGATATCCGAATTTATATTCGAGACCGGCTGCGTACGGACAGGGACCTAAAAAGGTGGCGCAATCACCCTAATGTGCAAGAGGAAATTGAACAACCTTTGATAGAGAAATCTGATGGAATGTAGGTATTGGTACTCATTGTCTGGAAAAGGTTGTACTAATATTGATTTTTACAGGTTTCTATGGGTTAGATATCAGCTCACATCACTAGTGAGATGCCGCAATCCCCCAGGGCTGCGACAAGCCCTCGAAACCATGCCCAAGGGCCTCAACAACACATATGCTCAGATATTGAGCCGAATATCGGACGATGACTTTGAATTTGCGATACGAATACTCAGCTGGTTACTCTTCAGTCTTCGTCCGTTGTCAATTGAAGAGTTGGCTGAACTTGTTGCCTTGGATCTCAAAGCAGAATCATTCCATGATATTGAGCGTTATTGGGAGACAGCCGAGGTTTTGAATATATGTCCGAATCTCCTTACGACTATTGAGGAGTACGATCATGAAAATGGTTCCGAGCCCAGGGTGTTAGTCCGATTGGCACATATTTCTATTCGAGAGTATCTCCTGTCAAGTGATATACTGACTGGGAATGCGGCAATGTTTGGGATCAGAGAGCCCAATGCCCATGCATTGATCACGAACTGCTGTCTTATGTACATGCCTTTGATTAAAGATGATGCCGTTTCAGCTGCAGGAGAAAGCCTTCCATTAGCTATCTATGCTGTGGAGAATTGGCTGTATCACTACGAGAAAGTACCTGAGGGAATGGCTAAAATTCACGAACTAGCACTGGACTTTTTTGTGCACAAGAAAGAGGTATATTCTAGATGGGTTACCCATATATCAGGATCTTTATCAATATCCAAGCTGCCGATAATTCATTCCGATCTCGTCGGTCCTGGCTCAATACTACCATCGCCTCTAGAAGTGGTTTGTCATAATGCACTCTTGACTGTGCTTAAGCTGATGCTCGAGAACAAGGAGGTTGATATCAAGAATGAGCAGGTCTTGAAAGACGCACTACGTGCTGCCTATTTGCCAACAGTCCTCCCTAAGGATAAAGCCGGAACTACTAAACTATTACTACAGTTTGGGGCTGATTTCACTGGCGATGGGAAATTTGCTACAGTCCTAAACGCAGCTAGCTACTTTGGTCTTGATGATTTTGTGCAGAACGAATTATATGAAGACGTTGATGTCAATGCTAGAGGTGGCTATTATGAGACTGCACTTCAAGCAGCTGTAGCCGGAAGACATGATCGTCACTTCTTCGAGATGTCACGCCACTTTTGGCCGACTCGTTGGTCTCGACCGGGATACATTCTTGAGCAGAAGACCCCTACAACAGTACAGATTCTTCTTAAGCACGGCGCTGATCCTAATATCTGCGGTGGTGAAGTCGGGTCAAGTTTATTGGCATCATGCTACAACGGCGATCTTCCATGCGTGAAACTTTTACTCGCTCAAGGGGCAGACCCTACCTATGGAGTCAATGGGAATGATGATTGGAAAAAGAGCTGTCTTGCCGCAGCATGCAGATCCGCAGATATCCGTATCGTCAAGCTCCTGATGGACTACGGAGCTCGTGCCGACAGTTCAATGGCACTGTGTTCTGCAGTGCGATCTAAGGACATTGAAATCATACGCCATCTCCTCGAAAATGGCGCCAACCCAAACTCCGAACGATATCAAGATGAGACACCTTTACAAATTGCATGTTCCAACGAGCAGCCCAAAGTTGTGGAATTACTGCTTCAATACGGTGCAAGTATTAGTTCCGGCGGCGGCCGGTTCGGGTTTCCTTTGCAGCTGACAGCTGCAACTTTTGGATCGGTCGAGACTTTGAAAGTCCTTGTTGCCAACGGTGCGAATGTGAATCAAAGAGGAGGTGCGTTTGGGACCTCGCTGCATACCGCCGCGCATTTTGGAGATGTCGAGATGGTAGATTATCTCATCTCACAGGGCGCGGATATTCATGCCGAAGGCGTAATGTTCAAATCTGCATTACGCCATGCACTTGGGAATGCATATACAGATATTTTTGTGTTACTGCTCAAAAAGGGTGCAGATATGCAGACGCCAGGCGGAAGATATGGAGAGACATTACGACAGATACTAGCTGCTGTGCCGGAGAATAAGTCTGAGATATGGTTCAAAACGTTTGAGAGTGCAAATCCACAGTTTCCCTCAGAGTATTTGTGTGCTGTGGTGAAGAAGGGAGATTCGTGGCAGGATATAGATAATATTGTCGTTGATGATAGGGGGAATGTTACGGGAACAGAAGCTTCGAAATGGGACTGCGTACTAACGCATAAGTCGGATTGAGCTGACAAAGGGCGAGTGCTTTTTTCGTCCAGCATAATTCTTCGACTTATGACACTATGATCATTTATGGATACATTTCACGTCCGTCGCGAGAATTGTCGAATAAACTCATTTTTTCAAGATTTCTAATGGCACCTGGGCAGGGACGAGTAAGGGTTAGGTAGATGCGTTAAAGTTTTTATCACTCATCTAGCACTCTATCAGGCCTGTCTGGCTCCATGTTCGACCAATGCCAGGTCCTATATTGCACTATGGAAAGAGCGCATCTATGGACATGCGAAAGGTTGCACTTGGACTGAATAATTCTAGACAAGTTTTGCCTTGCGAGTTAGCCAAATTGGTCAATGCACCCGCTTTCACGAGTAACTGGAAGACCCCCAGGATTTCCAGCGAACTCATGACATGCCTTCTGTACATAGCCAAATGATGAAGGGCTGTGTTTTGTTCCAAATCAATCGCATTGACGTCTGCTCCTTCCTTTATAAGAAGCTCGAAAATTTCCTGGTGATCTTTTTCAGGTATATTTCGTTCCGACATAGCAAGTCGAATTAGAGGGGTGTGCCCTGCTTCATTTCTAGCTTCCAGATCCGCCCCGGCTCGAATGAGCATAGTGATACCTGTCGGAGGAGAAAATAATACTGCCCAATGCACTAGCAGAGGAGGTGATAATCAATATTAATATCATCACCGCTATCATATATGGAAAAAGTTCAAACAAGATTTAAGTAAACTTACACGGTGTGTCCCCTTTGTATATCTTACCTGGTACGACTCGAGAAGTACGAACATGAGGATCAGCCCCAAATTCCAGTAGAGCTTCAAGCTTTGCCGTAGATTTTCTTCCTAAGCATGCTCCAAAAAGCGATGACTCGCCATTCAGATTCACATCATTCACGTTCACTATCTGCCTTGCCAAAAGATCACGCACAAAGTGGGCAGGCGCGAAATGTAAAACTCCGCTAATCGATATATCTGACTGGCTAAGATGGGGACGTAGAAGCTCAATCATATCCATAGAAGAGGCTTGACCAAAGGCGCCAGGAGTGACCTGGGCCCCTAAATCAATAAGCAGTCTACATGCATCAATCTGCTTATACATAACAGCATGGTATAACACAGTGTCAGTCTCGTAGGTCGGGGCGACGTAATTGCAGTCGGCTCCATTACCTACTAAATACTGGATAAGTGTGAGATCCCCAATTTCAGCCGCTTGATGGAGCTTTGTAAGAGTTAATTAGAACCAGTATATTTGATTATGAAAATAGAGCCCTAAAGAGCTAGACTTACTATCGTGCCCCCCATTTCCATGAGCCATGAATGAATATTATAACTCCCTTGGCTGAGCACCAGCTCGATGATCTTATACTCCTTATCGGAAATGCTTCTTTTATTCCACAGCACAAAATTTAAAAGCGGCCCTCCCATTTGACCGCGGGTGTTCACATCAGCTCCGTTTTGCAGGAGTTCCTTGACGATAGCAATATGCCCTTGATAGGCGGCAAGGTGTAGGGCAGTCATTGGTCCTACTGGCGAGTAATTCCTCCGGTCGACTTCGGCACCATGAGATATAAGCAATTGGACAAGTTCGAGATGACCGTATTCAGCGGCTTGGTGTAGGGCCGTGTCACCTTCCCAGTCTGCCCACTTCGGGCACGCATTAACATTAATTTCTCCGGTAGCTAGAGCCTCCTGCATCGCTTGCATGTCTCCCGACACGGACGCATTAAAAAACTTTCTGTAGCTGAGTGTGTCGGGTGCCCATATTGGTGGTGCCCATGTTTCACGGTGCTCTTCCATCGGTGCGAACTCAGGTGAATTGGTGGGATTTTGCGTTTGTTCAGCGAAACCAGATTATGAAGCTGGGATTTATTGATGATTAGAAAACAATTTCTTTCTTACGTGGTTGAGTTAAGCCGTTCTACTGATTAAATACAGCAACGAGTGTTTCTTTTCGTGGCTGCGCACTTGGCGTGTCTAGTCCAAAGCCTCAAGAATAATTATGACCAGTAGTATATAGCTAGTATTGTTATCTCAGAGCCTCATTACAACCAGAAAGCTAGTATGGGCACTAGTCAGACTAGCCCCACATTTACAGGTAGTCTTGGTTCGAAGATAAGACAAGTGTGGATTTCGCAATTACTGGTGAGATGCATACTACGAGTACATGAGCACATTTCGGGTGCTCTCATCCAGTCATATTGTGATACTAGCCGCAGCCAGAGCAGCTACGCTCATAAGCTGAGCGATGATCCACGCTAATAGTGAAATCAAATAGCCAAGTGCCAAGTGAAGCCGGTGAACAATAAGCAAGGAAGAGTGTCATTTCTCCGATGGTTGATTGCTTTCAAAATGGGTGCCTTTATCCTTTGTCTATAAAATAAGCTCAAAGTTATAGAAACCCCCCTTTGTCAAACGGCATTACATCAGACATGTGGGTAAACAAGTTTCAGCTCAGAGTACAATTTCTATATTTTATTATAACTACTGCACTAGGTGAAAGACAGGATGCACGCTCTACAATCTCCAACGAGGTGGGAAATGACAACATTCTACATGATGCCAATGGTCAGAAGCCAATGCGAGAAGAGGCTCATCTGAATGACTGGAGGCTCCCTCAGCTCGATAAAGGAGTTGCAGTTTTGGATGTAACAGTACGTACGCCTCGCAGCACTGACGAGTAGATGTCTAGGCGTACGCATCGAGACGCAGAAATCTAACTATATTTCTAGAATAACCTGACCAAAGAACTCGGATACTTCATTCAAGTGGGCTTCGGCACTCCGGCTCAACGACGTCACGTACTTTTGGACACGTCGTCCCTAAGTACTTATATACTTTCTGTTGACTGCGATTCGTGTGCTGCTGCTGAAGACAATGAGAAGGGGTATAATTCAAGCATGTCATCCACTCACAAGGACAATGGGACGTTGGTGGACTTAGACTATCGGTTCTTACAGTCTTCTGGTCGTGCCTCACAGGATTCAATGAATCTCGGACAGTTTGAGATTCAAGACCAGTGGTTCCAGGAATCACTACGTTCGCAATGGAAAGGGGTCTCGTACGACGATGTATGGATCATTTATGGCATTCTGGGACTGGGGAACCCGCATGCTGGCGGCGCAGCCAAGGGCTTCAGGTCTCCACTGAAGAATGCCGCCATCCAAGGCCATCTAAAGACCAATATCTATGGATTGAAGCTTGCTAACCCGGGGCAACTGATGATTGGAGATGTTAACCAACAATTGTTCCATGGTCCTATCATCTGGTTCCCTCTTGAAAACACCACGACCAAAGTTATCCTACCAGAGGCCTGGCAGACACACTCGGACTCAGGAGGAGTGAAGTTCGAGTTGCCAAGTGGGGAGTATCGTGAATGGCCACTGGATAACCATACGGTTCTATTCACTACTGCTTGGCCTTATATCTACCTCGATTCGTACACTGGGTCATATTTAATGGAAGCTCTTGGCTTTGATTTCGACCAATTCATGCTGCCACCGAATGTGCCTTGTGCGGAACGAATATATATGCCTGACGTATCTCTCACAATCGCCGGGCATACCTTTATCCTTTCACCTTACGATTACACAATTGAGTGGAAGTGGCCTGGCTACCCGATGACATGTGTCTCAGCTTTCTCCCTCTTTGATCCGGAAGAGGACGACGATCCTAAGCAGATCATCCTTGGTTCCGCATTCTTGAGAAAATATTACAGCATGTATGATTACGATGCAAAGGCTGTCGGCTGTAAGTCTCACTGCTCTTCTATAACAACCTTAGTGGATAGTTAATGACTTCCCCTTAGTCGCGGCTCTAGTATAACTTTAATTGCGTGGAATTGGGTGATTGCACTAAATCCTAACCCACACTGGCCATTGGAATTGCAGCCATACCCGCGAAAACCATCAGTCAATTCAATCTACTAATCTGGATACTACTAGGGTTTCATTAATCTTCCTCATGCCTCTTGGAAGACCTTCATTGTTTGCTGTTTGTCCATGCGACATGTTTCATATCTCTGCATGTCCTAACTACTCTTAAAACCTGTGATCTATATTTACATTCAGTCAGTTTAAGACCTCACTACCATTTAGGGCTCATGAGAGTGTGTGACCACGTCTCGCCTCCCTTACCCAGATTTTATATGTACTACTTTAATTCAAATACTAGGCTACGTTGTTCTCTTGCTGGATCTGATCACAATGAATGTTATTCCTTGTTTGAGGATAGGGTGTTCCCGTTCGGCGAACACCGGTAGTAAAAGGTGGTTTCTAGATCAAGTAGGGCAAGAATTGGGATCAGGAAACACAGTGCAATTTTAAGGGAGAACCTGACAGCCGCTTTCAAGATGGTGCAAGAAGGACGAAGGACACGGGAAGTTTTTCCGGGCATGTTAGATCAATGCATTTCAACACTACAAGCCATTACAGCACCAATAAGTCAGTGAACTTTTTCAGTTGCTGGAAGCCTCTTAAGAATCGTACGATCTAACATTTGAGCATCCTGGGATGCCAAAACCCAAGTCCTGTCTCGACCGAACTTCCAGTCTCGATTTACCTAAACAAGTTCTCGCATCATTGGCCTAAATTGTAGATTTAATGGAGTCTGGACTGTCATTTATGTATCAAGTCACTGTGAGCTTGTAAATATCTGGGTAAGTCTTCTTTCCTGAGAAAGAGGATGGGTAATTGCGTTTATTCTCGCTTTATAGTCTCAGTAAACATTAATCAATTGATTATATGTTTTAGAGCGAGTGATACATCAAATGCTTGGTCAAACTCTGGTCTGCTCCCGTCTGCTCCCGTCTGTTGCGTATGTTGAAGGTAGTTATACAGCGACAACTGTGCTAGATCTAAATAGTGATCGAGAACGATGCGCGATACTCCAAATCGAAACTGAAAGACTTTGCGGAACCTGAAACCTGACCAAGCAAAAAGTCATATAGCACGAGGCTGCTGGATAGCCCCCCTTCCTGGGAAATCTACTTTGTAATGTAATAGTCAAGTGACTACCGTGATTGCTGTAAGCTATATTGGTGACGGGAGGATGGGCTCTGGACCGGTTATTGAAGTTTGTCCGAAAGTACATTACAATATCATTAAGTATATATATAGAGAAGTTTTTGTCCTATTACATATCAATAAACATATCATCCTGTCGAATTCATCACAACAGAATACCATCCCACACCAATCACAAGAAACGAATCAAACCAGCCTCTATTTGTTTATACATCCCAAAGGATAAAAAAAACTGCCAAGTCAACCAAGTATACATATGGTGCCCGTTCAAACAGGTAACTCAGCATTCCTCCTCTGCCCCGCCAAAGTATTCAAAGCCTGTTGGATATACGGTCCAATGACAGGGACACCACCCACGAACTGACCGATTGTCACTAAGAAGTCACCGAATAGGATCAGAATGCCGTATAATTCGACACAAAAACCGATCAATGGCCATCGGAAGAGGATAAGCAGAATACCGCCTGCGAATGCGGCAGTGCCTCTGAGTTTTGCGGGACGGGAGAAGAAGGCGATTGTTTTTTGGATACCGATTATGAGGGTAAGGCCGATTAGGAAGAGGATCTAGATAGTTGAAAGCGTGGACGGTTAGATTTGTCTTGAGCTGGAGGAGCAGGTAACAGGGTGGTCGTTAGGGGACCGGGTTAGCACTGACATTTCCCATAGCAAGCCTGGATGCGAAATCTTGTTAGTAAAACGCCATTCAACAATTTTTGCTTGTGTATAGAGGGCATACATAGATCGATCAAAGAACATTAATACACCTCCGAAGAGAAATAAGCCGCCTATATCCATCAATTAGTGTCCATCCTTTCGATGTTCTTTCGCCGTATGTAGCATATTCGAAACGTACCGCCAGTGCAGAAGATTGCACCAATCTCTATTTTTTGACATGATTATTAGCCTCCAATCGCAAATTAAAGCGCAGCCTTGGATCGGAGCAACTCACTCTGCGTCTCTGAAAGCCACATGGTAGGCATTTTGATGATAGACTACAGCTCTTGCCTCAGGGTATATTCCTGGAGCTCTTCGACGGCTAGACGGCGCGATTGCAATTTTAGAGTAAGAAGAATGTCGAATTCTGATTCTTTGAAGCGCAACGATTCCGAACGATTCAAGTTAATGTTGCAGCCTTTGTTTGTTTGTTCGACCGTCGCGCGCAAAACACCGTGTCCTTTATTGGGGCGACTAAACGATCGAGCGGTGTGCTGTAAGGAAAGCGGATAAATACGAGGTGTGCAAAGAAAATTCGTCAACTCGTCCAATGGCGAAAGCAATTCCGGTCAATCGAAGGGTGTTCGTGAAGTTGTGTACTTATTTTTCGAAAGGAGTATGAGGTCCCCCTTTTCTGCCACGATTTTCAAAAGCGGAAGGAACACACGCCGCATCGCGCCTAACTGTTTGCGGTTGGCGGTCAGACTTAGGGCTTAGATCTCTTCTAACCTTGTTAAGCATAGCGTAATACCGCTTTAATGCTTGGAATGCGGCTCTGTTCATCTCATTTGTTGCTCGTATCATATTGACCTTTATTACTATGATGAGAACTGTTCGATACCGCAGTAAAGCGGTTTCAAATGAATATCAGCATGTTGAAGGATTTACTTCATCCAGCCATCCAATAGACTCGTCCCGATAAGCGCGATATCGATAAGGGCTGGCCGTCCAGATTTGGCAGGTCAATCCCGATGGACGTCCCCGCGTGAGGGGCGCCAAAATACTAAAATCTCACAAGATGAGATCAAAATGAGGCGACTTGAATCCTACACCTCTTTCTAATTTAGGAGTTTCCCTCTCTGACAGGGACATTGGTGTGGGGCTGCTGGCTTCATATTGGAAGGTCACCACCCATCCATTGGTGAGACCTCGACAGTATGAGAGCTCGGCGTCGAAATGTCTCGGCGACTCTCGTGTCTGACATGCCGCTCACGAAAGGTTGGTATTCATCCCTTCGTTGGTGCTTAAAAGTCGTTATGTGCTGAAGATATGGCAGGCCAAGTGCGATCGTCTGCTGCCACGGTGTTCTACTTGCATCAAACTCAACCGTTCATGCTTGACTCCTGAACGGAAGTCTGAGTTTGTTTGGCTTCATTCAGGATTCAATGAATTCTCGGGCTACAGCATCAATCCTGAAGATGGGCTGCACGATCGAGGGTTTAAGTTTAGCTCCGGAAGAGACTCTTTACTGTCTGGTGAGTCGACTTCTCCTAGGGAAATCGTATTCTGGACGTATCTAACCACTCTCGTACTACGAAAGATGTTGAACGTGCTAAGCACACTGCACAGATTATATCATCAACATCAAATGCTTCTCTTGATGTGATTCTGGAGCAAATTGACGTTCAAAGTTTCAATGTGAAGACTACAACTTTCAGCCGTGGTCCTTTCAGTGTTTTCCGCATGAGAAATAACGACAAAACGGAAACCGAGCAAATCATATCCGGGATCCGTGATGATTTCAAGGCAACATCAGAATTGGCCGAAGGTGCTGATCTGAGTGATGTGAATTTGGTCCTTGGTGTGGATAAATACCAAGGATTTGACCTGGATCCCAAATTTTGGGAAGATGATCAAGTTTTACCGGAAGCAAGTCAGGAAGACTTTCTTGACCTGTTCATTCAAGAATCTGATGAATATTTTTCAAGTCACTTGGCTACTACTAATGAGAATATTAATAGCTCGATCCTCTCAATGCCAACGACATTTGCTACAGATTTCTCAGATCTCGATATGAAGTCTATCGGTTATCTCCTTGATCGTTACCGGAATAGTCTCATAACCAGTTTTCTTCCGGTTCGGAAGTACCACACATCTCCATGGGAATTTATCCACGTACCGAAAGTTCACGAGGTACTGGGCGAGGCTATGATCTCAGGAGAAGTGACCCATGCCAAGATGGGCCTTTTCTTTGCCGTCTTGGGTGCGAGTGCCTTTCATTTACACGAGCAAACACGGAATACTGAAAATTATGATCCAAAGTGGATGGTGCTCGGTGAAGAGTACAGACTTCGAGCTAGGAGACGAATCCGGTTGTCTTTGGCTAAGCTCTCAGTGGCTATGCCAGCTGAGCAGGTTGCGGATACCATACTTGCCTTGACAAGCATGTATACTATCTGCGTAAGCTTCTCTTAGGTCTGTTCCTTTTTTTAATCGAAGCACTAACATTATTTAAATATACAGGTTGTAAGCGCACAATTGGCCGATACTTATATTTACCTTCGAGAAATCAATCGTTTGATTGCGATATATGGAGTGCAGCTAAGTCGCATTTCGACGACTCTACGGACTTTGCAGAACATATTCTATTATATACAAACTATGCAAGATACTGTGGGGGTTTTCAGTCGTGAAAACCTTATTCACTTCCCGTCGTCACGTACAAGACAACTCCCTTCATTTGAAACATCGAGCTCAATACCAGACACCTATCTCTGCAGTAATGGCAGCGGCATTCCAACATTATTTGAGCGTGTATTTTCTATCGCACCCTCCTTATTTGGATTGATATCGCGTGTTACGGCTCTGATAAATGAGATCGAAGAACGGGGCATCAATGAGCCGCACACCAATTCGTCATTGCTGCCAGATAGAATTAACGAACTGGAAACTGAGATTTGGGACTGGAATAGTAATCCAAATAACAGTCCATCACCGACTTCTACAACTTGCCTACATGAATCTCCATTTTCTTCACCAGGAATATCAGACCCTGCAAATTACGCTACCGAATCACCACTAACCCATTACATCGATGCAATGCACTCTGCGGTCCTGATCTACTTCTACCGCTGTGTCCGCAACATCGATCCCTTATTAATCCAACAACTTGTCGACAAAGCAATCAAATCTTTATCACGGTGTACAGAACTGCGACAAGAGACTCACGATCCATCCTCGGATATATGCTGGCCATTATTCATCGCTGGCTGCGAGGCACTAAACCCATCAACACGAAAACGAGTCAAAGAGCTTTTCGTTATTGAAGCTGCGCGTACGGGGATACGTATGTTTGAGATGGCGAGTCAGGCTACAGTGGAGGTATGGACTACTCGAGATCGACGAAACAATCGCCATTTGAGTTGGCCGGTGGTTTTGAGGGAAAGTAATATGCTGGATGGCTTGATGATTAGTTAATAAAGTATACCTATACTCGTTGATGAGAATGTAACTTTATTTCAGCTGCTTTCTTCTTATTTTGTGCTAGCAAGTTTAGATTTGTATATATTTCCCTTAGAATATTAGGTATTAATGACACAAATGAACAAACTGAATGTACCTGCCACTTGAAAACGATTGTTTTAGACCTACAGCTACCTTCTAGATAATCGTAATATCATCTCGATGCGAGAGTTCCCTTATGTCTTTATGTAATCGTGTCATCACGCCCTTTTCCAAATATTACACATCCAAGCCAATAAATCGTAAAAGCCAGGATGCAAACACATCCCTGAATAGGAAATTAAACGCCCAGATAGAGTCTACTAATAAGACAGCCACGGAGTGGTTCATTTTGTCGATAGAATATCAAAGGGGAAGGTCAAGTCCGTTAGCTTGATTCCAACTCGCATTATCTGTGACGCCACGATGTGGTGTACTTTGTTCGTTGTCTTGCCATTTCTTTTCATCCATTGTGTCTTGATATTTGAAAGGAAGAAAATCTGCATATGGTTTCTTTTCGAAGATAAATGACTGTCTTATGAGTGGATGTGGTTGTCGAACCTTACCTAACCCTAAAATGGATAGATTGGCCCGATTAGGCAAAAATCGAGTATGTCCTATTTCGGAAATGCATCTTTTGTAGCGCGGGTCCTGACGGCTTGATAATGGAAATACCATTTAATATTCATGCTAGATTACTATTTCAAGGACAGTATTGTATATGAGCATCGTTTATAGTGAGATAATGTACAAGCAACTTGTCCCTCGTCGTCTCCCGCCGCATCGGCAACCTGCTTGAAGTGAGCGTCCCTAAGACTAAATGTATATTGATCCTGTCATAAGAATCCTTTAAATTATGTATGCTCCAAGAGGTAGAGTCTAAGGCAAGTAGTCTCCGGTGTGGTGGATTGTCACAAGAAATCTGGCTTTGCCTTATCTTGCCTATTACCGGGTCTTCGGAAAGTGCTTTCCTCATGGCTTATCAGGCTTACTATCTCATTTTTGGACCTTCTCTGCAAGGCAAGTGAAACATTTACTGAGGAATGTTGATGATCCAATATGGTCGAGGAAAGGACATGTCGAACATAAATAAACCTGTAAAATCCAAGTCTGTTAATGAGCTACAATCTTTGTACAGTATACATTCCATAATAACGACAAACGCTCCTAACCCACAATGGCCATTGCCATCGCACCCATCGTTGTCGGCCCTCGCCAAAAGCAGAGAACAAAGGCCACCAAAACACTCCCCCAGTCCCTAATTGACACAACGAAAAATGTCCCTAGAGCCCAGCGTTTCGACCCCGACACACATCTCAACTTCGTAAACCCAGAGAAGATCTATAGCATGAAAGAAATTGGCCGTGAAGGCGCAGGCATATCACCTATTGCCCTCACCACTCCCTTTTCCTTGTTTACCCCCGAGGCTATTGAGCAGATACGAGCAGAGCTGTTCACGCCAGAGATTCTGGAAAATCATCATGTTATGTCTGATTTTGCGTCGAATATGCTCAGGGGTTATGGTGCAAGGTAAGTTTTCTTTCTCCCGTCCAATGTTTACCATGTTGCTAAAGAGTGGCATGACCAGGAATGCGCCATTCATCCATTCCATTTGGAACAATCCCAAAGTCCTCGAAATTGTCTCCAAACTCGCGGGTATAGAGCTTATCCCTATCTTTGAATACGAGACAGGTCATACCAACGTCTCCATTGACGACAGCACTTCTATAGTCAAGATGGGGGAGGATGAAGACGAAACTGCATTTGCATGGCACTACGACAGCGTCCCTTTCGTCTGCGTTACAATGTTATCTGATTGCACTGGCATGGTGGGTGGTGAAACCGCCGTTCGATTGGGTGAGGATCAGGTAATGAAAGTCCGTGGACCAACGCAGGTATGTATCTCCTTATTCCACGAGGTCACGACAATCCAATGACAGGGTTCTTAGGGCTGCGCCGTCCTAATGCAAGGCCGCTACATCGAACACCAAGCCCTCAAAGCACGCGGCGGCACAGAGCGAATCGCAATGATAGCATCCTTCCGCCCCAAGTCTGCTTTCGTCAAGGACGAGACGATTCTCGTTGGTATGAGGCCTATCAGTCATCTTCCGGAGCTGTATATGCAGTATAGTGAGTATAGGCTCGAAATCCTCGAGGAGCGGATAAGGGAGCAGCTCAAAAAGGTGAGAGAGCGGAAGAGGGCGTTGTTGGAGTTTGATACGAAGGGGATGAAGGAGTTTTTGAAGGAGCAGAGGGAGTATGTTGATACGACAATTGGGGAGATGGTTGAGTTGAATGATCTAGCCATGTAAACCGTTGAGCTTGTACACGTAGATATTGATGTACTTGCATGAAGTAGGTAGTCCCAATGTTTTGATGCTGATAAAATAACAATTTCTCTGGATTCGTCTTGATATATATTTCAATCAATGTCATTAAAATGAAGTTTGGATGTGCAAATCTATTTATCCTTGAAGAATAAAATGATACCCGTCTTCAATTCACCGTGAGCATTTACTCTACTCACCAGCCGAACATTACAAGGAGTAAGTACCAATGTTCGAAAGTGGCAGGAGATATTATGGAGATAGACCAGTATATATACTATATACACGCGGATTTCGTATTTCCACGAATATACAGAGCGACGGTCTTGGCGCGCGAAGCCTAAAAGCAGTGATTTCCGCGTACACAACTTTTCTTCTCCATTTTTTGTCAACAATCTCTAAACACCAATGTTGGTCAAAACGATTACACCACCAAGTTCTACGAAAGGGACACAGTTGATATGCAGTGATATTCTTCGGAATTATAATGATTGATTCTTGAATTATTACTACTCTCTCTTTGCTAACTTTTCCACCACTCGTTATTCCTACACGCAAACGTGCATCACACAACCAMCCCGCCACAACCAACAGCGTCACTTGACACTGTAACTGATGAACCTTCCCATGGAATGTCGGTATCGGTTGTATTGGTTCTCCTGGACCAGGCGAAGATTAACCGTCTATTTGAATGGTCACGATTAAGCCGGAGCGTTTTCTTTGAACCTGTCTCGAGAGGGGCAGGTGGGTGGAAAGGGCTTGACTTTGTTGGCCTGACATGTCTATCGAAAGCTGCGTAGCATTAGAATAATTCAATCAAAATAACATGGTGCTTGACTTACGCTCCGGCCAAGTAATTAGAGATTTAGTATCTGATTTGAGGAAGAACACTGTCGAAGTACTGATCTACTTCAGCACGACATGTGCACCTCTAGCCTCCAAGAAATTCTCCGCAACACCCTGGCCCAACGTCCTCACAACCCCAAACACCTCTCGATTGTGATAACGTAACCTCGTCTTCGGATCCGTATACGGTGCCGGCAAACCTGTAAGATCACAGTACCGATGCTGATGAGCCGGGCTCAACGACGGCGCAGACTCAATATTCGTATACGTAACAGCCGGACCGCCCGTGTAGCCAGAAGGATTCGCAGCTCTGAGGTTCTTCTCTAGGACGAGTGTAGACAAACTCTGAGCTGCCTGTGCAATGTTGGGGGCACGCGTAGATGCACCTGTCGCGACAACGGGGGTTTGCGAGCCGTCCGTGGTGCTGACGGCGAAGGGCGTGGTGGCGCCGGAGTTGACTTGGGTGGCCATTGAAGAGGCTTCTTTGCGTGAGGATTCGGATAGTAATTGTTTGACGTTTTTGTTGCGGCGTTGAGAGGGTTTCCAGTGTGAGTTGCGAAAGGGTCGGGGGAGGGTTGCGATGTCGAGAGTGTCGAGCAGCTCTTGGTGCTCTTCGGTAGTGGCGTTTGCGGGAGGCATGATGACTTTTGTAGGTGATAATTTTGTAAGACGTAGTGAAGCTTTTGCAGGTAGTTGTAGCTGTTGAGAAGGTGAGGTTGATGATGGATGATGGTCGCCAATGTCGGACGAATCACGTGTTCGCATCGCTGGAGAGCTTTCTTTATCGCGTATTCTTGGCGGCATCACCATAACAATCAACCATCGGACTACAGACTGATTACGCAATATGGTGAGGAGACTGCCCTTTGTAAGTTAGCAGAAACGAATTATACTAATGATATCAATAGGAGAGTCCACACGAGCACCAACAGAGTTTACTACTCTCCCGAATCATCACCAACATTGTATGTAAACATGCCACAATACAACTACAAAAAGTGCTTACACGATGATAGGAAAAGCTCAATGAAGCTGTCATGATCTTGAACAAGAGTCTCCAGGTTCGTCTTTGTCACCTTGAGCGTTTAACAAGTCTTATGCTAAGTCCATTCAGGAAGTCAACGTCCAAAACATGAATGTTGAATTGGTGGCGCAGATGTTCAAGAACTACCAGTCCAACGTCCTATTTCACCTTGAAGGTTAGTCTTCTATTCCGCCATGTGAATGTAAAGAAAGCCAATTGTTGGGAATATGCTAATGAATTGTTTATATAGCAACGGAGAATATTAAGGATCCTTCTTGAGATGGACCTAGGAGCATGAAGGAATTTTTGAATTATGATTTATGATGCATTAGAAATACCCATGAAATCCGACAGCACAATATAAATGGCCATAAATGCCTTTCAAGCATACAATTCGTCGTAGTTATAGGATGGATATATCTACTTAGGCGCGATCCAATGAAATCATGGTCTTGGCGATGTCGGGATGAATCTTAGCTTTCTGACCAGCTCCGGAACCTTCAAAGAATTCAACATCCTGCTACATTGCCTCTCCTTAAGACCACCTTCAAAAAAACACTGCATCCATTTCGCCGTATTTTGCAAAATTCTCATCTGGAACTTTAAAAATCAGAGTATCTACAATCCGTTCAGCGAACTACATGCGACACTCAAAAATGATGCCCCAGGCTTAACTTCATTCCGCTTCTTGAACCTCCTCCCCAACACGCTCTCTAGCGAGAGCTTGAGACAAAATGACCATCATTTCAGAGCGAATTATAACCTCTACGCGCGCAAGCGGCTCAAGTCACAAAGACTCACCAAAACCGCCTCCGAAAATCTACAATGTCCAAGAATACCCATTCAAGGGTTACCGTCCCCCTCAACCCGATGGCTATGAGCAGAGCAGGTCATCTCCGAGTTCGAGCGCGATCGTGATTGATAATGGTGTGGATTACAAAGTTCTCAACTGTCAAAAAGAGTCTGAAACTAATGAACGATGTTCTTAGGCTCCCACACCGTCAAAGCAGGATGGTCATTCGATAAATCCCCCCGATTCGTTCTACCACCCGTGATGAGCCGATACCGAGACCGGAAACTGAATAAAGCCTGCCAATTCATCGGCTACGATGCGTATGTCGATGCCACGACGCGAGGACAGTTGCGATATGCCTTTGATCCTGGTACCAGCGTGGTCGGAAACTGGGATGTCATGGAGGGTGTCTTGGATTACGTCTTCCTGAAACTTGGTGTGGATGGCTCAGAGGGTTCGGTTGATAGACCAATTGTCATGACGGAGCCTATTGCGAATTTGACGTATCCGCGACGCAGTAAGTAGACGACACGAAGCTGGTAAGGACGTAGCTAACGGTTAAGTGATGAACGAGATTATGTTTGAGTGCTACGGTGTCCCGTCCGTCGCGTACGGAATCGATTCGCTGTTTTCGTATCGATACAATGGTGGAAAAGATGGATTGATTGTTTCGTCATCGCATACGTCGACACACGTGGTTCCGGTACTCAATTCGAAAGCACTACTATCAAACGCGACACGACTGAACTGGGGTGGATTACAAGCGTCGGAATACTTGTTGAAACTCATGCGACTCAAATATCCGACATTCCCGGCACGAATGATCGAGCACCAAATGGAGGACCTGGTACACAAACTCTGCTACGTGTCTACAGACTACAACGAGGAGCTAAGCCATTTCTTGGATTGGACGGGTCTCGAAGACCGGGACTATGTCGTCCAGTATCCGTTCACAGAGCACGTTGTCGTCGAAAAGACTCAAGAAGAGCTCGACAAGATTGCGGAACGGAAGAAAGAAAGTGGGCGACGTCTACAAGAGCAAGCTGCAAAGATGCGATTGGAGAAGTTGATGAAAAAGGAACAAGAGCTGGAGTACTACAAGGATCTACAGCAGAAGCTACCGTCGCAAACCAAAAAGGAGACCCGGCGGCTATTGGAGGCTGAAGATATGAAAGACGAGGCGCACCTTGATCGCACAATCCGGGATCTGGAACGGTCTATCAAACGTTCACGAAATAAGGACCTGGGCATTGATGAAACCGAGGAGAATCCAGAAGAAGCGACCTTTCCTATGCTTGATATCCCTGACGAAGAATTGGATGAGGCTGGTCTCAAGGAAAAACGCCACCAGCGGTTAATGAAGTCCAATATGGAAGCGCGCCAACGCGCTAAAGCTGAGAAAGAGGCTGAAAAAGCTCGCGTTGAGGAAGAGCAAAGACTAGACGAAGAGCGACGCGAGAACGACTTTGAAGCCTGGATCGGCGAAAGACGTGCTGCCCGTGACGCCTTACTACAAAAGATTAAAGAGCGGGAGCGTCTCAAGGCAGATCTTGGAAATCGCAAGTCGCTCGCCAGTCAAATGCGCATGAAGACTTTGGCAAACCTAGCAGCAGAGGGACCCAAAAAGCGACGACGAGGCGGTGACGATGATGATTTTGGTGCTGACGATAACGATTGGGGTGTATACCGACAGGTCGCCACGGGCGAACAGAGCGACGACGAAGAGGAAGAAGACTTGGGCGTGACGCTCAAGACCCTTGAAGAACAACTACTCCAGTACGACCCTGAATTTACGCACGAACACACTCTAGACGCACAATCAGACTGGACCAAAAGCCTAGTCCACGTTTTCCTACGTGGACCGTGGCCATTTGATCCCGAGAGCCAACGCGAAGCGCACCAAATCCATTTGAACGTTGAAAGGATTCGCGTCCCCGAAGTAGTCTTTCAGCCCTCAATAGCAGGCGTTGACCAAGCGGGTCTCGTCGAAATCGCAGCCGACATCTTGAACCAACGATTCACCAGCGAAGAAGACCGCACGCGACTGCTAAAAGATGTGTTTTTGACCGGCGGAAATACGCTCTTCAAAGGCTTTGATGAACGGTTACGCAGCGAGTTGGTGGGGGTGTTGCCTACTAATGCGCGCTTGTCTGTTAGGCGGGCCGCGGATCCGGTGCTGGATGCTTGGAAGGGAGCTGCGCAGTGGGCGGCGACTGGGTCGGAGTTGGCGACTTGGTCGATTTCGAGGGCGGAGTATCAGGAGAAGGGGAGTGAATATTTGAAGGTAGTCATTCCCTTGCCCTTTTTTTTTGTTGCGGTGGTTGCTAATCTACGTCTACAGGAACACGACTTGGGGAATATCAGCAGTGTTTAGACATGATCTGTATCATTGTACTATATCTACTATCTCAATAACAGTGAAACCTACCCTACAGCATATAATCCCACCAACCTCCATAATATTTCAGCTACGTAGGTAGCTAGATTTCGGCCGAAGTATACCCCCGTACTTGAGAACTTGCTAGCCTCCATGGAGTATAACTTAAATGAATTACCACATTTGGCCTACACAAACCCTCAAACACGTCCGTATTGACGTATCGATGCATCGGTGTATGGTAAAGTACCCGACCGTATTCGGACTTACGGATTTAACGCGATGCAAATGATTAATATGCATTAAGTAATCACGCCATACGGGTCCTCTCAAAGGTTCAGATTAGTCAGGCGATGGTTTTTCCTTGGAGTCATGGATTTCCTAGTCTGGAACGTCTCGCGAGGTTGACTCCTGAATTAAAGTGTGTTGATAGGAGAGGTTGAGCAGGAAAGCTTGTAGTACTCCGTGCGGGCCTCCGCCTCTTGTGTACTCCGTACCGAGAGCTGAAATTTATGCTCAGTGTGTACGTATGTACCGGATCTGGACGGCGGAATGGAGACCGTATCCGATAACAGCGTTACGTAATCGGGTTATGCTCGTGCTGTTATTTATACATGACATAATTCCTTCATTCAGCAATTACAGACTCCTTCGACATATTCCTTTGTTGCGACAAAAGAGTAGTGTGAGTGTTCTGCTAGGTATCTACATTACTCCATGCTCTCACCTCACCTAATCAAGAGGAGAGACTCGACAGGTGAACACTGCAGCCGGATCGCCCGGCACCTATGTATTTATATTCTGAATACAAGATCGTACTCCGTACTCGTACCCCGTATTCCGCACACTAAGAAAATCTCGGAGCTTCGGAGGGTGATTACTCATCCGGCGATATACGGATTAGCGGTATTTGTGTATTGATGCTTTGTAGGTGCTTACCTACAGAACTCGGGGAACGACGTTGGTGGTGTATGTCAACTTTTCGATAGGTTCTTGGTATAAGAGGCAAAATAAGGTGTCTCACGCTCGGTTATTTAATTAATCATCAACATTATTTTCGCCGTCGTAGCTCTGTGCTCTACAAGGCTACCTACCATGTAAGCAGCGTAAGCAACAAGCTGAGACCATATACAGTACACCGTACAATGCACAATACCAAATACGAAGCTAACCGCACCCGGCGCCGGCGGGCGGATTATTAATGGGCGGCATGTCCCCAGCCACTCCGACCATTTTCTCTTGCTTACGAGATCTTCTCTTTTCTCTCTCGCATCTGCCCTCTACTTACTTAATCCAGCCTAACCAGTTTCTATACATGCTTTGCATGCACTCAGCGCCCAAAGTCGATTTACTCACTGATTGTTCTAAATATTTGACGATCTCTCGCAAATAGACACTATTGAATTTGCATCGACTCGACCAACGCGTATTGTATGCGCCATACCTTGAGCTATTACTACAGCAGCTAGTTCCGACCAATCGCCGTTCCCGCCCTACGTTCGACAGAGGACTCATAACACAACAATTCCTCTGCTTTTGCGCTCGCGACAACAATCAAATTTGACAAGCTTAGCGGTATTTCTGTCGCCTTGATTTCGCTTCATCTCTACAACCTGCGAATTATCTACATCTCGAGTCCGGAACTTCCTAGAGCTTGTACTTGATGCAGCCCGCACTAGCGCCGCATCCCAGTATGCAGCAGAGCTCCTCTGCTCAGGTAAGCAGACCCTCTATCTTTGTCATCACGATCCGCCTCAAGAACTATGAAACGAAGCTTTGATCCATGTACGGGTTACTCTTGTATGGGGTAATGCTTGCATGTTGTCACTGCTTGTCATGTCGCGCTTGCTCCCCGCGTATTATCAGTACCAATGCTAACCCTGTCATAGGATCATGCTGACCAGGGTAAGTCTATACTCAATACGACTAATGATAGATGGTACCTGTAACCCTAACAGGCATCATCTATGCTACGATTTATTGCATATCTAACTCGTCGCAGTTCTCCATGACCAGCTTTTAGCTGCACAACAACATCTCCAATCACAAGGTCAAGAATCGCGACAACCGACCTCGCAACAGGGCCACAACATAGATCCTGCAATCTCAGGAGGCGCAATGCTAGCCCCTAACACGCAGACATCGTCGCTTGTGCTGCCACAGGTCATGGCCGGCGTACAAGAAGCTGCCGGCAGCGACGCTTCGCGGAAAACATATGGCAAACGTGAACTATCAACGTCGAAACGCGCCGAACAGAATCGCGCAGCTCAAGTTTGTCCTCTTATGACCTGCATCACTGACAAAACTGACAATGTATAGAGAGCATTTCGCCAACGAAAAGAAGGCTACATCCGCCAACTCGAAGCACAAGTAAAAGACTACAAAGTCCTCAGCGAAAGCTACAAAGCCCTTCAAGCCGAAAACTACCAGCTCCGCGAATACATCATCAGCTTGCAGTCGCGTCTGATCGACTCTCAAAATGAGGTTCCCGCGCTACCGGACAATATCGATTTGACGCAACCACGGCCTGAGCCGCCGCTCGCGGACTCGCATCAACACCCGGAGTCGTCGCCGCCGTCTGTGTCGATAGCGCCGCCGCAACAACAGCAGCCACAAACTCAACAGCAGCAAAGACAGCAGCAGCAACACACATTAGCGGCAGCACCAACGCAAATCCCGCCCTTGGCACCGCATCAACATCCGCATCAACCATCTACCGCGCCATCAAATACTACGAATGAGGATCTGGGACAATTGAACCGTATCGCCGTCGCGGGCCTCGGTATGCGCAAACACGCGCATCCGGACACAATCAACAATAGCAACCATAATAGCAGTCAAAACAGCAATAATAGGGATCACTACAGGCCGGAAGATTCATATCCATGGAAACGACCACGCGGAAACGACGATAGGAACTCGGCAGATGTCAAGATTGAGACGGTTCATGGGCTACCTAGTATTTCTTAACCTGTTCCATCCTATGAGTTTATAATTCTGTGTTCGATTTATGAAAAAGGTGCGGGCGTTCTTCGTTTTCGTTCTTGGGTTTGATGCATCCTGTTTTGGTTGTTCGTGGGTTGGTTCAATGTTTTAGTAGGTCTTGCATGAGTGTTTTGTTTGCGGTTGATTCTCTTTCGATGCGCTATGGATTATTAGTGTATTGAAGAAAATGATGATTTGTTGTCAAGTCGATACTAGAGACGTAGAAGAATTCGAGAAGATGTGTGCTGCGGCTATGAAAGAATAGGGCTGGGGTGATGTGCGTGTCGTGACCAGCAAGCCCTAATTCGAACAAAATTGGGAAGAGAGAAAAAAGCCGCATGTGGAGGGTCAAGTGTCTTTTGTGGAAATATAATAATTATTCCCAACACAATAACTTCAAACATGATATTTTTTATGTAATTCAATCAAAGCTTTCTTGACTAAAAGAAAGCTAAATAAAATAATATCAACTCGGTAGCTATTTCGTCTATTCCTTCCAAAAACAGCTCTTCCGTCGATTTTCCCCATTTGGGAATGGCAGTGATTCTACCACTCGATCTCTCAAACTATCTAACTATGCGCGATTTTTGACGTCCTCTCAACAGCATCCATATCGCTCGACCCTTTCTTTTCCCTACGTTAGCTACGTAGTAACTAGCTGAAAATCTCCACGTTCACGATTGACACTACCATTATTTCCTGTGATCTATAGATTTATTGGAATGGATCATATAGGCGGATATAAATCACTCATATTCAGAATCGCAGTGCTCATGCGACTTGGCGAATGCTACTGCCATGTGCACTGCCATCCACCCCACCTGCATAGCTCGACGCGTTTTGCCATGTGCAAACGGTAGATGTTAGATGGCAGTTGTCATCAAATAAATTAGTCAATGTAATATTATGGTGGTAGTCTGTTTCTGTAGCGCTTGCTGGTTTTGAGTTTTTGGTCTTTAGTATGAGTGATATTTCGTCTTCTCAAGTAGCTTCCTGAGCGATTTATTCGTTCTTCTTAGTGCGTAGGTTGGTAAGAGTACTCTTTACTGGAGGATCGGGGTATAAAGGTCAGGACTCTATCGCCTAGGATCCAGGTTGATTGTTAGATTTTAAAGGATCTCTGTCTATCCTCGTTTCGTTTGTTTCTCCCACAGTCGTGGTTCAGCGGAATTTCGCGATCGTGTAATCGCAATGGCGGACGGAAAGGACGAAGCCGCCGCAGACAAAGGCACTAATAATCAACGACTCAAATGGCAGKCTGTAGACGAAGAGACTGGTGATTTCCCACAACGCCAGCAGCTAACTCGCACCCTTTCGACGGCGTCGTCTGCAGCGTCGACAAGAGCGAATCGACGAGCGACTATTGMCCCCGCCGTTACGTTACCGATTCATTATCGGAGCGTGTAAGTCATTCACCACAAGGAAGGGATAGAACGGTACTAATTGAGGGAAGGTCGTTTGAGATCGATGAAGTCAGACAACGGGAGGAAATCAAGGCCAAAAATGATGGGATCGCTAATGGTATACTCCCTTATACCCACACATGATTAACCCGATATTGACAGATATCAGAACTGTCAAACATCGAGTGGCACACCCTCTCCACCACCTCGCTCGAAAAAAGGTTCGAGGTGGATATCGGCCATGGTCTCTCTTCAGACCAAACCCAACAACGCCTCCGTGAATACGGTAAAAACGTTCTGTCACCCGCACCGCATCACTGGTTCAAGCAAATCTTCGGCTACTTCTTCAAGGGCTTCGGTATAATCCTACTTATCGGTTGTATTCTGGTGTTCGTCTCGTGGAAACCCCTCGGTGACCCTCCCGCAGTTGCAAATTTGGCATTGGCGATTGTCTTGCTCGCCGTGTTTTTCATCCAAGCGGGCTTCAACGCATGGCAGGATTGGTCCTCGTCCAGGGTCATGGCTTCGATTACGGCCATGTTACCTGAGAATTGTACTGTTGTACGAAACGCTGGGAATCAAGTGAATATTCCAGCTGCAGAGATCGTGCCTGGAGATGTCATTCAAATAAAAGCCGGGAACAAGTTGCCTGCTGATGTGAGGTTTGTGCAAGTTTCGAATGATGCCTGTTTCGATAGGTCTATACTTACTGGTACTTACCTATGTCTTGCGTATTGAGGATTATGGCTAATAGGGATAGGTGAATCCGTCCCTGTCAACGGCACAATCGACGCCACGGAAGAAAACTATCTCGAAACACAAAACGTGGGTCTTCAAGGCACGCATTGCGTATCCGGTAGTGCGCTCGCAATCGTCGTCTCAACGGGTGACAACACCGTCTTTGGTCGTATCGCAAAACTAGCGAGTGAACCCAAACCAGGTTTAACTCTGCTTGAGAAAGAAGTGTTGCGATTCGTTGCGTTGATCGTGGCAATTATGTTGACCATGATTATCGTGGTCATTATTGTTTGGGCGGCATGGTTGCGAAAGGATCACCCTGATTGGATTAATGTGCCAACTCTGATCGTGGATTGTGTCAGCGTGGCCATCGCGTTCATTCCAGAAGGTCTCCCTATTAGCATTACAGCGAGTCTGACAATTACAGCCAACATTATGAGGAAAAATCAGATATTGTGCAAATCGCTGAAGACTGTGGAGACCTTGGGAAGCGTCAGTGTCATTTGTAGTGACAAGACCGGGACACTTACTCGAGTGAGTCCTCATACAAGCGACCGTTACGTGATTTTGACTGACAGAGTTTAGAACAAAATGTTCGTCACCGACTGCACAATTTCAACAACGGTCTTCAACAGCCCGATGATTGCCCGAGATGAGAGTATACTCAAGGGCAAGTCGACCGGCGTACACCAACTTCGCGCCTTATCTGGGCTATGTAATGCGGCCGAATTTGATGCTGCGGCCGAGAACATGCCACTCAACGAAAGACCAATCTTTGGTGATGCGACAGATCAAGCCATTCTTCGATTTTCAGAACTTCTTGGCTCCGTTTCTGAAATGCGTCGTTTGTGGAAGAAAACCTGGGAACTTGCGTTCAACAGCCGGAATAAGTTTATGATTCGTACATTCACGGTCGCAGAATCCAAAGGGTTGGGATTGGCGTTGTCGCCGGCAGAGTCTATGAAGTTCAAATCAGAGGACACCCTATTGACGATCAAAGGAGCTCCTGATATTCTGATTGAACGGTGTGGACGTGTTGTAACGGCCGATGGTAGTGTGCAAACTCTTGATGCAGAGACCTTGCGGCAAATCAAAGGCATCAAAGATGACTGGTCGAACCAAGGTAAACGAGTAATATTACTCGCGCGCAAGGTCATCGTCGCTGAGGATATCATGACAACTCCTGGCAGTCATGAATACGAGTCAGAAATCATGCGGCAGGCCAAGTCTGATTTGATTCTTGTCGGCTTGGTGGGCATTGTTGATCCGCCTCGTGAGGAAATTCCAGCAGTGGTCAAGACCTTGAGACGTGCAGGTATCCGTATTTTTATGGTGACTGGTGATTTCGGACTGACAGCACTGGCTATTGCACGTCAATGTGGGATTGTTTCGGCTGGCCGCGTTGATGATGCTACCGCTTTGCAACGATATGCCAGTGGAAGCGACACGGCCGTCAATAAAGAGCATTCGACAACGGCAATTGTCATTAGTGGCTCTGATCTTCTCAGCCTAAACGACACGCAATGGGATCAGCTGTGCGGATATCAGGAGATTGTATTTGCGCGCACAACACCCGAGCAAAAACTCCGCATCGTGCGCGAATTTCAGTCTCGTGAAGAGATCGTGGGCATGACAGGCGATGGCGTCAACGATGCGCCCTCTCTCAAAGCAGCTGATATCGGCATTGCCCTGGGCAGCGGATCGGACATTGCTATTGAAGCAGCCGATATGGTTCTCCTCGACTCATTCTCTGCGATCGTTGAAGCCGTACAATATGGCCGTGTGGTCTTTGACAACCTGAAAAAGACAATTATTTACCTGCTGCCCGCGGGATCATTCTCTGAATTCTGGCCCGTTTTCACAAATGTCGTCTTCGGCCTGCCACAGGTTCTCTCCTCTTTCCTGATGATTGTCATTTGCTGTTTCACCGATTGCGCGGCTGCCACCGTGCTGGCATATGAAAAACCAGAAGCCGACGTTCTGTTACGACCACCCCGCAACCCGCGCAAGGATAAGCTGGTTGACTGGAAGCTAATGTTCCACGCATATGGTGTGATTGGTATTATCCAAACGGTCTGCTCTTTCTCCATGTCGTATTGGTATCTAGAACGCAACGGCATACCGTTTTCGTCGCTCTGGTTTGGATTCGGCGCTGTCCCGGATGGTATCGATCCGGATTATTACAATAATATGCTGAATGAGGCGTCATCAATATATTTCATCAACTTGGTCGTCATGTGAGTTCCCAATCATCGGCATATATGCAATTGGTACTGACAATTCTAGGCAATGGTTCAATCTGATGGCCATCCGAACCCGCCGACTTTCCATCTTCTCTCACCCACCCGCGTTCAATAAAGAGACTCAGAATCTGCTATTGTTTCCCGCAATCATCTTTGCATTAGGCATTGCTGCATTCTGGCTCTATATCCCGAGCCTGCAAAACGTGCTCAATACTACTGGCGTACCAGTTCAGCACTACTTCCTGCCTGCGGCGTTTGGACTGGGACTGTTGATTTTAGATGAGGGGAGGAAAGCTGCTGTTAGACGCTACCCTGGGGGTATACTCGCAAAGCTTGCATGGTAGACGTGATGTAGAATGGCGAAGACTTTATTGTTGATAGCATAGATCAGAGGAATAAAGATATGTTGACGATGAGCTCGAATAGGTAGAGGAAGGATCTAGATGAGGAAGGAACGACCGGTGATTGATGCCTAAATCTTGAGGCAGAAAATAGACAGGGGAAGTGGAAATAAAGCACTCCGATTGGCTGCACGTCGGTAATATGACATATGCGGCCCCACTACGTCATGGCAGCCGTTGGCTCCTGCCCCACGAGTGACGTCGTCGGCTCTCTACCAGCCAAAATATATCAGATAACAGAGGCAGACGGAATGGAAGTCTACACTTTTTTTGTCTTAATTCTTCCATGCGAGAGCTATATTCTGGCCATTTCCGTGCCTCCTTGACCGTTTTATACGAACAGCATGGCTTTGCTCAGTATCAATACGCCTGGCAACGGGCTCGTTTACAACACTTTCTTGAATTCTCAATTGTCTACTCCTAGAATATGTATTACCTCGGAAGAGGAAGAATTCGACATTGAGACCATCCGAAACTGGCAAAATGAAGGGTTCGAGGTTACTTATGTCCCTCTAGACGATGGCGGAAAGGAGTATGCTGGTCGATTGGAAAGCGTTAAAGAGGGTTTGAAAGTTGGAGAGTCTTATGCCATTATTGGTAGGTAGTTCTTTTCATGTAAGGAAGGAAGAATACTGTACTGAACAAAATAGCATACGGCGACGCTGCAGCCTACTGCCTCGAACACTTCCAAAAACCAGCCACAGGCGCCAGACTCACAGCCCTAGTCGCGTATTATCCTACTGCCATCCCAGATACGCGTCTTCGCTTCCCGCCTAGCCTTAAGGTGCTTGTACATCTTGCAGGCGAATCCGTCGACGTAGTTGTTACTCCTCAGGCTCTTGGGATCCAAGGACGCAAGAAACGTATCACCAAGCGTAGGATCGATCCGGGAGTGGGAATTGGCGAACGCAAGGATATCGCATATACAGCCTTTACGTACGATTTCGCGGATCCGGGTTTCGCAGAGCATGACTTGGATGAATATGATCATGCTTCGGCAGAGTTGGCTTGGTCGCGAACATTGGATGTGATGCGGAAGGCATTTCGAAAGGATACCGATTTGGAACGACCGTGGGAGATCAACACTGAAAGTAAGTTATTCGCCGCTTTTTTTCCGGACTCTCAAATTAACAACATTAAGGCAAATTCTTTAGTGACAATCTGTCCGATACCATGTCAACCTACACCACGCACAAAAATCCCGCAGTCACTATTGGGCCAACATTGGCCGGTGGTGTCGGCGCCAAAGCACTACGTCGATTCTACGAAAACGATTTCCTACAGACTAAGCCCCCATCAATGCAGCTACGTCTACTATCTCGTACGGTAGGCGCGGATCGCGTCGTCGACGAGATTTATGTCACTTTTGACCACACCGTCGAGATACCCTGGATGCTTCCAGGAGTACCACCAACTAACAAACGGGTAGAGGTCATCCTCGTTGCTATCATCGCTCTCAAAGCGGACCGCATCTTCACCGAGCATTTGTACTGGGATCAAGCCAGTGTTCTCGTTCAAGTTGGTCTTTTGGATCCCCAGCTACTACCCCAAGGTGTCAGCGGCGTTAAGAAACTACCCGTTGTAGGCAGGGAGGCTGCTCGTCGTATTCTCGGCGAACACCCAGCACGCGGCGATGATTACCACCGGAGGTTGATTGCCAATGCCAGAGCACCACCCGTAACCAAGAATACTCGTCCATCGAGACAGTCAACACCAATGCCTGCAAATCGGGGCAAGGATGTCGAGCAGCGAAATACAGGAGCGACTAATGGAGAACAAAAGCGTCAAACCGGGGCATCTTCGTCCAAACCGAAGCGCGACATTAGCGATATACATGCTTCTGGAAATGAGAGCACTGCTACTGCAGCTTCTACCCCTAGAAAGCCCAAGAAGTTGGGTACGCCTAGAAAGAATAAAGAAAAGACACCAGCAGTCGATGAAAAGGTTAATGAAACACCGGAAGTCGATGAGAAAGCGGATGGAGAGAAGACCGATGTCGAAAAGAAGACAGATGATGAGAAGCCAACCAAAGAGCAAACGACAAATGGCGAGAACCACGATTCACCAAACGAACAAAACGCAGAAAGTATCGAGAATGGTAAAGAAGCCGATGATTTTGCCGATGGTGAAAGCGAGGCTGCTCCTACACCTTCTAGGCCAATGGCTGCACGTGTCGAATCTGCGGATCAGGAAGACGAGTAATTGGTTCATTTGATTTGGTATTCAAACTTTGTGCATATGATGATTAATTTCTTATTCCCTTCAATCCTGTCCTGTTGTTCTCTTGTGTTTGTTCATTTGATTTGATGTTCGGTAATATGGATGTAGCGTTTTGTTCTTGTAATTAGTATAAGATAGTGAACTATTTGCTTTTACTTTTTCAATTCACTTTGGCTTCTGATACTACGTAGATTCTCTAGCAGCTTGGGCCTGGCAAGTCGCTTCTAGAATTCCTGTGGCTTGCCCTAGTCTATAAAAATATGCTCGCTTTGAGAAATCATGTTCAAAATTTGTCAAAATATCATCACGTGGACTGGTAAATCCCAAGGTTCGAACTAACAGAGAAGAGGAACAGTCTATATGCAAAAAGTACAACAAAGAAACTCATCCCCACGTAATTATAACGATGTAAGAGTGTAAGGACTATCCCAACCACGCCGCAGAAATAACACCACTAGACCCATTCTGCCCAATCCTATTCACTATTACATCTCCAAATCTCTGGTCAGCCTGCTTAAACAGTTCCTTCCATTCATCCGCCTCGCGCTCCCTCGAATTAAACAGGGACATCATTATAGCATCCATAGACCTGCAACGCAATCAGCCTTTAAAATCAACAAAGCCGCCCTCAGGGTGAAGACATACCGCATCTGCATCTCCTGCAACAAACCCATTGTCCCCGGCTCCGGCAAAACATGATCCTGAACCACAATCCTCGCCCCTCGTTTCATCGCCGGAATTAAGTTTCTGATAATATCAATGCAATACTTATCGCCCCAATCATGGAGTACGTAGCGCAGCAGATAGATGTCTGCGTTTTTGACGGGTTGTTCTTCGAACATGTCATGAGGCGCAAACTCGATTCTGTCTTTGACTGCTGCATCTTTTTCATCCTGAGAGTCTTGAGTGAGAGATAGGAGGTGATCAGCAGCGCCGTCGATGACTTCCGGTAAATCCTGCACGATGAATTTCAGGTCTGGGTATTGCCGCGCAAGATGGAGGGAGACGTGGCCTTTTGAACCACCCACATCCACAACAAGATTACTACCATCTTTGGTGTTTGAAAGGTCAGACCATGGGAAATGAGTACTTAGCGCGTCCAAACTGGCCTTTGACGTCGTTCCCATCGCGAACGCGAAGCGGGTTGCGCGCTCTTTGTGTCTGCTCAGGTACTGGAATGTGTTTAGGGGGCCGGTGTTGTTGGCGATTGCGTAGCCTGAGATATTTGCTAAGGTGCTGCGCTGGGATATTGCCTCAATCGCCTATCCTTTGCGTCAGAATATCAACTTGAAACGAGTAGGGGAAGGTGAGTTGAGTACATGGTTATGAGCAGGCCAGCACTCATCAAACGTCAAACCCAGGAGATGACCAGCAACAGGATTTTCGGCTATGAGTCGTGAGGCAGCGGTATGCGCTACCAAGCCCTTTGTTGGCTCGGTAAAGACACGATGGTGAATGGCTGCATAGCGTATTATGCGTTTGAGGTCGTGTTCTAGCAGACCGCATTTGGTGGCTAGGTCGCTGAAAGAGATGGTGGAGTTCAAGGGGACGTGAGATGCGATCTTGAAGCGGTGTATAGCTACGAGGGGGGTGAAATTGGACTCGATTGACGGTCAGCATGGTTGAACAGACAGGTATGTGATAAGAGACAGACCTCAGGAAGAACAAGTTTCATAGGCCCCTCGAGCAATTGCCTCAGCTCAATGGTTGCTTCAATTACATCTGTCTTTGCTTTTCGAATATCTGGCGTCTCGTTCTGGATTGGTTCTGTGGGGCCATGTTGATCAAATGATGGTTCAGGAAGGCTGTTATTTTGCAGATTTTGGTCGATGAGAGAGGTTTGAGAGCTGATTAGTTGTGCCAGTTGAATGATTCTCGATTTCGACATTTTGTCTACATATGTGTTGAGCAGCTGCGTGGAGGTTGAGGATGAAGATGAATGAGGGGTCGCTCAAGGCAACCATCCTGACTAGTGATTTTATAGTCTTTATGGATGCTAACAATTTTAGCGCGTGTGCTTAGGGTGTCACGTAATTCAAGGGTATTCTATCTTTATTTGATGTTGAAATTATTAGTGATGGCAATATGTCCCCGTTGAATGTTGCGTAGGGGTTGAGGTATCTGCATTGAAAAATTCTGCTTGCTTCAATACTAGCTAAACAGGAAAGTTCTTTCCAAATTAGGGCACGAAAATTGAAAGTTTAGCAAGATCGAATTCTGACTGTTGATTCCAGTCTTGCCTTATAGTTGATGTGCAGCTTGCTTCTTTTGTCTATGCTGGAGTGAATAAGTTGACACGTATATTCTTGAAAAGCAATATCACCTGTGCTATGATAGTTTGAAATCTTCCCACTCATACTCATCTGATTTCTGGTCCTTTTAATCTACTGCAAACTTGGCGGGGTGAAAATATCAAATACCAACAACGGTATCATGTTAAATGGGCCTCCTGATTGCGTAAACAGCTACTTATTGGAATTGCATACCCGCGAATGTACACGAGTTTAACACTCGATCCTGGAGATTCGCGACAGTGACTACATACAAGAAAGTGAGATCAAGGAAGCAAACGGAGTGTTTGACATCAAGCCTGACCAACAGCATCATATTACGCCCACATCGCCTTGAACTTGTGATCAAACTCATTCTTGAGTTCGTTGAACGCCCTGTATACCGATAACAAGGAAGTTCTCCGAGACTGGTCAGTATCCTTTCTTGCCTTAAGTCCGTTCAGGCCGTGATCGGGATTTCTTTCCTTCGAATTGGCTTCTTTGACCATTTCGATCAACTCATCATCCCAACTATCTGCAACCTTGCCTTTGCCAGCACGACGAGGAACGGCGCCTTTAGCACTAACAATTGGTACTACTCTTTCTTGACGATCTGGCTGATTCGCTTCTGCTCCCATTTCGGCAACTTCCTCGTCGACGAACACTGCATCTGTCTCAGATTCTCTTGCGTCGCCGCGACCGCTGACATTGAGCATATCCATATCAACATCATTGCCGTGAGGGTTGAGAAAGTTCTCAAGAGTCGTGGTTATGGTTGCTAGAACCATGGAGAAATCATTGAGAAGAAACCAGATGTCACTGCGACGAATCCGATTTGCCTTTTCCAACTGCTTGATATTACCATGTTTGAAGAAGTCGAGTAGGTATGCATTCAGCGGATGACTTTCTGAAGCCACAGGTACGTACGGCACAACTGAAGCCTCGAGCCACACATCGCTGCGGATCGACTCGCAAAGGTCAGAGACGGTGTCCCAACTGTCATGTTGGCCGGAAAGTGCATAGAATGGAGACGTGATTTTTGGAGCAGCATGATGGTGCAATTGAGATAAGCCAAGCTCGATAGTCGATGCGTCGCCTCCGCACTTAACGCCGCTGAATGGAAGGGACCGATCATGGCCTTCGACATGCTGGTCAATAAATGTGGAAACATACCCAGTATAGATGTCAAGTACTTGAGTATTATGGGCATATAGTATTCTACGTGCATCTTTTGGTAACGGCGGAAGGATTACGACAGAAGATGCCCGTTTCTCCGCGCTGCGGTAAGACTCTATTACTGATTTGCGTAGTTGAACACGGCCAAAAAGATGACACATAACAAGCATCAGAGTACGTAGTATCTTTGGTTGTGTCCCTTGTTTCTTCCCAAAGTCTTTGCAAAGCTTGTCAAAGTACCCTGATATTAGCAGAGCATGAAAAGCAAAGCTTGAGCTTTCCGTGTAGTAAAGATGCGAAATACAGCCTGCAAAATTCAATGGAGCGCCAGTCTCATCGAGGAGATGGTTTCGTCTCAGGTATTCGATGGAGAAGCGGAGGTAGTGTAATACTGTTTGCTTCATCTCTGGTCCACCAAGACAAATACGGGGTTGTGACAATATCGAATTGATAGACCTGATTGCAGAGGTGCTGTGGCCTGATCCATGCAGAAGAATGAACAATCGAAGAACCAAACTGGTCGTAATAGGAAAATGTCCATTCAAGTCTGGAAGCCGAGAGCTGATGAGTCGTTGAATCTTGGCGGTGGGAATGTGTTGAAAAACAATATTTCCTAAAATATCAAATCCGCGACGACCTGCTCGGCCGGCTGCTTGTCGAAAGTTTAAGGCTGTCAGGAATACAGAGTCTCCCGAAAAGACGACCGTCTTGCATGGCATATTGATACCCAAAGCCAAGGTGCCGGTTGCAATGACAACACGTAGAAACCCCTTTCGAAACAGTATCTCGCAAATCTGGCGATACTTTCGATTCATACCTGCGTGGTGAACGCCAATTCCTCTCTCAAGTGCATCAATGAGCCATTCAGGCATCTCACGCCTTCTCAGCTGCTTGACATACACTGCAAATTCAGACGGTGGAAGCTTCTTGAAATCTGCTAGACTAAACATTTCTACCGGTTTTTCCGGGTCAAAGAGTGCCCACTGGCTTGTTTCAACGGATGCTGACTCCCTCATCTGATCTGCGCGGGATATTGGCTCATCATCGCCGCCTTTTTTCCCTTTAGCAACTTTTGCAGTCTTTGGGATCTTTTTGACATCTTGCTTCCGCCATTTGTTCCAATTGTCCATATCAGATTTCCACTTGGAACTTGTGGCTTTCCATTTTTTCTCTGCCTCCTGCAATTCTGTTAATAGTTGGTGGCATATATCTTCACACATACTTCGATCATAGTTGAAGAATAATGCCGGAAGGGCTCCTTGGGCATGAAGAGAGGAAATAAGTGGAAGAGTAGAGGACATCACGGTAGAGTTCTTTGATGCCGATGAACCTTTTGACTTTTCTGATCCTGCTGTATCTTTTGTCGCCGTTGCAGAGGTTGTTGTATTAGGCCAGCTAAGGCGATGCAAGAGTTCTTCAAAGGGTGATTTCCTGTCTTTCATCCATGCTCCAAGTAAATCTTTCAAATGCTTTTGCCACTCAATTATATGCTTCTTTTGGATGATGGTGCCAGCGAATCGGTGAAATGGGTTGAGAGAAGAATCAACTGGATAGCTCGACGTCTGGAAGTCGTTCATTGCCTGCCACAGGGTCAGACAATCTCGTGGTTCAAGGCTGAAGTCATCTGGTATACGTCTTGAACGATCAGTCAGACTGAGAACAGGATGCATGAGCTCCATCCACTCAGCATCATCAAGGCCGAGCTTACTCAATCCACGGGGCTTAGGGAATCCTTCGAATGTGAACGTGGTTGGAGCATGGTACACGTACTTCCTCAAATCAGAATATCGATGATGATGCTGTATCATTTTCAAGTCGTGCCCATTTGTCCCCTGAGCGCGTTGGAGCCAGCTGTTAAACTCGTCGGGGTTACCGACGGTTGCTGAAAGTGCAATTATTGGGCAGGGAGACAGAAGAAGCAACTGTTCCCATACAATGCCGTCGTCGGCTTGACCGATGCAATGTATTTCGTCAAAGATGATGCGTCTCAGTCGAGGCGTCCACGTTTTAGCATTGGATGGAGCCAACAGCATAATTTGTAGGATATGTGGAACTGTAATGAGAATTTGGCAAGTCATGGGGTGATTAATTCGATGATCCCTCGTATGAATGGCCCAAACCGATTTTGTAGTGGATTTCTCTGGATAAGACTTGGAGAACCGAGCCATCACTTCGGCCGCAATCTGGTTGACAAGCGCCTTGGTAGGTGCGACGTAAACAAGAACCCCATCATCGTCCTCTTTGAGAATCTGCTTCATAGCATAGAACCTATAATCAATCAATAGGAGTATACATTAATCCACACATAACGGAACTTACGAAATGAATGTTTTTCCTGCACTAGTCGGGGCAACGATAAAAGCACTCTTCTTTTGATCAATCTGGTTCAACACATCTCGCTGCCAACTATCAGGATTGAAATCGGGAGTCCTTGAGTCTGGCGCCGAATCGATACTACGATCCATGAAAGGACCACCATAAAGAAGCTGGAACTCCACTGGATCTGTTCCAGCCATGATTCTGGGCGCGCTAGATATTGCATTCGACAGCTTGAATGATAGAGACTGCTCGATCTGGGTTTCGAAGTGGACCCATGGCAACTCAAGACGCTGACAAACTTTGCCGACATATTTCCAGATGTCAGTACTAATTCCTTGCCTGACTTTCATCAGACGAGTCAAGACACTCCAGATATGTGTGGCAAGAAGTGTTCTTTGCCCACTATCGTTCTCATTACAGACTGCCTGGACCAATATGTCAAGAAGATAGGTGAGGATTTCGGGCTCCATAACGCGGCGATCGTCCTTGGATAATCTCGACAGGTAACTTTCAACTCTCAAAAATCGGACCAACGTATCTTCGATCTTCGAAAATTCTTGAAGGATAATCGTACATTGATTCCTCTTCTTCTGCTCTCTATCGACCACCGCCTTCTGGACAGCTGCAGCCGCTTGCTCTCTCACCGTTGGTCCTTTTGCAGGACCCCTCTGTTTGTTATTACCCTTCGAAGGTTGTTTTTCCTTCGCTATGGGGGGCTTTTTGTGTGAGATATTGAAGCGCTCAACAACAATGGTCTCAGTCTGAGACATACCGGCTGAACCCAGTAGACTCTCCGCATAGTGGCGCATCTCGGCCATATAGAGCTGATCCCCCTTTTGCTGCCACCATTTCCGGGGTGTCAGAACTGCCTTTTTCTGATCGAGTGGTTTTGAACTGTGCCAATGGTTTAGATCTATAAATTCCTTGGCAGCCGACACTTCATCATCCACAGATGGTTCAATTTCGAGATGAACAGGTTCGAGATGTTTATCAAAGACGGCATTCTGAAATGGAAGAACCTTTACAAACTTTGGAGACTCAAATTCAACCTGTAGATTTTGCTCCTTTGCTAGTTCGACGTCGCTTGTCTGATTAGTAGATGGTATGGCACCGGTGACATTGTTGACATCTGCGATGACAAGTTTCGTGCCGCAGAGGTGGTCGACAAGAGACGCAAGCTTGTTGAACGGCGTCAGTGTTGTCGATGATATAAAGCGATTGACGCCGACACTTTCTAGCGTTGCCTGAATTTGGAAGAATAACCTCCCATCAGCAAAGTCTGAGAGATCACAATGCAATGTGTGTCGTTTCATCACCTCTTTCCAAGATGGTGAGGTAAGTATATCCTTGGAAGTTTTCAGAAAGGCATCAAAGAATGCAGTATCGACAATTTCAGGAGCTGGAATCACTCGATCTTCGAGCTTGATATGTTGTAAGATGACGAGATGTAAGATAGCAGTAGTAAATTTGATTGTGTATATGAAGCTATTCGGGCGGGCCTTCCACATGACTGCTAGCGACACAACCAATAGGCATTGACTTTGCGTCAGACCTGGCTCTTCATGGATTGCCATATCAAGAATTTCATTTTTTATCATCACGCTAAGATCATTTGTATACGTGGATTTGGTGGCATCGGAAATCTCTGCTCGCAGGACGTCGTGTTCAGATATGGAGGCGTCTTTCGCTTCGGCCGCGCCCTGCATGACCATGGCCATAATCTGCTGACAGTCAGCACCTGTTTTCATCTCATCAACATTTTCATGCAAATCGAAAACATACTTTGGTATCCCGAAACTCAAGGTTGTTGATAAGAACAATGTTGCATCCATGCGTGATAAACCAATGAATCATGAGTCTCAGACCTATCACCGAGTTCGAAACACAAAGCTTCGTATTTTCAAGCTCGTTGTCGGCGGTATCATCATAATCGTCGTCGTCTTCCTGATATTCGTCGTCCGAACTATGGTCGTCGTCACCGCTTGTGTCGTTGATATTGTCTATCTCATCCATGGTGCCTTCGTGGCACATGAAAACATACGCTCCTGAACTCAGCAAATGCTCTTCAAAGGCCTCAGAATAGTAGGACTCAAATAGGTGAACATCGAAGCCATGTTTTTTTTCTTGAGAGACTGCATTGAGGTGTTGGATAATTGCCTCACGAGCAAGAAGGTATCGATCGTTATTGTCGTCATTATTCTTCGCAGGGATACAAAATTGTGCATTGCTGTCAAAGAACACAACTTCAAAAACACACTTGCGCTGCTTGAACTTCTGTAAGAGCTTTTCAACAATGTAGGTTGAGTGTAGTAATTGGAAACTCGGGGATAAATCTAGGTTTTTGTCAGAGAAACACTTTAGCAGAAGTGAGTCTCCATCAATTATGAACAGCTCGCTCCCCATAAAGTCGCCAACAAGGTCTACTGTACGAGACCAGAGTCTCTTGTACCTGTTGGCCGGTCAAAAAGAAAGGTTTCCAAATAAATGGATGTAAAGAGACAATGTAGCTTACCAGTTCAGCAATTTGGAAGGCTCGGTCAGAGACATGGTGTATTCTCCTAGGTCTTAGGGGGGATACCGCCGGATCAAGACCTTCGTCCAAGTCGCGCTATCGACAGAATTTTCCGCTGGCTTTACAATACCTTGGAGAGATGTAAGAAAGAAATGGAGATGATGAATAATGAGAAAAAAGTTGCGTTGGGTAAAGAGAAGGAAAGGAAAGGTCAACAAGGCTGACATGAGGGGCTGACGGGCGTTTACATGAAGACGGAGATTTCCGTCCAACAGGCATACGGCGTGCATATATCGCGCAAACAAACAGTATTTAATAGACAAAGAGGCGTCTACTCTAAAAGCTTCTACTTCTAGGCCAAAACATTATCCAGGAAACACAGTATAGCTGCTTGTCATTAAACAGCAAGATAGAAGAGACGATGCTGATTTAGCTAATTGAAGTTTTGCTACTGCTAGGAGGGAGGAATCTTTTCGTGAGATGTGGCGGGCGGKATCAAGGCAGGTGACCAGCTCAATAAAGTGAATAATCTAACTGGAATACATATCAATTCAAAGTTGAAAACCTAATAGGAGTACTGTAAAGTGCAGAACAAAGTTTCCGGTATGTGGAAGCTTTCTATCATAAATCATACAGGTCACCAATTCTCGGCAAGGATAGTATGGTACGACGTGCAATTGCACTTAGACTCAATACTAAGATCAGGGTCAATAAGAAACTTGTCCAATGCGATGTCCAATATTCCATCTCAAATTCGAACAGTTTCCCCAGAGACTGTCTAGGTCGCTGCAGACGTTACGGAAGACGGTAATCCTAGCTGGGATACACAATAGACTCTCTTTTTATTTAAAGCACTCTCTCCTCTCGACCAATCTTACCATTTCTGGATTTGATTCCCTGGTTCAAGACGGGTAATGAGAAAAGAGCGAGACAGCTGGAATAACATGTGCCGTTCATGAATGTCATCCAAAGGGTTCCATCCAATCGGCATGAGTCGCAGATGGCGAAGACTGTGAGAATTGTCCTTGTTCTTTTGATTCTATTAGTCTATCATTTTTCAGATCCGAATCGCTAGATTTTCATCCGTGGTAGCATTTACAAAAGCGTCCTGGAGTGTTGATAAAGTAAAATAAGCTGGCATTCGAGCCATTTAGCCCCGACGACCTGCTCATCCCCAAATCTCCAGACCCATAATGAAGATCGAGAATGATAGCCTGGAGACAAGGGAACAGCCTCAGGGTCTGATAAACTAGCGTTTCTTGCCTTGACCTCTATATCGCTGAATCGTAAGACGAACTTCCCAGGGTCAAAAAAGCATGGTTGATTAGACTTAAAGACTTGAATACTCAACCAACGGGTAAGAATAAAATTTTGATTGATTTCCATTGTTCTCTCAATGCAGAAAAAGAGTTGGTTCCATGATCAGGGTTTCCAGTGTTTGCCCGTGACTTGACAACGCCGGAGATGTCCTTTTACGATGTCCACGATTACCAAACATTTTCGATGACTTCAGACCTGACGATAAGATGAAAATTGCACAATAATTCAAATTATGTTCCTGGGGTACTGTATTAAGGAACATGTTAATAATAAAATTCATAACGTGTAACTTAGTTAGTAGGTCGGAAACATTAGTAAAAGACTCCCATCAAACGCCGCTAGTCTAATAAATGCGCTTAGCACCAGAATCACCGTATTTGGTGGTTCGTAGTAATGATTGTCCAGATATTTCTATTACACTATTCATAATGACTTCTGATGTTCGATCATAACACACGTGATTTGAGTAGCCCTTATCGCCTGATGTCCATATTGGACCGGGCTGGGCCATACTTTGCCGTATATCACCGAGCTCCAAAGATCTTCAGGCTAGGTGTACCGTACTTCACCGGATTCTAAACCACTGATCCATAATTCTTATCACTCCGGACAGTTGACCGAATGTTGATCTCTTCCTATAGTAGAGGTAGATCGAGAAATAGGGTTTGCTGTGTCTTCAGACAGCTACTTCATAGCGACCATGATGGTTCCATCGTTGATGGGGCTATAGGACTATTTCTTTCTATAAGTTGTCAGTGTCATTCTAAGATTGCATGCATCCATTTCAAGCCATAGACTTCACTCGCAAGCAACATGTTGCCCAACTTCAATTGGCTATTAGGTCTCGGGCTGCTAGGAGCAGCCAGCAGTGCGCATAGCATCCAACTGTCAAAGCATGCACAAGATCTCTTTGATGAGTCTATGTTCTTCCAAGATATGATCTATGACCCCAACGCTCACTATCTACGATTCTTCTACTATCCCTTGGCTGCTGGAGTTCATGAGACTCGCTCAACCGTATGGCGCACGATTGGGTTACTCCAACGTAATCATGGCGATGATGCTGCAGAGGCGGCAAAAATACTCGAACTTGTCATTGCCGATCAAGAAAAGGATACTTCAAAGCAGTGGTACGGAGATTATACGGTATACCCCGAGCAGCCGACTGTGGGAGAACCTGCCTACGACCCTGTGGTATGCCAGCCTTCCTTTCTACGTGAAGAAAAAACTCATGGGCATTATAGATTTATAACTCCTGGGATCCGAACTGGCGAAGCTTCATCAGCACAACGCTTATCATCGTCTACGAAGAATACAGAGACTTGCTTCCTTCTCATGTCCAAGACTTGATCCTTGAGAGTATTTACAACAGCACCGTTGGCGATACTTATCGTGTCGGTGGTGTTGATGATGACAACCTGTATCCCGCTTATAGCAACCCTTGGCTCATGCGAACTGTCGCTAGTTCCTGGACCGGATTGAAGATGAATGACTCCAACATGACTTACTGGGGAGATAAATGGGCCGAAGAATTCTTGGATCTTTATAATGTCAACAACACCATCTCTGAGTACAACAGTCCAACCTACGTTGGCGTCTCGCTTTGTGCATTGACAATTGCAGCAAAGTATATGACCAATATAACAAACGTCCCAGTGATTGCTCAGCATAGCGAACAAATCATTCGAGATATTTGGGAAGTCGAGTCCTTACTCTGGAACCCCATGATGAGAAATTTCGCAGGCCCATGGGATCGGACCTATGGCTATGATATGAACAATTATGTGGCTATAATGTCGTTATGGATCTGGTCCTTTATCGGCAAGGACAATGTTTACCACAACCCGAACCCTATCGGAACCATGACGCACGCTGATGATCTTGAGATTGGACCGCTTCTGGCGGTACTTGCGGATTTTCAGAAAAAGCTAATTCCAAAATCTGTACTAAAACGTTTCCGGACTTCCCACTTTGTAGGTGAGCATACATACCATGGCCAGACCTATGCACCCCCTGTAGACTACGAGCCGCGCAATGTCACTACCTGGGTATCCGCGAACCTCACTATCGGCACTGAATCGTTCAATCAAAGTGCACTTGGAGGTTCGCGGGAGGATACAACGGCCTTCAATCCAGCTGTCGTTCAATGGCTTCGGTCAGATGGCTCGGTGGGATATTTCACCTGGTACTCGACCGAGAAGGCTATGCAAGCAGATGTTTCCCCATATGCCCTCAACCTGACCTACCCTCAAGGCAATGAGACGAGCGTTTTTACTTTTGCTCTGTCATCGAACCCGTTGGGCGCCAAACGTGACATTTATACGTTGGATGCTATCGATGGACTAAAAATTGAAGTCGGTGGAACCGTCAACCCAGAGCCTGTGGTCTCGTTTTGTGGAATATTGGGAGGAACATGTCCAATTGTGCAGTAAGTGTAAATTTCATCTATACAAAAATCAAATAGGGCTTTCTAACACTAGTTGCTTTTAGTGATTTTGAATTCTGGAATTTAACATTCGTCATGCCGGCGAATAGTTCGGAGGTTCCTAGTATTCAATTCAACTTCTCGTTGGAATAAGCAGATGGTTTTTTTTTGGAATAGGAGCACATTATACAGGTCATGGATACTAGACATACATCCTTTGAACTATGCTGAAACTATAAATCGCCGTTATGATCGGAGACAATGATTACTGGAGTTAAATTTATGGTGTACTTTGTTTAATAAGGTCAACACTCGGAGTCCAGCTCAAGTGTACACACACATCTAGACAAGGAAGGGAAGTTGAATCAATATCAGAAGATCAGAAAGTGCAAGCATGCTCGGCACTGACCCAACCCGTTAGACGATTGGCAACATCAGACGCATAACAAGGCGTCGCACCACCCTCTTGCAAATTCCCAGACGCCGCCACCGAACCCGAATTATAAGCCCTAGCAGCCTTATAATAACCCTGAGCCACATCACCACCCCCTCCAACAAGCGGAATATGCTTATCCAACAATGTAGCCAACCCATCCCCTCCCTCAGTACCCGCAGTCCCGTCTTGCACCATCTGCAAAATACTTTCTTTCGGACAAGGGTTGACTCCATAACAAGTCCCGGTACCACCATGATCTTGCATTAAGCCTGGATTGTTCACACCCCAGTTTGTGGTGGGGACGCGAAGACAGCCTTTTGACTCTTGCATTATAATGGCAAGAATGAAGCGGTGGTCGACGAATGTTTGGCCGGCGACTTGTTGGATAGCTTCGTGGAGATTTGCGATTTCTTCATCTGTGGGGTTTGGTTGGTTGAATTGGGCGCAGGAGCTTGCGATTGAGGGTTTGTTAGTTTCCCACATATTTTGAAATGATACCCTATTCAATTATTAGTGTGAGTCACACCCTTCTTCGGGGGTAAATTGATCATCTTCGATGTTTGATAGGTCTTACCATTGAGATGAAGATGGCCATCCGGCAGCCACTGAACCATCACCGGCATATTGAGTGTACTGATCTACACCGTTGACGATGCCGTCATTATCGTCGACAGTTACTACTGCGGCAGCAGAAGAGACAATCGACCCAAGGGTTCTTTTGCCGTATTTGGTCTTGTGTCTATGTTCGCCCAGGTGCCGCCCGGAGAGAGGGGATGCAGATGTCAATGCAAGCAGAGAGCAGAACAGAGCCGTTGAGAAATGCATTTTGAAATAGCGAAAATTAAAGAGTGACTCCCAAAGCATACAATGTGTATATGTAAAGAATGTGGTGGTTTAGAATTAAAATAGTGTTAGGAGATAGATGCATCCTGAATCAAAGGTGGCTGAAGAAATAAAGGCCTCTGTTGGGCACGAGATCGACGCCGTGCAGAATGAACGTGGTCACCATGGAAGTTATATCTGCAATTTTTCAAGGGCGATCGTTATCAGGGCTTGGTAAATCCTAGATTCACCCCTTGGTGTGTCTTGGATAGCGGCGGCTGCCTTGCTGATAGTGGACCACTACCTTCGTCCATTAGGGCTAATCCCGAAACCCCTCCCGATTGGAGAGTTGGCCTTTGAAATGCTGCTACTGGGACTTACCAGTTGATAAATTGATTTAAACGACTATACAATTGCCGCTAGATTATGACCCCAAGATCGATTCTTGATGAGCTAGATTGAGCAATGTGACCTTGGTTACACGGGATATGAATTTAAGGAGCTTTCAGGGGGCTCCTACCTAGCCTTAAAGCAGGCCTAGGCCCAACAAAGACTTACAAATTTCACTCTGGAATTCATTTTCATGAATTAATTGCAATAACATGACTCATTTAACATCCAGCTGTTACTATCTATCGTAGATGAGGTTTGAATCGTAAGCAAATCCTGTCATCAAGCAATAACACACTAGCCTAGTTTGGTCTTTGGTCTTCATCCCTTAGATCCAGACTCATACAATCATGACGGCAGATACATTGTGCAGTACTACATCCTCAAAAGCATACTTTGTGGCTTCAATGAGCGGTACCTGGAATGCGGGATGATCCTAGACCTCAACAACCACAACAGGCAAAACCTCCTCGCGCCGAGAACTCCAAACATACCAGAGCGAGATTGTTGTGGCATGTCAAATGGTCCTACCCAAAATGGACGGCCGGTTCTCGCCCTTTCATTGCTTTGACGCGACCAAAATTGAGTTTTCACTAGTTTCTCTCTTTCTTTCATGATTCTATGTTTGGTATTGATGTTTCTTTCGTTACTACGTTGATTGTGATTTGATTGTTCTGAGATAGTTTGGGACGGCGTCTCATCATCGAACGATGCATACAGAGCTTGTGTGGATGGCATTTGCCTTCACAGCAGCAGCGGGAATTCTCCCATTGCTGCCAGAGCCGACGGACCTGTTCGCGCCTGATAATGGTTTGCTTGATTTGCCTCCAAGACCGTAAGTGTGCCGTCTTTAGTCTTCAGTTTAGTAGCTAACAGCAAAACGAAAATTAGCGTGTCAGCACTTGGGGCAGCCTTATTGCCTTTTTTCTTTACACAATCGAMCCCGCCAGCAGCGCCGTATACAGAAGCCGCACCTGCTCCTGCGCCTCCGCCAGCTACATCCAGTAGCAGCAGTAGTAGCACTGCACCGGCATGGGTAGCATCGACTAGTCCTACGGGATCAATCAGTCAAGGAACAGCGGCTAGTAGTACCCTTGCTGCCAGTACAAGCGCGGCTGTCGGCTCGTCTACCGGTACATCTAGCAGTAGCAGTGCTTCGGAAGTGAATTACTGCCTTGGATCTCAATCAAATCAGCAACCAACGCGGTATTGGCTGCAGGCACAGGACCATACTGGCGAGGCACGCGGATACGCGCCTTATGTACAGGGTAACCCTCAATACCCAGTATACCGCGACGTTATAGAATATGGAGCCAAAAACGACGGCAGCGGAAACCAAACAGACGTGCTCCAGAATGCAATCAACACTGACGGTATTGGGGGCTCTCGAGAAGGCAAAGGCAGCACGAATATGCCTGCCGAAGTATTCTTGCCAGGTGGTGTATACACCCTTGGTAGTACTCTTACTCTCCGTCTGGGGACAATCATCGTCGGAGATCCATTGAACCGGCCAATAATCAAGGCGAGTCCTGATTTTGTCGGAACGAGTCTTGTGAATGGACAAGATCCGGCTAGTGGACATCCTGAGACTGTCTTTATGGTTGCCATGCGCAATGTTATTCTCGATACAACGGCAATTGATGGATCCTATACGTTTACTGCTTTGCAATGGGGCATTGCGCAAGGCTGCTCGTTGAGTAATGTTGATATCAACATGCCGCAGGGGTCGAGTGGACATATTGGTATTCACTTGAACGGTGGATCGACTATTGCGGTTACCGATGTAGTAAGTTACCCCCTTTGCCTTCCATGAATTTGTCAGCTCTGACATCTTTAGACTATCAATGGCGGTGGTATCGGTATCCAAGATTCCAACCAGCAAGTCAACTTCAAAAACATCCAGTTCAATGGATGCCGGACTGGCTTCGCAGCTACAGGAGGTTTCACGGTTGTCCTCCAAGCAGCCAGCTTTCTGAATTGCGGGTTGGGCATCGACATGACCAAAAATTCTCTCGGGTCGATGGTAGTTCTAGACTCCACGTCAACCAATACCGGGACACTTATCAAATTCCACGATTCGTCCAACGACCCTGACAAACGCAATAGTCAGATCGTTATCGATAATTACAGTAGTGAAGGACAGTACCCTCTCGCCGTCACGTCGGATGGCAGAACGGTGCTCAATGCTCAAAGCCATGTCGATACTTGGATCTATGGGAATGATATCCCAGGCTCCTTTGTAGCCGGTCAGACGACGCACACATCGCGACCAAGCGCGCTCTTGGATAGCAGTGGTCGTTACTTTATCCGCAAACAGCCAGATTACGCCAATTATCCCGCTGAACGAATTGTGAATGTGAAGAAAGTGGCAGGCGTGATTGTTAGAGGAGACGGCGTGACAGACGACGCGGCGAGTCTAAATACTATTCTGCGCGAAAATGCGGCTAAATGCCGAGTTACCTATTTCCCGTATGGGGTCTACCTTCTCCGTGACACGCTTTTTATTCCCCCCGGAAGCAGGATTATTGGCGAAGGATGGGCAGTTCTGTCCGGAGCAGGCGGCGCATTCACAGATCCCTACAACCCACGCGCAGTCGTCAAAATCGGCTGGCCAGGCGACGTCGGCATCGCCGAAATTCAAAACATGCGCTTTACTGTCGCCGAGGTTCTTCCTGGCGCCAAAATACTTGAAATCAATATGGCCGGTTCCAGCCCAGGAGACGTCGGGTTATGGAATACATTGACAACTGTAGGCGGAACAGCAGATACCACCGTCTCAACAAGCTGCATCAATCAAGATTCCCGCTACTGCATGGCTGCATACATGCATGTTCATCTCTCAGAGACATCATCTGCTTACATCGAGAACCACTGGGGCTGGACAGCAGACCACAACTTGGACGGCGGACCATCCGCAATCGTCATTTCCGGTGGCCGCGGCATACTCGTCGAATCCACAAAGGCAACCTGGCTCGTGGGCACAAGCTTCGAGCACAACTGGCTATATCAATACAACCTACACAACGCTCAAAATCTGTTTGCGGGGATGATGCAAACCGAGACACCATATATGCAGGGTCAAGGCGCAATTGAGACTGTGCCTGCGCCATGGATTTTATCGAATCAGTACCATGACCCGGACTATAGCTGGTGCACCGCGAGTGATCAACACTGCCGCTCCGCTTTGGCTACCAATATCGATGGTGGCTCGAATCTCATGTTATATGGTTCGGCGGCATGGACGTTCTTTGAAGGGCCATGGAATGGATTATATAATACGCCATGCGCCAGTGGAGTGTGTCAGAGTAACATGATGCGTGTGGCCAACAGTCCGCAAAATCTGGCTTGGTATTCGATCAGTACGAAATCAAGCGATGTTATGATTCTGGATGGGCTGAGTAATCCGAGAGAGTTCAACAATCCTGGTGGATGGTCCGGAGTCATTCAGGCATATCGACAATTTGGTTGATCAATTTTCAACCGTGGTATAGATGTTTCAATTCTTTTCACCCACTTTTTCTTTTCGATCTTATTCTCTTCCTTTTCATGTTTGTTAGGAGAAGCTTTTCAGGCCTTCTTAGGGTACAGTCTGTTTTTTGTATGGGTGTACATATCACTACTACCTATTATCTACTTAATCAGATTACAAAATATACTTATTTTCTGAATTATATCAACAGGTACAATTACTTAGGCATAAGGCATTTATAGGATCAGAGACAATTCTTGCGCACCCAAGATTACGATATCTTCACGCAAAATATATAAAACTCAATATGATGCCCTACAGACACGCTATTCGCCTGAAAGAACAACCTCAACGGATAATACTCTACGGCTTCTCAAGCAAACGCGAAAAAAGCCGTCTGTCCAACTACATCGTATGGTCGTACGGGTAAGCGAGCATCGTCGTGGTCGTTCAATATGACATAAGGTGACAACAATAGACTGGAAGGTTCCAAGGAGTGCACTCAAACCGACGATTGGCAGTGGATACTTGATCCATATTCTAGGAACCATGGCCGGGGGATTACTACGTTGATTTTTGGAATACGCGATATGGTAGTTGACTGCCCAATCGGAGCTTCGGTGGCTTTGTTCAAAATCAAAGTTATATGTAGCAGTGACCGAAGATGTTTCTACCTTACCTAGGCACCTGCCTTCATGGATATGCATGTATGAATACAAATATTTACCTAGGTATCTAGGTAATTATAGTGCAAAAAGGACATGTGGAAGTATTAAAATAGTGTGGTGAACTATTTATGTAGTTAGGTATATATCACTCGAACCCATTCTATCAAACCACAGCGACGAAAAAAACACAATGACAGACAGAGAGCTGATCCAACAGCAATACATACATATAATAGTAGTGACACAGTCAATGGTATTAGATAAAATATTAACCAGCTCTTTTGCCGCCCCTATCCTCCTCTAATGCAATTATTTTTTTGATAATCAACATGAAACAAAAACCAACGGAAAATGCCATAAACACATGCATAAACATTAATGACATAGGAAAGTACAAAAGGAGATGTAACATAGGAGAAATACATTATAGAAAGGAAGTGCAAACCGACCCAAAAATTACTCGGGTTTACGTCCGACCATGAGGTACATGGGTGTGAAAAGCTTCTTCTCACCACCGGCAACCAGACAGTCAGCTGCAATAGCAAGACTGTCGGCTGTCTTTTGGGTACCCCGAGGCATGAGCCAGATTTTCTCCATGGCGCCCATGAATCGGTGCATGAATCCACGACCGATACGAGTCATACGCAACACAGTCAGGAAATCCCACGCAGTCTGCATATGCTTAAATTCACCCGCAAGAGGGTAATACCAGGGAATGGGATCGGGACGATCTGCCAAATCCTCATTATGCAGCAGCTCAAATCCAGCGGCCTTGAAAGCGTCCAGACCTTCGGAGATTTTGACCATGTTGGAGATACCGTCGCCTAGCTCAATACCCAGTCTAATTTCACGATGTTCTTGGTTATCGTTGTCGTATTCGTCGGTCATCAACCACTCATAAACACCAAAGACACCGCCGGGCTTCAAAACACGGCGGATTTCGCTGTAGACACCCTCTAAGCTGGGGGCGTGCACGGTTGCTTCGATAGCGTAGACGGCATCAAAACTGTTGTCTGGGAAGGGCATTTGCATAAAGTCGCCCTTTTGGAATGTGAGTTTGTCGGAGAGACCCTCGCGCTCGGCGTATCGGGTAGCACGCTGGATTTGGTAGTCGTTATTGTTGAAGCCGACGACGTTAACGCCGGCGAATTTGACAATTTCGCGAGCGGGTCCACCGACACCACATCCGACGTCGAGCACTTTCATGCCTTCCTTGAGGCCCATGGAGTGAGCGAGGTAGTGTTCGTGACGGGCAATGGCTTGACGGAAGGGTTCGCCGTATGCGAAGCGGCAGAAGTGGAAGGAGGTGCCCCATCCATATTCGTACAAATCGGTTGCGAGGTTGTAGTAACTGTTCCTTTGTTAGTACCATGAATATTTTTCTTGTCTTCAAATTGACTACTTACTGGCGAGTCAAGGTAGCATATTCAGCCCTTCGGGCCTCACGGGTAGCCTCCGTCTCTTCAGCAGCACCCTTGTTGTCCCAGTGCTTGAAATATTCGTCCACAGCGACTTGCTGCGCCTTGGTGTCTTTGGCTCGCATGGCCGCCCAACCACCAGTGTTTTGCGACGACTTGCCGTGCATAGCCTTGTTGAAGTCAGCATCGCGCTGGTGATTCTCTTGTTCCAACTTTGCGGGAGCCATTGTTTGTGATCGTTGCAATTGTTCGTGAAGTCGTGGTCGAGTTAAGGTTCGAAAAGTTCGAAAAGGGGTGAGAAAAAAATTGATGAGACGAAAGAAGAAAGATGATCTATGCGACGACGACAACGAACAGCAACAGTCAATTGTTTATCAAGAGGGAATTGAAGACGAGGCTGTTATCTTTGGAGCAGCGAGAATATAAACAGACGTGTTTAAGGAGACAAAAGGAGTCGTCGTCAAGACTCCAGAATTTGTCTCAATCTTAATTATGTGTGCTGATTGGCTGGAGCTGCGAGGGCGCCCGGAGGCCGTGGGTTCCGCGAAAAACTGCATTCTGATTGGTTAGAGGCACCGCCACACCGGGATCCAAGGAATCCGGCCTGCCAACACGAAGAGTACAAGTCGAGTAGAAGTACGACAGTATGGCATGATCCGGAACAAATCAAGATATTTGCGAGATGGGAGGAAGCAGACTACTAGCGATGACGATCGGCAAGAAAAGTGGTAAAATCCAAAAAATCATGTGTACGAAGCAATTGTAAGACGTACAGCAAAAGTTAAGTGACAGTGGCATGTGATTGCTTACTCATCCAACTTMCCTCAGTGCCAAGCTGCACTAGCCACAGGTGGCAACGAGTGGCTAAAGCAGCCGCTGATTCTTCTGACGCTGACGGAAAGAGTTCATCGTAAAATAACATCACCCTTCAGCTTCCTGTCAGTCAACCATCCCACCATGCCGCCACAGATCAAACAAGACCTTAACCGGTCAGGCTGGGAGTCTACCGACTTTCCCTCCGTCTGCGAGAGCTGTCTCCCCGAGAACCCATATGTGCAGATGCTCAAGGAAGACTACGGCGCTGAATGCAAGATCGTATGTATCTCTCTTTCGAATCTTGGTGACAGTCTCTAACATTTTCTAGTGCACCCGCCCATTCACAATCTTCCGCTGGAAAGCAGACCGCACCGCGCGCACCAAACGAACAAATATCTGCCTAACATGCGCCCGCCTCAAAAACTGTTGCCAGTGCTGCATGCTCGATCTCTCCTTCGGCCTGCCCATTGTCATCCGCGACGCAGCCCTGAAAATGGTCGCACCCGGTCCTCAAAGCAGTATTAATCGAGAATTCTACGCTCAGAACCACGAAAAGGAAATTGAAGAAGGTCGTGGTGCAATCGAGGCATATGAGAAGACCGACGAGAAGGCACGTGAACTGTTGAAACGGTTGGCGAATAGTGAGCCGTATCATAAACGACAGCGTCGTATTGAAGCGCCTGAAGACGAAGAGGAGACAAGCGCGCAGACGGAAGAAGGGGCTCCGAGACGGAGTATGTATGGTAATGGACCGGGTCCGATTCGTACGAGCGATACTCGACGAGGAGCTGCATTCAATGGACGCGGTGGTGGTCGAGGTGGTAGCCGGGGTGGTCGCGCATTCCCGCCTACAACGCAGCTTCCCCCATCAGCCGAAGATATCAAGCCACCCGCCGACCCCAAAATCACATCCCTGTTCGTTACTGGTGTAGAGGATGATCTACCGGAACATGAAGTACGCACATTTTTCGAGCAGTTCGGTCAACTACGCTCACTCATCTGTTCGCATCGTGCCCACTGCGCGTTTGTAAATTATGCGACTCGAGCTTCCGCCGAAGCCGCAGCCTTACAATGTCAGGGAAAAGCGATCATCAAAGGATGTCCATTGCGAGTGCGATGGGGTAAACCCAAGCCGTTGGATAGTATGGCTGACGAGGAACGGAAACGCAATGCTCGGGAGGGTCGACAGTTGCTTCCGCCCAGTCGACCTGGTCAAGGTCAACGGGCTATTGCTGCCGCTGGCGATGCTGCTCAGACGGAAAAACCCAAGTTCACCGTTGCGCCGCCACCGGGTAGCAGTGAGATACAATACGCCAGTCTGTCTGGCGAGTAGTTTTTTTTCTGCGTTCCTTGCTGTTTATCATTATGCATTACTCTACGAGCGGGCGTTTCTTACTGGTTTATATTTACATAGTGATGGTTAAAATCGAATGGAGATGTACAAATACATAAGATATTATACAAATGTTCTCATGTTTGGCTCATTTCGCCGGTAGGCAATAGACAGTAGACGTAGATATACAATTGAATCCCCAACGCCAATACAATGACAAATAATCACGAACAAGCCTTTTCAATCTTGACATTCTTCCCCCCAATTTTGACGGAATCGTTATCCCCTCGTTCAATCTCATCGTGAATCCTCAATTCTATTGTCATTAGTCAGTCAGCATCCTTCCCTACACCGTGAGGCTAAGGCGAGTGAAAAGAAGGAGACGTACCCCATTTCCCATCCTCCCTCTCAGCATCCCTCGCGCCCTGGACAATGTTGTGTCGCAAAATACTTGCCGTCTCGAGCGCGTGCTGGATTTGCATGGGTGTGTCGACGGCGGTGCGTTTGTGGGCATTGAATTGCTTGCGTGCTTCGGTGCGGGCGGCGAGGAGGATTCTATGATCATCTGTATATCGTTTCAGTTAGATATCGTTGTAATGGAAGGGTCTAGGGATGGGTGGTGAACGAACCTTTAAAGGCTATACGGGTGGCGCGGAGGAGTTGGCGGTAGGCAGAGATTGCGGATACTGAGGGCGCTGTCATTTTGAGTATTGCTTTGTTATTGTATATTTGTAGATCTTTTCGAGATCGTAGGTAAGACGAAGCGATAATCGTATTCGAGTCGATTATGACGAGTGTAAAGATGACGGCGAATCCTGTTGGGTTGAGGGGTGCAAAATTAAATGAGACCGTTAGGACAATCTCAATAAGAAGCCCTCTTTATTTGTTATATTGCTGCAGTAAACACGAATTGATCAAGCAATTAGGATTATTGCCTAGATCATATGGTGATGGTGAAGAAGCCGGCGAGCTGCCGAATGCGCGGTCCATGATTGGCCCATCCCCATCGGGCTAGAAGGAAGGAAAAATAATTTTCTAGCCACACCAAAACTTCCTTTCTTTCCCCTCCATCAACAATCAACAGCACTGTTCACCAGCCAGTCAACACATCACCATGGCTACTGTCCAGTCCCCCCTCCCTGCTCTTCCTGCAGGATGGTCTGCTGAGAAAGATTACAAGGTCTTGTCCAGCTTGAGCAGCGCTGTTCAGCGCAACATCGAGCCTGTGGGACCGCATTTCCTGGCTCATGCTAGAAGAGTACGTTTGACCCTGAGACAAGGATGTATATTTTTTATAATGCTAACTTCACGAAGAAACGCCACAACCGTACCTTCTCCGAGGACGAACGTATCCAGGCTCAGAAGAATGTCAAGAAGGTCGATGAAGATGAGGATGATGAGATCTCTGAGCCCGAGGATCCCATGATGCTCCAGCGCGATGCCAAGGACTGGAAGGTCAGCACCTTACGATCTCCGACTTTTACTATGTATACACATACTGATTATCAATAGGGTCAAGATCACTACGCCGTCCTCGGTCTTAGCAAATACCGCTACAAGGCTACCCCCGAACAAATCAAGCGCGCCCACCGCAAGAAGGTCCTCCGCCATCACCCCGATAAGAAGGCCGCCGCCGGCCAGAGCGACGAAAACGACAGCTTCTTCAAGTGTATTCAAAAGGCTACTGAAATTCTTCTCGACCCTACCAAGCGTCGTCAATACGATTCCTGCGATGAGAACGCCGACGTCGAGCCACCTACCAAGAAGCAGCTCGAAAAGGGCAACTTCTACAAGCTGTGGGACCGTGTTTTCAAGGCCGAGGGTCGTTTCTCCAACAAGCAACCCGTTCCCGTGATCGGCAACGAGAACAGCACCGAAGAAGAGGTCGAGGAGTTCTACAACTTCTGGTACAACTTTGACAGCTGGCGATCATTCGAGTACGAGGATGAAGATGTCCCCGATGACAATGAGAATCGCGACCAGAAACGTCACGTTGAGCGCAAGAATGCCAACTCGCGTCGCAAGAAGAAGACTGAGGATACCGCTCGTCTGCGCAAGCTTGTCGATGACGCTCTTGCTGGTGACGAGCGTATTAAGAAATTCCGTCAAGCTAAGCGTGCCGGCAAGGACAAGAAGCGTCTCGAGAAGGAGGCTGAAGCTAAACGTATTGCCGACGAGAAAGAAAAGGCCAAGCAGGAAGAAGAGCGCAAGAAGAAGGAAGCCGAAGAAACCGCCAAAGCCGAGCGTGAAGCCAACAAGAAGACCAAGGAGGCCGCCAAGAACGCCGCCAAGAAGAACAAGCGTGTACTCAGGAACAGTGTCAAGGATGTCAACTACTTTGCTGAAGGTGGCGACGCCTCTGCTGCTCAGGTTGACAATGTCTTGAACGACGTTGACGCGATCATGGCCAAGATCTCGCCTGAGGAGTTGGCTACTTTGGCTGCCAAGTTGACCACCGCCGGCACTGATGCTGCTGCCGTCAAGGCTGCTTATGTTGAGGAGGCTAAGAGACTGATTGGCGAGGGCAAGTTGAAGGAGGCTGAAATCAAGGCATTGAACTAGATGTCTGATTACGTATTAAGTCTATAGATCCAGTACATGACTTCAAATGATGACAATAGATTATTTCTCATATCTCAGACCGTATATACACACGTAACAATAACAGATCAGGCATACTCATACTCCGACGCACCAAACGTCAAATTCACAGGATCATTCATCAGCCACCCACTCGTCTTGCCAGTAACCCTAGGATGAGGCCCAATAAAATCATTAGGGAATCCAACATCGAACGCCACCACACTTTCCAACTTCTCAATCTGCTGCGGCGTAAGCCTAATCCTGAGCGCCTCAATATTACTCTTTAGATGCTCAATCTTCCGTCCGCCCACAATGGGGAATACTCTCGGCGCTTTACTCATCACATATGCAAGCGCAACAGCCTGCACAGAGTCGGTACCATGCTCCTCAGCAACCTCCGCAAGCGCCTCTGAGATCTTGATTTCTTTTTCGCTCTGCTCACCACTGGACCCAAAGAGTTTTCGCAGGGACTCACCCTGAGCTTTTCTCTCTTCAAGCGCCTTGCGGGACTGGAATTTGCCGCCTCCAAGCACATCCCAGGGCGCCAAGGCCATGCCGAAGTACCGGGCCATGGGAATGATTTCGCGCTCAAAATCGCGGAGCATCACATTCCACCTTCCCTGGTAGATTGAGAATGGCGTCTTGCCGTGCGCGCGCGCGTAGTAATTACATGCCGAAACGAGCCAGGCGGGGGAGTCCGAAATACCAAGATAGAGAACTTTACCCTGCTCAACCAGTATATGCAGGGAATCCATGATCTCTTCAACGCTGGTGAGTTGGTCGTACCAGTGCAGATACAGGATGTCGATGTAGTCAGTCTGCAGTTTTGCGAGACTGTCGCGCACACTCATGTGCAACGAGCGGCGACTGTTGCCTACATGATTCGGCGTTTTGCCATTTCCCAGGGCATAGTTCTTGTAGCCTGTAGTGTACTTTGTGGCGATGACGAGTTGGTCGCGGTTTTTGCGGGATGTCATCCATTCACCGATCCATTGCTCGGATTGCTCGTTTTGGTAGTTGTTGGATGTATCGATGAAGTTGCCGCCGGACTCGAAAAAGAAGTCAAGCAACTTAAAAGACTGATCTTTGTTCATCGAGCCCATACCCCCGGCCCAGGCGTCGCCGATGGACATGCCGCCGAGAGCGAGGGGGGAGACATGGATCGAGGCTGTGGACGAGAGGACGCGCAGTTTGCCTAGGTCGGTAGGGGGGTTGTTTTCTGCCATTTTGTATTATCTTTGACCTAAGTGTCTTTAGAAAGTTCTATAGGTAATCGGAAGTGATGACAGGGAAATAAGTGAAATTGCTTTGGCTATGAGGAGCACTTGAGGGGAGCCGCCGTATTTATACCACTGGTGACATCATGATACTACCACCGTCTAGGTCCCCAAAGTTCGATGGATGCATCCATCTTAACCCCGTCTCTCGCGCCTCTCCCCGGCGATAAACATCCTAAAGGCTCCCAAGGTTTAGGGCATGTTCCCACATGCAAAATATGGAGATGCTCCATCATCGAAGCGTCAACTTACCCTAGGTCTACCAGCCCCACATCGACGTGGATCAATTGAGTCGCGAGTTCTTGAACATAGCCGAGAGACTAGTTTAAATGCTGACACTTGCATGGTCCCCTTATCTACTGGAGTATGTACTTAGTGGCATGCAAACTAAACTTTAGACTGAGCTATCTACCTTCCTAGGTGGGAAGCTTCTTGGGCTGTGGTAAGTGTGTTGCGGCGTTATTCGGCGTTATGTGTATATCCCCGGAAAAATCTTCCTCTATGGGTTAAATCTGGGGGTGTGAGACTTGGGTCTACTCTTGATTATAAATGGTGTGGAATATTCTATTGGGCTCTCCGAATACCTAAGTGAGAAGAGAGAAAGCATGGACTCCAGTTCTGGAATTTGCCTTTATATCAACTCATCCTGGAATTGAATGTATATTCGGGGCAGTCGTCTTCTCTCCACATCAGTAACTGGTGGGTTACCTCGAMAAGCCGATGGAAGATTATGTAATGTTCGCGAAAGCCAAATAAAAATAAATTATGTCGTAGAGATTGAAATAAATCCTGACTTTGCCATACTTCATAATTGGATAATGCCATGGTCTACCTAGGTACAGCTTACACATCAATGTGGTAGAAATAAGTGTGTCTGTTGATATTGATACTAACTTACTGCTTATTACTTCGTAAATTGGTGTTGTCGTGCCTAGATCGTTCATAATTTGCCGAATCGAGTATAAGATAGATCTATTAAGTACGTTATCTTTTGCGAAGGCAATGGAATGGTGATTCCCATGGGAGAGAATGTCTAGCTGTATATTCTTCAGTTTTCTATGGTGATTGGTAGGCTCGGCAATGCTTTAGTAGATGACAACGATGACCTATTTTGGCAAGAGTTGCCTTTTCGGGCAATGGGCTTGTCAACTCGAGAAATCAGCACAAACATTCCAATGATCCTTCATTCTCAGATGATAAAAAGTCTTAAAATAATGAGAGTGTGCAATATTTGATTATGATAACCCCTTCAATTAGTGGCAATGCCAACAATGATCATCAAGTCGATCACTCGTTGACCAGGGACCGCACCGACTCGGCGAACGCGTCAGATCTCCGCTTCGACAATGCAGGGGGGCTATTTATATGCCTATCTGTAATATAAATTTTTGAAAATCTTACAAGAGCCACTGTGTACACTGTAGAGCAGTATAAGGAAGACTTCGAATTGTACAGTATGCCGCCGCTCGGAGCGGCAAACCCTAACGTATTGCCATTTTTGGCAGAAGTGGCAGCGGCAACCCGATTCACTCATTATGAGTCGGTAAGTCTGTTATGTCAATTATAGATTTATCCCCTTCGGATCGGACATATTTGTCGTCGTCAGTTCTTTATTTTTTCGATGTGAAAGCGACGGGGAATAAATATGAAACATGATAATAATAGACACCCTCGCAGGTGATCGTCAAAGTCCCACTCAACCTTAGTATAGGAGCAGCATTTTTAGACATCTAATAGCACGATGCGACAGTTTTGGGCCAGAGAGAAATTTGTACAGCCACGGTCCACCACGGTCCACTGAGTAGGCAAGGACAGACTGTCAATCAGTGGGCGACGAAAGTATTGGGCTGGAAAAAATGACAGTGAGAGGCAGAACCATAAATTAAGGCAAGAGCCAATCTGCTAATAAACTTCACAGTTGCCGCCACCACCAAAGAAGTATCAAGTGAGCTCACCAATCCAGGTGCTATTGATGCTCCTTCCTCAAAGTGACCACGCCATTGCCCACCTTCCTCGCCTCTGGGCCATTGATCTCCGTCTCTATTCCTTACTACTTCTCTCCTTTTTGGCTTAATTCTTCCCCCCAATCAATCAGAACGGCCATCTCATCAATGAGGCAGAAAGATTTATTTTAGAGCAGACTTCATACGATGTCTGCTGCCGAGGAACACCATGAGTATCCCGAGGATCGCCGCTCGGTTGCATCTCAACATAGCGACGAGACTTTGCAGGGCCAGGAATACGAAGAAGCTCGGCAGGATAGACCCCGTGTCCGGTTTCGATCACTCCAATACAATGGGGACGACGCACGTACCTTAGTTAATGAACGAGTAGAAAGTCAAGATCATGCTCGTCAACCTTTCCACCAATCACCCGAAGCAAAAGAGCACCGACAACAAGACCGGCGGCCATCTGAAGATGTAGCGGAAGCTGGACGATTCCAACGCGTCGGCGCTGATTTAGAAAAGCAACAAAACCAAAATCCTCCGGGTGAACGCGCGGACAGAGGGACCAACGAAAATGATGAAGATAAAGAGACTGGAAAGTGGAAAAGACTATTTGGTCTCGGGGCAAAGTTGAAAAAGTTCTGGGACATTGAAAAAGCGCGGGCGTTGGCTACGAGGCTAGGTCGAGAACCTCATCAAGGGGACGGACTGACTTCGTCGGTTCAGGAAAAGACCTGGGCAGGTGATGGCAACGCACCGGTATCGGATCTTACGGACGACCATCAAAAGACAGAAGAGGATCGGCAAAGAGACCAAGCTCATGCAACCTCTGAAGCACATCGATTAGTTCGTGAAATGACTCAACGCCATACCGAACAGAGAACCCGTCCTCGACCTAGACATGGATCAGAGGAGCAGCCAACTCCTGCTGGTGGTGAAAAAGAAGAAGCTATGGCTAGAATGGGTGGCGGAGGTGTTCTAGGGAACTTGCTCAAGCTATATCAACAGCAGCAAGGACAAGACAGTCGTACTGGAAGTACCAGCACGGATGCTGACTCTGATGTATCACGATCTTCAGGTTGGACGACTCCAACATCCGGTGTATCGACACCGAAACGAGAAAAGGTGAAATGGTACAAAAAGGACAGAAATCAATCGACAAGCTCACTAATCGGTGCTGCATCGCACTTATCCGCCGCAGGAGCACCCAATCACTCGAATCGCATGATGTCAGCCGCGGCCAAGCGGCGTAAACAAGGTGGCAAGCCGAGACTAGAGGACGAGATTCGAGTAACTGTTCATATAGCAGAAATTATTGCCAGGCACAGATTTCTAATGGGGCTATGTCGGGCTTTAATGGCATACGGTGCGCCAACTCATCGACTGGAAGAGTACATGGCTATGACGGCGCGTGTTCTCGAAGTCGATGCACAGTTTCTCTATCTGCCAGGTTGTATGATTGTAGCGTTTGATGATTCAACGACACGAACAACAGAGTTCAAGTTAGTACGTGTCGCTCAGGCTGTTGATCTTAGTCGGTTGGCCGACACTCACAGCGTGTACAAGAATGTGGTACACGACATGATTGGAGTGGAGGAAGCGACAAAGCAGTTGGAAGAAATCATGAACCGCAAATCTAGATTTCCAACTTGGTTTTTGGTGTTCATGTACGGGTTGGCCAGTGCTACAGTTGGGCCATTTGCTTTTCAAGCTCGCCCAATCGACATGCCCATATCGTTCATATTGGGTTGTATGTTGGGCTTCATGCAGCTTGTCATGGCGAAAAAGTCGGCACTATATTCCAACGTCTTTGAAGTGTGCGCAACGGTTCTTACTTCGTTTCTTGCGCGAGCATTTGGAAGTATTCGATGGGGAATCATCGATGGCAAACAACAGTACCTGTTTTGCTTCTCAGGTATCGCTCAATCGGCCATTGCTCTAATTTTGCCTGGTTTCCTGGTTCTTTGTAGTAGTTTGGAATTGCAATCCCATCAAATGATTGCCGGGTCCATACGCATGGTTTATGCCATCATCTACTCACTATTTCTCGGTTATGGTATCACTGTTGGTGTCACAATCTACGGCTTGTTGGATGGAAATGCAAATTCCAACACGAGTTGTCCGCCATGGCCAATCAGCAATCCTTATATTCAGCGCTTCCCCTTTGTCGTTGCAATGACTATCTGGAATGTCATCATCAACCAGGGCAAGTTCAAGCAAGCCCCAGTCATGCTGGTCATAGCATTCGTCGGCTATGTAGTCAATTACTTTAGCACGAAACGCATCGGCAGCAATTCAGAAGTCGCCAACACATTGGGGGCTTTTGTCATTGGGGTTTTGGGAAACCTTTACAGCAGACTCTGGCATGGCCATGCCGCAACTGCGATTCTTCCCGCGATATTCGTTCTTGTGCCGTCTGGTCTTGCCGCGTCGGGATCTCTCATCACTGGAATTGAATCCGCCGACCAGATCAGAAGCAATGTTACTGCACCGAAGAACGAGAGCAGCACTGGTGGCGGCGGAGGAGGAGCGGGAGCGGGATCGTCAACCTCGAATACATCCGTGTTCAACCTTGGTTTTGGTATGGTTCAAGTCGCGATTGGTATCACAGTTGGACTGTTCATGGCGGCGTTGGTTGTGTATCCTTTTGGAAAGAGACGAAGTGGTTTGTTTAGTTTCTAATGCCTGTTTTCTTTTTGTTGGTTTCATAGCGCATCATGGTGTCACTCACCTGATACTTAGCACAACAGATTTTGGCCAGAAGTATGGTTATGTCGCAAGGATGGTGGTTAAGTAGGCAGTCTGAGATTAGTTGGAAATGACATATACCTAACATTTGTAATAAAAGTACAAACCATGATTTTAAAACAGACTTCAGAATAAATATCCTAAAAACAATAGGTAAAACCGCATGTAGGACCAGGTATAGTCAACCAACCCACCAACAAACCAACCCGCACCCCTTTCCTAGAGATCTCCATCTCAAGAAAGAGGAGACAGATTAATTATGGAATCGGTCATTGTTTGATAGTCCTCCCCCTCTCCCTCTCTCTCCTATCCAGATAGATAGAGAGCTTGGGAGTAAGAAGGGGGTTGATGTTGGTGACAAGAGGCACAACCCAAGAATTTCACCTCCTACTCTTCAGTTGTAACGAAGTGAGAGATTCTCCTCTGTTTCTCAGGCAGAGCGACTTGTGGACATTCAAGTCGGGGTCGGTTATTGCACCGTTCTTTGCTCTTGTAATAAACAGGTAGAAGATGGAAAGAGGTTCGTTGTAAGGTGATTCAAAAAAGAGGTCTCTTTATTATTTTGGGTACATAATATGAAACAGTGACTGGGTGTGTTTTCGATATACCTAGTATGGCAACTAAATGTACAGAAGAGAAACAAGACGGATGGGTAGAATGGGTGTATGCATTTAAACTGGGGAAATGAAATGTCAAGTTCTTCACATTCAGTCAGGGGAAGAAGGCTTCTTTTAGTTGTTAACTACAAGTCACACGACACGACTAAAGCCCAGCGCATTGTGCAACATGTTACTCCTCCCTGGACTTGTCTAGTGAGACTTCTTACATGGATACTGTTCACAATAGCGTCAAAGCCACCTAATTGAGCCCACTGATTGGTGAACTCCTACACGGATATTGTTGTTGAGACGCTAATGCGAGACAAGCTGCAGGGATCAATGTACCACAGCGCCTATGTTTCGGGGACGAAAGTGCGGGGAAGACAGATTCTTAGTTCACATACATGAACATGTAATCGTGATCAAATATTGCTATGACTAACAATGCTAAAAAAAAACATCACAAATATCACCTTGTCACACTTTACATTGCTCAAGAGCTCTTTCCGGTGTCTTCCTTGAGAGATACGATGCGATTGAGGACGACGTTGTCATCTGTAGAATCCGAGTCCACGGCCTGTAGGGAGTAATGTCAGTGACCGTCTCGACTTATACTTTGTTCTATGCAAAGTAAGAAAGAAGTAACTCACAAAATATGCAATACGCATTGCCTGGAAGCGCACACTCTCCGGTCCAGCTTTTTCCTTCTCGCCCTCCGCCTCCGGCCATGGAGCTCTGCGACGCACTTCCTCGAATCCAGGCTCAAGTAGAGCGTCAGGATAAATCGTTTCACTGTTGGGGCTGATATCATTCAAGAATCCGCCTTCGACGCCAGCTGGATCCTCGGATTTGAAAAGGGCTGTGTGAATGCGAACTTCCGCTTTACGTGATCCCTCGGGAACCCATTGGATGTAGGTTTTGGGTTTCTTGCCTTCCTTTTGGAAGACTGCGCGGACTTCGGTGATTTTGCCGTCTGCGTCTTTGGTGAAGGTTGTTGCGGTGATGGGGTAGGGCATCTGTAGTAAGCCGACAGTTTTGCCGGGGGCAAGACGGAAGTAGTCTTTGCTATCGACTTCGCGGAAATCGGAGCGGTCGATGTAGACCGTGCTTGTGAGTCGGAGGGGATGATTTCCGAATGCGGGTATCCTAGGTGAGAACGGGATGGTGAGGTCGCGTTCGCTGGACTCAAGAGTGTCGGCGTCTTCAATAACGACTGGTAGAGGATCAAGGACCATCATGAGTCGAGGGACTGTCCTTTCGAGATAGTTACGCACGCTCTGTTCGAATCGCTTGAGCTGGATCAATGAGTTTGATGTGGTAACACCGAGCTCATTAATGAACGAGAGAATTGCGCCCGGTGGCACACCGCGCCTTCTAAGTGCGATCAATGTGTATAGGCGGGGATCATCCCAGCCTCGCACATACTTGCCGTCAATCAGTTTCTTGAGTCCTCGTTTGCTCATGATCGTGCCAGTGATATTCAAGCGGCCTGGAAAAGTCAGTGCGAGTCCAAAGAAAACCTGGCAAGAGTAAACAGACCGTATTCGCGCTGCATCGGTTCGTACAGAGACAAAGTCTTGTTTAACCATTCGTAACTCTCTCGTGACTGCTGGAATTCTGTGGTGCACAAACTGTGGGTAATGCCCTCGAAACTATCAACACATTAGTGAATTGTTTTGCATCACTCTTTTTGGTCTAGAATACCTATCGACAATGCAGTGCGTAAAGTCGTAGGTAGGATAAATAA